>NC_090835.1:75660755-75970477 GCF_028021215.1 Eschrichtius robustus
AAATAACTCTCCCTTAGGAATTTATAAACAGGAACAATGCCACACAATTGAATTAATACTATTAGGGAATCACCAAGCCAAGAAACTGACGTAAAAATTGGTCCAGGGTATATGATGCTCCTAGTGTACCTGGTACTGAGTATATGATATTCCTAGAACATCTGGCCTTGTAGAAGCAAAGGGAAAACTATTTTGAAGATACATGCTCTTAACACAGGCCTCTTAAGATTCCCACAGCTAATGTTAAGTGAAAATGATCTCAAATTTGATAATCACAAAGCACAAAGGAACAATCATTTAAATGAGGATCCACAGAGACACACAAAGTAAGATTCAATTCTCAAGGTCTTTATAAATACAACAATCTACTGAACACTACTGAATAAGCATTTTCTTAAGTATTAAAGATATAAAAGAAAGATTTAGAGCCATAAATAAATAATAAGACATTATGAAAGAACAGGAATCTTTGAAAATGAATTAAATATAATTTCTAGAAATGAGAAATGAAGTCACTGAAAATAAAAACTCAGTAGATAGTTAATATCAGATTAGACACAGTTGAAGAGAGAATTTGTATGCTAGAAGACATAACTAGAATGCAAAACAGTTAAAAATATGGGAAAATGAAAAAGAGATTGAAAGTCATGGAAAATATAAAAGGAAGTCAAACAGAATTCCAAAAAGAGGGCTTCCCTGGTGGCTCAGTGGTTGAGAATCTGCCTGCCAATGCAAGGGACACGGGTTCGAGCCCTGGCCTGGGAAGACCCCACATGCCGCAGAGCAACTAAGTCCGTATGCCACAACTACTGAGCCTGAGCTCTAGAGCCCGCAAGCCACAACTACTGAGCCCACATGCCACAACTACTGAAGCCTGCGCACCTAGAGCCTGTGCTCTGCAACAAGAGAAGCCACCGCAATGAGAAGCCCGCGCACTGCAACGAAGAGTAGCCCCCACTCACCGCAAGTAGAGAAACCTGCGCACAGCAATGAAGACCCAACAGAGCAAAAAATAAAAAATAAAAAAAAAAATAAAAAAAAAAAGAATTCCACAAAGAGGAAATAGAGAGAATGCAAGGAAGGTAATATTTGAAGAAATAATGGCTTTGTAGAGTTACTTGACCATATACCTTAGTCCACAAAGTTAATGTCATCATATACCAAAGAACTATATCATATAGACTGTGTTCTCTGCCCACAGTACAATACAATGAGAAATCAGTAACAAAAGATAACAATGCCAGAAGTGGCCAAGATTGCAAAGAAGGAAAACCCTAAGCTCACCTCCTCCCATGGGCACACCAAAATTACAAACTCCAGAACTATGATAAAATTAAGCAAATATTGATGAAAAAGTCTGGAAGACTAACAGAAAAGATCTTCTTCAACTAAAGATATAAAGAAGGAACCACAACAAGACAGGTAGGAGGGGTGGAGACGTGATATAGTCAACACCCACACCCCTGGGTAGGTGACCTACAAACAGGAAGATAACTACACTTGCAGAGGTTCTCCTCAAGGAGCAAGAGGTCCAAGCCCCACATCGTTCCCCAGCTCAGGGGTCCTGCATCAGCAAGATGAGCTCCTAGAATGTTTGGTTTTGAAGGCTAGCAGCACTTACTTTTGGGAGAACCAGAGGTCTGTGGGAAATAGAGACTCCACTCCTAAAGGGTGCGTACAAAATCTCACATGCTCTGGGACCCAGGGAAGAAGCAATAATTTGAAAGAAGCCTGGGTCAGACCCACCTGCTGATCTTGGAGAGTCTCCTGGAGAGGCAGGAGGCAACTGGAGCTCACCCTGGAGACACAGACACTGGTGGTAGCCATTTTGGGGAGCTCATTCTACGAGGACACTGGTGCTGGCAAGGGCCATTTTGGAATCCTCCCTCTAGCTTATTAGAGCTGGGACCTGGCCCCTCCCACCAGCCTGTTGGCACCAGTACTGGGACACCTCAGGGTGAGCAACTAGCTGGGGGATGGGGAACACAGCCCCACCAACTAGCGGGCTGATACTAGACCCAGAACCCTCTTCCCTGCAACCACCCACCCCAGCTCCACCCATCAGTGTGCCAGCACTAGCCCTGGGGCCCCATGGGGTTCCACAGTCAGCTGCCTCATGACCCAGCCCCACCCATCAGCAGCTGGCAGCCTCCACACAATGCAGGGCCTGGCAAACAACCAGACAGGGGGACAGCCACACCTATCAGACCACCCACAGTAATCAGCCTGCCACAACAGAAGGACCCATGCAGCCCACATAGGGGGTACTCCTAAGGCATATAGCTCTAGTGACCAAAGAGGAGTGCACTGCTGGGATACATAGGATGCCTCCTAAAAAAGGCCACCTCTCCAAGGTCAGGAAACATAAGCACTTACCAAATACACAGAAATAAAAACAGCAAATTAGGCAAAAATGAGACGACAGAGGAATATATCTCAAACAAAGTACAAGATAAAACCCCAGAAGAAGAACTAAATAAAGTGGGAATAGACAATCTACTCAATAAAGAATTCAATGTAATCATAAAGATGTTCAAAGAACTCAGGAGAGGGGCTTCCCTGGTGGCACAGTGGTTGAGAATCTGCCTGCCAATGCAGGGGACACGGGTTCGAGCCCTGGTCTGGGAAGATCCCACATGCCGTGGAGCAACTAGGCCCGTGAGCCACAACTACTGAGCCTGCGCGTCTGGAGCTTGTGCTCTGCAACAAGAGAGGCCGTGATAGTGAGAGGCCCACGCACCGCGATGAAGAGTGGCCTCCGCTTGCTGCAACTAGAGAAAACCCTTGCACAGAAACGAAGACCCAACACAGCCAAAAATAAATAAATAAATAAATAAATAATAAAAATAAAGGAATTCCTTTAAAAAAAAAACTCAGGAGAAAACTGGATGAAGAGAGTGAGAAGTTGGAAGTTTTTAACAAAGAATTAGAAAATATAAAGAAGAACCAGAGATGAAGAATATCGTAACTGAAATGAAAAATACACTAGAAGGAATCAACAGTAGATTAGATGATACAGAGGAACAGATTAGTGAGCTGGATGGCAGAGTAGTGGAAATCACTGAAGATGAACAACAACAATAAAAAGAATAAAAAGAAATGAGGACAGTTTAAGAGACCTCTGGGACAACATCAAGCATACTAACATTTGCATTATAGCGGTCCCAGAATGAAAATAAAGAGAGAAAGGGGCAGAGAACATATTTGAAGACATAATAGCTGAAAACTTCCCTAACTTGGGAATGGAAACAGATATCCAGGTCCAGGATTCACAGAGAGTCCCAAAGGCTATTATCAGCTGATGTTTCAGCAGAAACTCTGCAGGACAAAAGGGAGTGACATGATATACTTTAAATGATTAAAGAGGAAAACCTAAAACCAATAACATTCTACCCAATAAGACTTTCATTCAGATTTGATGGAGAGATCAAAAGTTTTACAGACAAGCAAAAGCTAAGAGCTCAGCACCACCAAACCGGTTTTACGAGAAATGTTAAAGGGACTTCTTAAAGTGAAAGAGAAAAGGCTACAACTAGAAATATGAAAATTACAAAAGGAAAAATCTCATTAGTAAAGGCAAATATACAGTAAAGATATTAAATCAACTATGTATAAAGCTAGTAGGAACGTTAAAAGACAAAAGTAGTAAAATCAGCCATATCCATAGTAAGTAGTTAAGGGATACACAAAACAAAAAGATGTAAAATATTATGTCAGAAACAGTAAACGTGGGTGGGGACAGTAAAAGTGCAGGGTTCTTAAAATGCATTTGAACTTTAGAGATCAACAACTTAAAATAATCACATATATATAGATTTCTATATATAAACCTCATGGTAACCGCCAACCAAACATAACACTAAAGATAGTCATCAAATCACAAGGGAAGAGAGCAAAAGAAGAGGAAAGGAACAACAACAAAAAAGAACTACAAAACAACCCCAAAACAAGTACATACCTATAAGTAATTACTTTAAATGTAAATGGACTATGTTCCAACCAAAAGACACAAAGTGGCTGAATGGATACGAAAACAAGACCCATTTATATGCTGCTGACAAGACACTACTTCAGATCTAAAGATGCACAGATTGAAAGTGTGAAAATAGAAAAAGTTATTCCATGCAAATGGAAATCAAAAGAAAGCTGGGGTAGCAATGCTTATATCAGACAAAATAGACTTTAAAACAAAGATTGTTACAAGAGACAAAGAAGGACATTATTATACATACATAATGATCAAGGGATCAATCCAAGAAAAAGATATAATAATTATAAATGTATATGCACCCAACAAAGGGGCACATAAATACATAAAGCAAATATAAATAGACATAAAGCAAATTGATAATAACACAATAATACTAGGGGACTTTTAAATTTATTTATTTATTTATTTTTGGCTGTGTTGGGTCTTTGTTTCTGTGTGAGGGCTTTCTCCAGTTGCGGCGAGCAGGGGCCACTCTTCATCGCGGTGCGCGGGCCTATCACTGTCGCGGCCTCTTTTGTTGCGGAGCACAGGCTCCAGACGCACAAGCTCAGTAGTTGTGGCTCACGGGCTTAGTCGCTCCACGGCATGTGGGATCCTCCCAGACCAGGGCTTGAACCCGTGTCCCCTGCACTGGCAGGCGGACTCCCAACCACTGCGCCACCAGGGAAGCCCAATACTAGGGGACTTTAACACCGCACTTACATCAATGGACAGATCATCCAGAAAGAAAATTCATAAGGAAACACTGACCTTAAATGACACATTACACCAAACAGATTTCACTGATATATATATAGAGCACTCCATCTGAAAGCAGCAGAATACACATTCTTTTCAAGAGCACATGGAATATTCTCCAGGATAGATCACATGGTAGTCCACAAAACCAGCCTCTGTAGATTTAAGAAAACTGAAATCATATCAAGCATCTTTTCTCACCACAACGTTATGAGACTAGAAATCAACTGCAAGAAAAAAACTGCAAAAAACACAAACACGTGGAGGCTAAAAATTATGTTACTAAACAACTAATGGATCACTGAAGAAGTCAAAGAGGAAATTAAAAAATACCTAGAGACAAATAAAAATGAAAACATGACAATCGGGCTTCCCTGGTGGCACAGTGGTTGAGAATCTGCCTGCCAATGCAGGGGACACGGGTTCGAGCCCTGGTCTGGGAAGATCCCACATGCCGCGGAGCGACTGGGCCCGTGAGCCACAATTACTGAGCCTGCGCGTCTGGAGCCTGTGCTCCGCAACAGGAGAGGCCACGATAGTGAGAGGCCGGCGCACCGCGATGAAGAGTGGCCCCCGCTAGCCACAACTAGAGAAAGCCCTTGCACGAAAACGAAGACCCAACACAGCCATAAATAAATAAAAATAAATAAATTAAAAGCATCCAGAATCTTATAAAAAAAAAAAAAACATGACAATCAAAAACCTATGTGACACAGCAAAAGCAGTTCTAAGAGGAAAGTGTATAGCGATACAAGTTTACCTCAGGAAACAAGACAAATCTCAAATAAGCAACCTAACCTTACACCTAAAGGAACTATAGAAAGAAGAACAAACAAAACCCAAAGTTAGTAGAAGGAAGGAAATCATAAAGATCAGAGCAGAAATAAATGAAATAGAGACTAAAAAAGCCCAATAGAAAAGATCAATGAAACTAAATGCTGGTTCTTTGAAAAGATAACCAAAATTGATAAATCCTTAGCCAGACTCATCAAAAGAAAAAGCAAGAGGGACCAAATCAATAAAATCTGAAATGAAAAAGGAGAAATTAAATGAACACCACAGAAATATAAAGGATCATGAGAGACTACCATGAAAAACTATATGCCAATAAGATGGACAACCTAGAAGAAACGGACAAATTCCTAGAAATGTACAATCTCCTAAGACTGAACCAGGAAGAAATAGAAAATATGAACAGTGATGAAATTGAATGTAATAAAAAAAAAACTCCCAACAAAAAGAATTTGAAAAAGGCTAGATACATGTATATGTATAAATGAATCACTCTGTTGTACACCTGAAACTAACACAACATTGTTAATCAACTATACTCCAATATAAAATAAAAATTAAAAAAAAATCTCCCAACAAACAAAGGTCCAGGACTAGATGGCTTTACAGGTGAATTATGCCAAACATTTAGAGAAGAGCTAGCACCTATCCTTCTCAAACTATTCCAAAAAACTGCAGAGGAAGGAGGGCTTCCGAACTCATTCTATGAGGCCAGCATCACCCTGATACCAAAACCAGACAAAGATATCACAACAAAACGAAAATTACACGGACTTCCCTGGTGGCGTAGCGGTTAAGAATCCGCCTGCCAATGCAGGGGACATGGGTTCAATCCCTGGTCCAGGAAGATCCCATGTGCCACGGGGCAACTAAGGCCGTGCGCCACAGCTACTAAGCCTGTGCTCTGGAGCCCGCGCACCTAGAGCCCATGCTCCAGCAACAAGGGAAGTCACTGCAGTGAGAAGCCCACACACTGCAGCAAGGAGTAGCCCCTACTCGCCACAACTAGAGCAGCAACAAAGACCCAATGCAGCCAAAAATAAATAAATTTTTAAAAAACACTCAACAAAATTTTAGCAAACCAAAATCAACAATACATTAAAAGGACCATGATCAAGTGGGATTTATCCCAGGGATGCAAGGGTGGTTCAATACTACATCACATTAACAAATTGAAGAATAAAAACCATATGATCATCTCAATAGATGCAGAGGAACCTTTGTCAAAATTCAACATCCATTTATGATTAAAATTATCCAGAAAATGGGTATATAGGGAACATACCTCAATGTAACAAAGGCCATATGTGATAAGCCCATAACTAACATCATACTAAATGGTGAAAAGCTGAAGGAAGTTCCTCTAAGATCAGGAACAAGACAAGGATGTCAACTATCACCACTTTTATTCAACATAGTATTGGAAGTCCTAGCCACAGCAATCAGACAAGAAAAAGAAACAAAAGGAATCCAAACTGGAAAGGAAGAAGTAAAACTGTCACTGTTTGCAGATGACATGATACTATATGTAGAAAATCCCAAAGATGCCACAAAAAACTACTAGAACTTATCAATGAATTCAGTAAAGTTGCAGGATACAAAATTAATATACAGAAATCTGTTGCATTTCTATACACTAGCAGTGAACTATCAGAAAGAGAAATTAAGAAAACAATCCCAGTTATAATCCTGTCAAAAAGAATAAAATATCTAGGAATAAATCTAACTAAGGAGGTAAATGACCTGTCCTTGGGAAGCTATAAGACACTGATGAGAGAAATTGAAGATGACACAGACGGAAAGATACACTGTGTTCATGGATTGAAAGAATTAATTTTGTTAAAATGACCATACTACCCAAGGCAATCAACAGATTCAATACAATCCCCATCAAAATACCAACGACATTTTTCACAGAACTAGAATACATAGTTCTAAAATTTGTATGTAAACACAAAAGACTCCACATAGACAAAACAATCTTGAGAAAGAAGAACAAAGCTGGAGTTATCATGCTCCCTGATTTCAAACTAAACTATCAAACCATTGTGGTACTGGCAAAAAAACAGACACACAGATCAATGGAACAGAACAGATAGCCCAGAAATGAACCCACATTATATGGGCAATTAATCTATGACAAGGAAGGCAAGAATATACAATAGGGAAAAGACAGCCTCTTCAGTAAATGGTGTTGGGAAAACTGGACAGCTACATGCAAAAGAACCAAACTGGACTACCCTCTTACACCATGCACAAAAATAAACTCAGAATGGATTAAAGACTTAAATGTAAGACCTGAAACCATAAAACTTCTAGAAGAAAACATAGGCAGTAAGCTCCTTGACACTGATCTTAGTAATATTTTTTTGGATATGTCTCCTCAGGCAAGAGAAACAAAAGCAAAAATAAACAAATTGGACTACCTCAAACTGAAAAGCTTTTGCTCAGCAGAGGAAACTATCAACGAAGTGAAAAGGCCACTTACTGAAAGGGAGAAGACATTTGCAAACGATATATCTGATAAGGGGTTAAAATCTAAAATATAATATACAAAGAACTTATACAGCTCAACATCTGAAAAACAAACAACCTGATTAAAAAATGGGCAGAGGATCTCAACAGACATTTTTCCAAAGAGGACAAATAGATGGCCAACAGGCACATGAAAAGATGTTCAGCATCACTAATCATCAGGGAAATGCAAATCAAAACCACAATGAGTGGGGCTTCCCTGGTGGCGCAGTGGTTAAGAATCTGCCTGTCAATGCAGGGGACATGGGTTTGAGCCCTGGTCCGGGAAGATCCCACATGTCGCGGAGCAACTAAGCTCATGTGCCACAACTACTGAGCCTCTAGAACCTGTGAGCCACAACTACTGAAGCCCGCACGCCACAACTACTGAAGCCTGTGCACCTAGAGCCCATGCTCTGCAAGAAGAGAAGCCACCCCAGTGAGAAGCCTGCTCACCACAACGAAGAGGAGCCCCTGCTTGCCTCAACTAGAGAAAGCCTGTGTGCAGCAATGAAGACCCCGTGCAGCCAAAAATAAAATTTAAAAAAAACAAAAACACAATGAGATAACACCTCTCACCTGTCAGAATGGCTATTATCAAAAAGACAATAAATAACAGGAGGTGGAGAAAAGGGAACCCTCATGCACTGTTGGTGGGAAGGTAAATTGGTACAGTCACTATGGAAAACAGTATGGAGATTCCTCAAAATATTAAAAATAGAATTACCATATGATCCAGAAATTCCACTCCTCTGTATTTATCTGAAGAAAAGGAAAACACTAATTAGAAAATATATATGCCCTCCTATGTTCATTGCAGCATTATTTACAATAGCCAAGATATGGAAGCAACCTAAGCACCTATCGATAATGGATCAAGAAGATGTGGTACATATATACAACAGAATATTACTCAGCCGCCAAAAAAGAATGGAATCTTGCCATTTGTGACAACATGGGTGGTCCTAGAGGGTTTTATGCTATGAAAAATAGGTCAGACAGAATAAAATAAATACTGCATGATTTCACTTACATGTGAATCTAAAAAGCAAAACAAATGAACAAATATAACAAAACAGAAACAGTGCTATAGGTACAGAGAAAAAACAGGTGGTTGCCATAGGGGAGCGGGTGGGAGGAGGAAAGAAAAAAGTGAGGGAGATTAAGAGGTATAAACTTCCAGTTGCAAAATAAATGAGTCAAGTATATGAAAAAGAAAAGAAAAGAAAAGATCACAATGCCACACACATATGAAAATTTAAAAATATACTAAAGAATGATAATGAAAACACTATGTACCCAAATTTGTGTAATGTAATTAAAGCATTATATAATGGAAACGTACTGGGTTAATAAACCTGTGATTCTTGAAGTTGGTCCCCAGGCCCACAGAGTGACCAGGAACTTGACAGAAATGCAATTTCCAGTCTCCACCCAAAACCTATTGAATCAGAAATTCTGAGAGTGGGGTCCAGAAACCTGTATTTTATCAAGACCTCTAGGTAATTCTGATACATGCTCAAGTTTGAAAACCACTGCCTTAGCTGTACATACTGAAAAAAAAGAGAATGGTTAATGGCAAACATCCAACTCAACAATTTTGAAAAAAGGATGTTAAAATCAATTCAAAAAGAATAAAAAATAATAATAATTTCTTTACAATGTATTTTAATGGCTTTAATTCTATATTAGGACTCTTAAAGAGGCATTATCTTTGCTTCTGGGTTGTAACAACCCCAGTTTTCCTCCAGGTTGACTCTGACTAGGGAGTGCATCAGTGCAAGGAAGTTGGGCAAAGAAGAAAGTAACATATAGAAGAACATTTCAAGATCTCTCATTCTAGATATCTATGCAGATAGATGCATACATTTTTTTCTGGATAGAATCATAAGAAAGTATTAAAAAGGCTTTTCTTTGGGGAGAGGGACTTGGGGTAAGAGGCATAGTTTTAATTTTTTTCCTTTAAAAATATTGAATATTTCCATTGAGCTTGAAGTTCTAACCTTATACATATATTAGTTTTATTTTTTAAAGTGATGACAAGGCTTATTTGGACTGTGGGATGATGGGTAATTTTTATTTCCTTAAAAAAAAAAAACTTGGTTAATATTATACTTTTGTTAACAACAATAACAACAAAAAAACATGTCCCAAACCTGGATTGGATCAGAATTTTTTTTGCCTAATGTAATTCACAATTTCTTTGTGGGAATAAATCAGCATGCCTAATAAAATGTTAAGCAATTTTCTGATAACTCTAAAGGAGTTGGAGACTTGTTCTAAGAAATCCACTCACCCAACTATCAGTCAAGAGCCTAATTACCTCTACCCAAACGTAATTTTCTTTTGTATCTAATCTAACAATGATTATTTATTTCTATAAAATGTCCCTATCAAGAGTAAACCTTTGAATTGGCTTGGTAGACTCCTTCTCCTCTGCAGCAAGATTTGTTATAAATTTTAATAAACGGTCATATCTAAATCACTTGGAAACGTTTCCTTTAACACCATTTTAACATGTCTTAAAACCTTCAAAAATCTGAGAAATGTACACCTCGGTTACCAGTCTAAAGAATGAGGGGTTGATGGATGACAGGGTCATAGAACAATAGGGATAGAACGTAATTCATTCATTCGACAAGTATTTGAGTTCCTCCATATGCCAGGCTTTGAAAAGTACTCGAGTTCTGCCACGTGCCAGGCACTGTTCTAAGCTCTGGGGATACAAAAATGAACAAAGGGTGTTAAGGGAATAAAACTCAGTACCACACATGATCTCGCGCTTCTGCCTCTTCCCTGGTGGGCGCTTCTCGCCACTTAGTCTATGATTCTTGCTGGGCACAAAAGCCCCGCCCGCCCGCTTATCTGCCGTTTGTTCAGGCTCTTAGGAGGAGATGGACTACAACTCCCACAATGCCATCCTGGGGCCTCCTTGTAAGGGCCCCACCTTTTCCCTGGCCGTGCGGAGGACGACTACAGTTCCCAGAGTGCTCTGCTTCCTCTTTTGGGTGTTGTTGCCCTTTTCCCGGTGCGGGACGCGGTAGAAGCGGGCAAGAGTGCCAGGTCCGGGGTTCTCTGTGTCCTTCTCCGGGGCAGGGACGAGGCAGTGACTTGACTCTGGGCACAGAGCCCGGGAGGGAGCGCAGGAGGCGCCGTCCCTTCTGCCCGGCTCACCTCACGCTACTCTCTGTCTTTTCCACCCGCGGCCGCCTGGGCGGCTCGGGACCGACCGCCCGGGGCAGCGGTGGCGGTCTCGGCCGCCGGGGCTGTGGCGAGGTCGCGGCCCTCGGGGCGGCGGTAGCGGCGCCAGCGCTGGGGAGGCGAAGGAGGGAAGATGGCGTCGGAGCTGGAGCCCGAGGTGCAGGGCCTAGACCGGAGTTTGCTGGAATGTTCGGCTGAGGAGACCGCGGGGGTGAGTGCCGGGACCCGGGCGGGGACGTCCGGCCGTCGCAGGCCGCGCCCCGGGGGAGGAACAGATTACTGGAAATCCCGGAGCGGCCGGGCCCTGACTTGGGGTGACGACCGCGCTGGCCCCGCCGGCCTCGCCTTGTGGGTAACGGCCTGGGGAGGCCCCAGATCTTGCCCCTTTCTTTCCTCCTTTATCCACGAGTAGCCCGCAGGGCTGCTGGGTGCACCAGCCACCCTCACGTTCCCTTTCGCTCTTCCATTATTTTTGCTTTCCCCCACACTCCCAGTAAGCCCCCAGCACAGGGCCTTTGCCCTTTATGTCAACTCTTAGAAGAGGGGAGGGAAAGACGCTTCCTGGTTTTTTGGGTACTTTGTCTTCCTGATTCCTTTGCCTCCTCCTCTGAAACTTGCTACCTTATTTTGTTTCTGGGACCGCCCTAGGCACCAAAGGATGCCAGCGACACTGTTCACCCTCTTTACCCCTTCAGTGCGTTTTCGCACCGGTTTGGTCAGTCTACAACGTTGATGAATGTGCGGAAAGTAGTGTCTTGACACGCTAACTGAGTGTGAGAAAGTGGTATTGGAGACTGGGAGATTAAAACAATAATTTGTCTAGGAGTTGGGGGTAGTTGGATGGAGAACAAACGTTATATAACTTTGAGAGAGCAGCTTTCAGTAAATGGAAGCTAATAATGTGAGGTTTGGTCACAGCGTAGTGGGAGCAGTTATGCCCCAACTTAAAGCATTCAAACCTAGTCTTGTACTTAAACTGTAATACGAATATGCTGTATAAGTAACAGAGTTGTAAAATAATTAATAAAACTCGATGGTATCTTTCCTCAAGGACAGGGAACACCCCCTAGAACAGATTGTCCAGAATGATTCTGAATGGGCCAAAACAGCTGCGGCCCCACCTCTAGGGCCTCCAATTTAAAAATCTGATAGGAAGGGAGTGACCTTTTGAGCACCAGTCAACAATCTGAATGTTAGGAACAAAATTCTAGTGGGGCGCTGTGGGGCTGTTGGTTAGTGAGGAGTTATTTTGGGTGAATTGATGAGGACACTAAAGTCATAGTGGAAATAAATGTCAGGAGTAGAGGTGAAAAGTTTAAAGAAATACATTGTTGAATGATGCATCTTTGTTTGTTTGTTTTTAAACCAACTTGTTTAGTCTAGTTCTGTTTTCATTTACTTTCCGCTTAGTATTGCAACAACCCAAGGATTTTCCCATCTGCCTTTTCACTTATCAAGAGGTTTGAAAAAGAAAACGAAAGCAGTGTTCAAAGTAAACAGTAAAATGGTAATGACAGCTATTCCCTATCCATGTGATCTTATCAATATCTAAATTGATAGCTAACCTGTTATTTACCTCAAAAATTTTTTTTTTACTCCCACCAAATTTTGTCTGTTGACCCAGTGATACAGGCTACGTACTCTTGTTTTTCCAATTCTAAAAGTGCAAGCTGCCGTACCTACACCTGAAACTAACACAACATTGTTAATGGACTATACTCCAATATAGAATAAAAATTAAACAAATAACAGTGCAAGCTATCAAGTGATTAGAGCTTCTCCAGTTTGTTGAGGTTCCTGAGGAAACTAGTTATAAAACTGGTGCTAGAGAGCAATGTTCCTAGTCCTTGTGTAGTGAAATTCTCAGATGTAGTGGGGGAAATTAAGGAAAATGCAGTCAAAATTTATAAATTTCGACTTAATTCGAGTTTGTGAAGTTCACAGTCTGAGCTACATTTTAGTTTTGCTCTGTTTACTCTTCTTTTTAAAATTATTTATTTATTAGGCTGCGCCAGGTCTTTAGTTGCGATATGCTTGATCTAGTTCCCTGACCAGGGCTCAAACCCAGGCCCCCTGCATTGGGAGCACAGAGTCTTAAGCGCTGGACCACCAGGGAAGTCCCTTTGCTCTGTTTACTTTTAAATGACTTTCTGAACAATAAGATTTAAAAAAAAATTTAGTCTGAAGGCCAACAAAATTTCTTAAGTAAGATTTCATTTAATATTAAAATACAGGATTCTTCCAGCAGTATAATTTGCCCTTACTTTGTGAGGGGTTTATTGTTTGTATTTGATTAAAACAGCATAACACTTTACTGTTCTTTCAGCTTAGGCCCCAGCCCAGCCATTTATCACAACTTAAAATTAATTGGGGGACTTCCCTGGTGGTCCAGTGGTTAAGACTCAGCACTCCCAATGCAGGTGGCTCAGTTTCAATCCCTGGTCAGGGAAGTAGATCCCACATGCTGCAACTAAATATCCTGCATGCTGCAACGAAGATCCCACCTGCCGCAACTAAGACCCAACGCAGCCAAAAAAATAAATAAATATTTTTTTAAAAATTAAAATTAATTAACAAAGTTTTCTCCGGTAAAAGTAAATTTTAGAGAGGGTAAACAAGCAAAGCAGTTATTACAGCCTTTAGACCTCTGTTGCTGGTAATTTGTTGGGATCATATCCATCTAAAGTTACTTAATAACGACTAGTGGCATTTTTTGGACAATTTATTTACACACTTGCTTTTCTTACTTGTATTATGAGGAGGAAGGACTTTTTGTGATCCCATCTATTCTTACCAGAATGCCTCACAAATAAAAGTATTTAAGTACTCACTTCAATAATTTTAAGTTTAGGATATTAAAGTGGCCCTCTGTTGTAGTTTTTTCTTTTCCTTGATAGAGTTGATTCTACAAGTATGACTTGCCCAACACTTCTTGAGTCTATCTACATTTCATGCTCCACAGATTTGATTATATGTTCCAGTGGATGATTATGATTTAAGAAGTACATATATTGTTTTTCCCCAAATCTGAAAGAAATACATATTCATTATAGAAGTCTTATGTAGAGTATTATACCTATATTGGTTACTTTTTGCCTTAAAATTTTCAACAGTTTTATATAAAATTCACATATCTTACAACTCAAGTCAGTGGTTTTTAGTATATGCAGAGTTGTGCAGCCCTCACCACAATCAACTTTAGAACATTTTCATCACCGCAAAAAAGAAATCCTATATCCATTAGCTATACACTCCCCATTTTCTCCTAACCTCCCAAACTATAGGCCCACTGCTAACCTATTTCTTTGTCTCCATAGATTTGCCTATTCTGGAAATTTCATATAAATGGAATCATGTAATATGTTGTTTTTTTGTGACTGGCTTCTTTCACTTAGCATAAGTTTTTAAGGTTCGTCCACATTGCAGCATGTATCATCAATACTTCATTCCTTTTTACTGCCAAATGATAGTCCATTACGTGGATATACCGTATTTTATTTATCCATTCATCCGTTGATGGATTTGGATTATTTCTACTTTGTGGATATTATGAATTGTGCTATGATGAACATTTCTGTACAATTTTTTGTGGGGACATATGTTTTCATTTCTCTTGGGCATATACCCAGGAGTGGAATTGCTGGGTCAGGAATTGCTAGACTAAAATGGCTGCATCATTTTACCTTCCCACTAGCAGATGTGAAGTTTTCAGTGGATTTTTTCACATCCTTGCCAGCACTAGTTAATTGTCTGTCTTTTTGATTATAGCCATTCTGTTAGGTGTAAAGTGGGATCTCCTTGTAGTTTTGATTTGTATCAATATTTCCCTCGTGACTCATGATGTTGAACATCTTTTCATAAGCTTATTGGCTATTTGTATTTCTTCTTTGGAAGTGTCAATTCAGATCTTTTGCCTATTTTTTTCGTTTTTTTTTTTTTTTTGCCTATTTTTAACTTAGATTCTCTTGTTTTTTATTACTGAGTTTCTATATTATTTTGATTTGTGAATGTTTTTACTTCATTTCTAGAACTCTTAATATGATTTGTTTTAAATTTTTCTTAGTTCTAATTTTTTCTTAGTAGAGTCCCGAAAGCTCCATTTCGGCCCTAGCGATTGTTGTTTTAGATTGTTGTTTTGTAGTTAACTTACATGTTGGTTATCCTTGTTCGAAAGCAAAATCAAATGTGCTTATTAAATAGAATACAATTTTAATTTGACATAGAATAATAATTAGATACTGTGATAAAAGACTAACCCCTAGGGATTCTTTGATTTTTGTGTTTATTGTACTTGCTCTCTATCCCAAGGCTGAAATTAGCTTTCAGAAAAAGGAGAGCTCCTGCAAACATTGTCATAACATGTTTACTTTAGTGGAATGAGTTGACAGTTTCTCTACTTCCGTTATTGAGGACTTCTGATAAGATAGTGCTTATTACTCTGGTGTGCACATTAGTGTGACCACCACAGGTGTCTGAAATAAGGACAGATTAACATGCAACCAAATTAGAAATATCAGTAATTTTTCATGTTGAAGAAACAGTTACAGTTAGCTTATGTTACTGAGAACTGATATGAAAAGCTATAGGTTTTCTTTCTTTTGAGAAATATGTGAACCATTATTCTTCAAGGCAGCCAGAAATTTTTTCCTCCTACTCATTTTCTCTTCACAACTTTTTTTTTTTTAAATCTGTAGTGTCGCTAACCACTAATTCTATATTTCTGGTATAGATTTTTTCATGTAAAGGTGTCTTGCTTTATATATTAAGTGTTTAAATTTAATAAAGTTAAAATCCCAAATCTGTTAGGTGTTTTTTTGTTTGTTTTGTTTTACGCACGGGCTTTCTCTAGTTGGTGGTGAGCGGGGTCTACTCTTCGTTGTGGTTTGCGGGCTTCTCATTGCGGTGGCTTCTCTTGTTGCGGAGCATGGGCTCTAGACGTGCGTGCTTCAGTAGCTGTGGCACATGGGCTCAGTAGTTGTGGTTCACGGGCTCTAGAGTGCAGGCTCATTAGCTGTGGTGCACTCTACTCTATGTGCTCCGTGGCACGTGGGATCTTCCCAGACCAGGGCTTGAACCCGTGTCCCCTGCATTGGCAGGCAGATTCTTAACCACTGTGCCACCAGGGAAGTCCTGTTAGGTGATTTTAAATGGAGCATATGCCTGCCTTTCTTGAAACAGACTTTTGTGTCTTGTTAATAATTTATAATAATGTATAATAAAAGATATTTAGAGTGAAATGCTTGTTTTACTAATAATATATTTTGTATAAGGCAGCTGATTTTTTTTTTCTTAACCAGAAGCTGATATTAGTTTCTGAATTTTTTGTTTAAGAAATCTGTGAACAGATTTGACCCATCAGTGTTGTTGGAGCCACAAGACAACATAATTTCTTTTAGAAAGCATCACCCTTTATCCTCCCTGGATTAAAATTCTGCAAAAGTGAAATTTTAAGAGAAAAGGGAACATAAAATATAAAACAAATAATTGCTGTTAAAATAAAACCTTTAAATGTGTTGTAAATTAAAATTGAAGCATAGTTTCCTAGGATTGTGGAGGTGAATTCTTGAATCTTAATGCTTAATTTTTCATCCATAAACAATAAATTGCTTAGGATAATTTGACTGCCTTCATTCATATTTTGAGTTAGGGTTTGCTGACAGTGGGTGAAAACCCCTTTGATGTGGCCAAAAACATGTTTTTTAGCTCAAAGGATTAGGTTTTTGTTTGCTTTTTGGTTGACTCTGTCTTTTACTATTGACTATCCTTTTTTTTTTCTCGTTTGTTTTATAATTACTGAACTTAATGTGTGTGTGTGTGTATAATTTTGATTTGGAGTCACTTCTCCTTGTAAGACCTTATACTCTTATCTTACAGTGTTAGACATCACTTGAACAATCCTTAAACCTATGGGATTGTCTCCCCGGAAGTACTGTTTTAAGAGTAATTTAGTCTCTTTCCTACTTGCATAAAGCAAACACAGCAAAATTAGTAACATTTAGAAAGGATTGTTTCACTTCCAGGGTGAAAAGTTTTTCACTGTTATAAGCTTCCATCCAGCCCCTTAACTTATGAATGAGATTTTTACATTTTTAGGAAAAGTTCTCTAAAATGTGAAATTGACTAGAAAGGTAGTCTATATCACCTCATGAATATGTAAAATCTCTCTATATATGTTATTTTTTCAAAGGAAGGAAGTGAGCTGAAGATTGTGCAAGTAATAGTTAAAAAGAAGACCTTATACTCTTAACTCATCACATAAACGTAAACTTTTTTTTTAAATTAATTTTTTTTGGAGTATAGCTGCTTTACAATGTTGTGTTCGTTTCTACTGTACAGCAAAATGAATCAGCTATATATATACATATATCCCCTCTTTTTTGGATTTCCTTCCCATTTAGGTCACCACAGTGCATTAAGTAGAGTTCCCTGTGCTATACAGTATGTTCTCATTAGTTGTCTATTTTATACATAGTATCAATAGTGTATATGTGTCAATCCCAGTCTTCATAAACTCTTTATAACAAGGATGTAATTTGAAATTTAGGTTGTAATCTATAGGTAAACATTGGACTTATGAGTTAACAGTTAACTGCATTTTTGTAGAAGTGAGTTGTTTCTTTTTTTTTTTTTTTAAGGAACTCCTTTATTTATTTATTTATTTATTTATTTATTTATTTATTTATTTATTTATTTATTCATGGCTGTGTTGTGTCTTCGTTTCTGTGCGAGGGCTTTCTCTGGTTGCGGCAAGTGGGGGCCACTCTTCATCGCGGTGCGCGGGCCTCTCACTGTCGCGGCCTCTCTTGTTGCGGAGCACAGGCTCCAGACGCGTAGGCTCAGTAGTTGTGGCTCACGGGCCTAGTTGCTCCGCGGCATGTGGGATCTTCCCAGACCAGGGCTCGAACCCGTGTCCCCTGCATTGGCAGGCAGATTCTCAACCACTGCGCCACCAGGGAAGCCCTGTTTCATATTTTCTGATTTCAAATTTTCACTTGGTTTAGAGCCAAAATGAGCAAGTCTTAATTACATAATTTATAACTAAATAAATTATGTTTATTTGGAGGACAAATAAACACATAGATGGAATTGGCATGGGAGGCAGGAATAAATAAATGACAGAATATAGGGGAAAGTCTTAGGACTTAAGGAAATAGAAAGGGAAAAGAAAGGAGGTGGCTTGAAGTATGCCTATATAGGGCTTATTTGGTTTGGTTTTTAAGAACCTGCAGGCCTGGATCTGCTTTATTTCTGCATCCATTGAAGCCACGTTCCGTTAAAGCCAAACATCTTTCTGTAATGTCAATGTTAAATGACAGTCAGTAGTATATACATATTTATAGTCATTCAGTTAACGGATTTTACTAACTGCCCACTGGGGCTTGGTTCTGTTTTAGACATGGGGGGTAGGGGAACAGGAGATGGGGGTGAGGAATGAGCTAAGAAGACATCTTAGAGAAAGTGAAACATAAACTGAGATCTGAAGAATGAGTAGATAATAGCCCTGTAAAGCAGAGAGAGAGGAGCAATACTGATCAGGAGGAGGAAACTGGAAAGTATGATACAAGGCAAAGGACCTTGTAAACCAGGGGTCCTCAACCCCCGGGCCGAGGACCGGTAGTGGTCTGCAGCTTGTTAGGAGCCGGGCTGCACAGCAGGAGGTGAGCAGCAGGCGAGCCAGCGAAGCTTCATCTGCCGCTCCCCATCACTAGCATTACCGTCTGAACCACCCCCCCACCCCCCGTCTGTGGAAAAATTGTCTTCCATTAAACCAGTCCCTGGTGCCAAAACGTTTGGGGACCACTGTTATAAACCATGTCAGTGGACTTGATTTGATCCTAAATAGAAGGGGAAGCTGAATGACATGATCAGACTGGCATTTTGCAAGAAACACTCTGGTAGTGAGGTTGGAAAAATGGACTGTAGAGGGACCAGACTAGTGGGGATTACTAGTTAGGACACAGTTGCACTAATCCTTGCAGAAGACAGGAGTGGGGAATTTGGACTAGGGTAGTGGAAGTAGTGCCACCGGAGATGGAGAGAAAGAAATGGATGGATTCAGCAGATACTTAGGAGGCCTAATAGACAAGACATGATGACTATTTGGATGTTGGGGTGAGGAAAAAAGATTTCTGAGTTTTTCTGGTTTGGATACCTGGGTAGATGCTGGTGTCTAAAAGAGAGAAATGGAGAAAATAGCAGGGTGTTTTTTGTGGTGTGGGAGATCATGAGTTCAATTTTGGACATATTGAGTTGGCGTCTGAAAGGAAAAACTGTTTCTTCCTTTTCTTTTTACTCTCACATCAATACTTCCGGCTGCCAAACGTGGGGCGGGGGGGGGGGGGTTCCCACACCAGGCAATTCTCTCGTTCTCAGCAGACACCAGTTGGGTGTCCTACAACTCAGTCAGTTCTGACACGGTACACCTGCAGTTAGCATCAGATCCCACAGATGAAGGGCTCAGTCCCACAAGGCTGCCCCCCTTCACTACTGCAGATGCCAATCACAAGCAGTGGGTCCTCAGGTTACCCACAACTTATGTTGCAAATTAGGGGGTTCCCGTGACCCCGTCTTTGGGTTCGATAATTTTCTAGAATGGCTCACAGAACTCAGGGAAACAGTTTATTTACTAGATTACTTGTTTATTATAAAATGATACAACTCAGGAACAGCCAGATGGAATAGAGCAAGGTGTGTGGGAAGGGGTGCGGAGCTTCCATGCCCTCTCTGGGCATGCCAGCACCTCTGCGTGTTCATCAACCAAGGAGATCTCTGAACCCCGACATTTTTGGATTTTTATGGAGGCTTTGTGCCTCCATGGGCATGATGATCAGATGATTGGTCATTAGTGCTTAACTCCACCTCCAGCACCTCTCCCTTCCCTGAAGTTGGTTGGGGTGGAGGCTGTAAGTTCCACCCTACTAATCATGTGGCTAGTTCCCCTGGCAACTAGCTTCCCATCCTTAGGGGCTTTCCAAAAGTCACCTTAGTAATATCAACTCAGGTCTGATTGAAGGGGGCTTGTTATGAATAACAAAAGACATTCCTTTCACTTTTATCTCACTTATCGCTTAGGAAATTTGAAGAGTTTTAAGAGCTCTGTGCTAGGAATGAGAAGACCAAATATGTTTTTCTTATCATAAATTACAATATCACAGTATCTATTAGATATCTAAGTGTAATTATCACAGGTAGTAGGACATGAAAGTTTGGGGACAGGGAAAAGTGACTTTTTAAAACGTTTTTAACAGGGAGAGCAAAGGAGAAAGGGCTTATAGAGAGGTTGATCAGGGAATAAAGATATAATCGATAGAACAAACTCTCTTGTGGACTGACATTCATAAGAAACTGGCGTGTCCTTTATAATCATTGAGAAATAGAATTAGTGTATTGGCTGTTCATGTTCACTGTATGCTCTTCCTGTCAGCAAACCGACAGGAGAATCCAAATCACAATCAGAATATCATTTGAGCAAAGCATTAGAAATCAGGAAGGAAGTCAGATGGGCTCAATGGCTAGTGTCTTATAAGATGATATGTTGTGCTCATTTTCCTGTATTGCCTACAGAAGGTTGCTTCAAGAGTCATTTTGAGGAGATGGGCTCGTTTCACTTTACTTTCACTTTAAGTAGAATTTTAAAATACTGGGCATTTTAGTAAAATTCTAAATTGAGTTTTATCCTTTTTTGGAAAGAAGACATGCAGTGATGAATGTCAATAAAATAATTTATAAGATTCATCATTATTTTTGCACCTAAAAGAAAGTAGAGTATGTTTATTCAAATTAGCAGTTTATTGACCTTGTTTAAAACTATTTTTTCTTTTTTCTTTTTTTAAAGAAATGGCTGCAAGCAACTGACCTCACTAGAGAAGTGAACCAACATTTGGCTTACTATGTACCCAAAATCTACTGCAGGGGTCCCAACCCTTTTCCACAGAAAGAAGACATGTTGGCACACCAAGTTTTGTTGGGACCAATGGAATGGTACCTTTGTGGTGAAGATCCTGAGTTGGGATTTTCAAAACTTGAACAAACAAACAAACCTTCTCATCTTTGTGGTCGCGTTTTTAAAGTGGGAGAACCTACATACTCCTGCAGGTAAGATATTGTCATTTTCTTTCTTTCCTTGTCTTTACTTGACTTTTTTTTTCCTGAAACCTTACGTTTTTGTTTTCAAATTATGAAATATCAGTATTATATATATGTATATATGTGTGTTAGTTTCCACAACAAATATATATGTTTTAATAAATTATTATAAACAAACATTATATAATTATTTTCCAGGTCAAGATATAGAACATCACCAGCATTCCAGAAACCCATTGTATTCTTTCTTCCTCCCCCATAATTAGCTCCTACCTTGACTCTTGTAATAATCACTTCCTTGCTTTTCTTGATGGTTACAGTGATTCTTTTTGATGTTCGAATTATCCTACATTTGGCCTTTGAGAGCCCCATCACACTAGCTTCTTTGTCCTTTTCACATGCCTTTATTAGTTTTTGAGTGCCTCTTTGCTTTCTGGCATAAGATGTCCACACCTCACTTTGTACTTAACTCTGACCCACATGTAGAATCAGCCATTTATGCAGGGAATTTCCTTTTAGTTGGGAATGTTAGTTAGAAACCATGATCTGGGTGCTATATGTACTTACTGCTACTAGGTTGAGTTTTTTTTTTTTTTTTTTTGATTTCTTGTTGAGAATTAAGTATACAAGGGTAGAAGATGGAGAGGAAAGTGCTCTGTCTACTATGACTATCTACTATGACTATCTACTCCTGTTTCTCAGAACTAATCATTGTTAACATACTTTTATGTGTCCTTCCAGAAATTTTCTATGCATATACATGCCCACATATGGGGCTATCTTAAACATACACATACGTAGACATACATTGAAAAGGAAATATGTTAGCTATACTGGGCTACATTTTCCTTTCTCTATTTAACAAAATCTTGACCTTGACATCTGTCCATATCAGCTGATATAGCTAGGTAATATTCCATTGTTTGGATATACTATTGATAGAGTCATTTTTTTTCTTAAGACTTTTTCCCATACAACTTAAATTTAATAAGCTTAATTTTGGTTAAGACCTCCGGGTGTCTATTGTAATCTTTCTTTATCAGCATGGTTAGAATACCAATAGAGATCTTTTTATATATTGAAAGGCTGTTAGATCTAGTTTTTTGTCTATACAGAAACCTCTTTGAGTCCTTTATTGGTGTTTGGAGCAATAGATCTAGTTCAACCTCATGATTTGAGAAAACTGAGATCCAACTGTTGTAGTACCATCCTTTGTAGCAAAAAGATCCAGTTCCAAAGAAGGCATTTGTATGTCATGTCTTTTAATCTTCAATCTGGAATGTTGCCTCGGTTTTTCTTTGACTTTCATGATCTTGACACTTTTGAAGATTACAGGCCATTTATTTTGTAAATGTACATCAACTTGGGTTTGTCTGATACTCTTCATGATTAGAGTCAGGTTGCCTCTTTCACAGAAATACTGCAGAAATCACGTGTTCTCATTGTATCCTATCTAGTAGTATATGATTTTGATTTGGTTCAATAACTCTTAAGTTTGATCACTTGATTAAGGGGATTTCTGCAAGCCTTCTCCACTGTAAAGTTACTCTTTTTCCCTCTTTAATCAGTAAGTATTTGGTGGGGAGATACTTTGAGACTATTAAATATCCTGTTTCTTATCAATGTTCAGTTTTTTAATTTATTTATATCAGTATATGTTCATAGAGCTCCATTATTCTTGTGGTCAGAATTGTTCTGGATTTGACCAGTGGGAGGCCCTTCAATCTGTCTTTGTTCTTTTTCATGTCCCCATCATTCTTTGAGCACTTCCTTTTTCTTTCTGACACAAGATATTTTGGACACATCTTGGGCTTTTCCCTACCCCAGCCCTGAAATCAACCATTTCTCTAAGGAGCCTAGTTCTTTTTTAGTAGAGATTAATGTTCAGAAATAAGATACTAAGTGTGCCTGTTGCCATTGGTATGTCACTAATCCCAGGCCCTGTCAGTGGATCTGTGTATCTGTAGGTCCCTCTAGTTCCAGTCCAACACCACAGGATTCTTTCTTCTTTTCTTCCTTTGCATATTTTAACTCCCTTCTCTGCTGATGTCATATGTGTCTATGTGTGGGTCCATCCCAGAGGAGAACAGGTTGGGTGCAGGTTTGAATGCTTTGTAGGAAGGCCTTGATTAAATTGACAGAGTTCTGAGAGCTTCCATTACTAGAAGAAGAAGGAGGAAGAATTGTGTTTTCAACAGTGTTCATGGACTAGGCTTTTGGGAGTTTGGAGGAGTAGAGGTGGGATGACGGGAGGAGGAGTATATCTATCCCCTCAATGAAAGTGGTGCGCTGAAAAGCTGTTTGCCTGTACTTGAAGATTAAGTGTGCCTAAAGGATTTGTGGATGAAACCAAGTCAGGGATGATCTCAGCAGAGTTTTCCTGTATGTGCCTGGTGGAGTTTGGACTTGGATGTGTCAGTCTGGAGTTTCTTTGAGATATAAAAATCATTTCACTAGAGCGTGGAGGTATAGGTTAATCCATTCATACCTATCCTGGGACTCTAACTGTATATTTAGAGGATGTATGGAATTAATGAAAAGGAAGGCACCTTGGGTAAGGGGATTGCCTCATGGTTTGAGGAGAGAATTTTCATTTTCATGACATCATCTAAAGGGTCACAAGGATACATTTATTAAGGATAGAGAACACCAAGAACGGCATTAGCCACTGCTTTTTTTTTTTTTTTTAATTTTTATTTATTTATTTATTTATTTATTTATTTATGGCTGTGCTGGGTCTTCGTTTCTGTGCAAGGGCTTTCCCTAGTTGCGGCAAGTGGGGGCCACTCCCCATCGCGGTGCATGGGCCTCTCACCATCGCGGCCCCTCCCGCTGCGGAGCACAGGCTCCAGACGCGCAGGCTCAGCAATTGTGGCTCACGGGCCCAGTCGCTCCATGGCATGTGGGATCTTCCCAGACCAGGGCTCGAACCCGTGTCCCCTGCACTGGCAGGCAGACTGTCAACCACTGCGCCACCAGGGAAGCCCAGCCACTGCTTTTTAAAAATTGACTTGAAAAACTAATATAATAGACAAAACCTGTATTTGGTTATGTCTCTCAAGAGGTACAAAAGTATATGCCATGAAAGGTACCCTCTCCCACTCATCCCTTAATTTCCCTGTTCCCTTATCCAGAAGTGACCACTGTTACTAGCTTCTTGTGTATTCATCTAGATATCATATGAATATCTAGATCCAAACATTTATACTTTTTTCAGTAAATGCTAGCATACCACATAAACTGTTTTCATCTTGCTTATTTCATTTAAAATTTGTCCTTCAGATTGTTACATAACATATAGAGAGAGAGCTGACTTTGTCTTATCTTTTTAATGGCTGGTTATTATTCTCTTGTATGGATGTTCTGTTCTTTACCTACTTGTCTTCTATTAGTAGACATTTAGGTTGTTTCTGGGACTATAAATAATACTGCATTATTATACTTTGTGTGTGTCTTTGT
Organism: Eschrichtius robustus; assembly: GCF_028021215.1. NCBI lineage: Eukaryota > Metazoa > Chordata > Mammalia > Artiodactyla > Eschrichtiidae > Eschrichtius > Eschrichtius robustus. The sequence continues at coordinate 75,685,537 of NC_090835.1, forward strand.
GCACGTGTAGAAGTGTATACACAGGATACATTCCTAGAAGTAGAATTTCTGGGTCGAAGGATGCATGCATTTATTTCCTTTTAACAGCCAGTAGCAAAAACTTACAAAATGAAAAGGAGATACAGTACGCTAGTTGGAGGAGGAAAGGCAGAGTGGAGGACAAACAACAGAAACTGCTATAGTTATGATGGAAGAGATTAGAAAATGTCTTTCAGCCAGCCTTATGAGGGGAAGAAACCGGGGAGCAGAGGATAGGCTGTGGCAGCCAGAAAGAAGAGGCAGATTGGCCAATTCCCTGAACTATTGAAGAAAGAAAGCAGTATCTGGGGACCTGCACTTGGACAGACAAGTAGCCTGGAATGGGGGAGAGGGATATAATATATGATGGCCCCACTAGGACTCAAGTTTGAACCAGACTCTTAGAGGATATTTCTAAACTTTGTTGTGACTTGAAGTTGGCCAACTCCAGGTTAAGGGCCCAGACTTCCACAAGACTGTCTAAAATACAACTGCAAGTTTGGGGATCCCCAGAGCCATCCTCAATTCTCATCAGCTGGCTACAAATTTCAGGCATCTCCATAGACTACTTGAGGTTGCATAATTCACTAGAACAACTCACAACTCAGGAAAATGCTGCACTTATGATTAAAGTTTTATCATAGCAAAAAGACACAAATCAGAACCAGCCAAAGGGCAAGATTTCCAAGTGCAAAGTTTTTGTTGTCCTCAGTGACATGTTATTATCCTCCTGGCACATTAATGCTTGACAGCACACAGAGTATTGCCAACCAGGGAAGCTCACCCAAGCTTAGGTGTCCAGAGTTTTTATTGGGGCTTCATTATACAGGCATGATTAATTGAATCATTGCCCGCATGACTCAATATCCAGCTCCACTTCCCTTCCCAGAGGTGGGGCTAATATTATGTGCCTGAAAACCCCAGCCCTCTAATTACGTGGTTGGTTTTTCTGATATGGCCAACCTCCACTCTAAGTTATCACATTAGTATAAACTTTCAGATATGTGGGGGAGGGGTGGGAGCATGACTAGCAAAGACACTGCTATCACATGGGAAATTTCGAGGATTTACAGGTTACCTCCTAGGAACCCTAGACAAAGGTCAGCCAGATTCTTTATCACACAGTTGTTGAGAAGGTAAATGAGGTCCTTTGTGTAGTGCTTTCCACAATACTTGGTACATAGTAAACTCTTAGTAAATGGCCATGCTGGGGTCCTGAGGATGAATGTCTTATGTTAAAAGTAGGTGTTCCCATGAAACCCTAGGAACCTGATAAAATGACAATGGAGTCTATTACTTGGAAAGATGAAATATGGTTGTTGGAATTCTGGGAGAGTTTGTAAACTAGACCCTTCAGGATAAAGGTGACTTATGTCTATAGGGTGGAGGTTTTCTTTAACCAGAAAAAATGATATTCAGGAGTGTTTTATGTTTAGTACTTAGAAAAGGAATCTGTGAAGGGAATTAGGTTAATTTTTCTGTTATTTGTTCATTGTTTCTAAAATTGTGTAGGTCCCAACTTATCTCTCTGAAGCCTCTGTGATGTCAGAAAAAGCTGTGTTTTCAGGCAGTGGGCTAATGTTTATATTTGTCTGTACTTAGTTCTCTATTAGGAAAAATGTAATCAAACCTGTCACTTGTTATTTCTTTTTAAATAGAGGTGGTTGTTTTTTTGTGTTTCTTTTAACATCTTTATTGGAGTATAATTGCTTTACAATGGTGTTAGTTTCTGCTTTATAACAAAGTGAGTCAGCTATACATATACATATATCCCCATATCTCCTCTGTCTTGCCTCTCCCTATCCCACCCCTCTAGGTGGTTACAAAGCACTGAACTGATCTCCCTGTGCTATGCGGCTGCTTCCCACTAGCTATCTGTTCTACATTTGGTAGTATATATAAGTCCATGCCGCTCTCTCACTTCGTCCCAGCTTACCCTTCCCTCTCCCCATGTCCTCAAGTCCATTCTCTACGTCTGCGTCTTTATTCCTGTCCTGCCCCTGTGAGGTGGTTGTTATTAGGGGCAGTCATCTTAGTGTTGATGTTGATCATAGCTATGTATATTTTGACATCTCATAACCGTTAAGAAAAATAAAATACTAGTAAAATATGAAATCATACTTTGGTGTGTGGTTTACATTTTAACTTAAACTAAGTTAGATTTAGTTCCATTGTTTTTGTTGTATAGTTAAATTAAAAACATTCTTTTTTAACATTTAAAAACTTACTGCGTGAATGTTATAGATTACCAGAATTTGGGGTTGGGAGTTATGCTGCCATCAGTTAGGAATATTCTTAGCATATGTTTCCAGATAGTACTTTATGATGCTTTATTATAAACTTTATTAAACAGTTTTGCTTGTTTAACTTTTTTTAACTCCGATTCTGTCAATAATGATGGATGAGGTTATGCTAAAAATAACAAACAACCCTACAATCTCAGAGACTTTAAATATCCAAAATACATTTATTATTCAGACTGTGTGACCAATTCAGATCAGTGGGGGTGATGAGTGGAGGGTTCTACTCTAGGTAGTTACTTCATACCATGTAACATCTCCATAAACTTAATGTTTTTAGGGTTCACCACAGCAAGGGAAGAGGAGGGTCTTGCACAGCAAATAAATTGCTCTGGCTCAGAAATGATGACCATGCCTACATCCCTTTAGCTAGAACTAGTTAGAAGGCCTCTGTCCAACTGCAAAACAGGGCAGGGAAGTGTAATTCTCCTATGTCTGGAAGAGATGCAAACTTGGAAGTGGATGAACATTAGAAGTGTTTTCAGTGATCTTCAGGGTTTGGGGGTTATTTTTCCTCCCTCACAGAGTTGTTAGGATGAAATGAGATAATGTGTATAAAAGCACTTGGGGAACTATAAGGAATTTTTGTATGTAAGATTTTTTAAGCCGAATACTCAGTCTTAAAATACATTACTGAGCCATGAGTAATAAATACCTTAAGCAGAGGGATAGAGATGGTTTCATTCCTTTTCTGTTTGGAAATATAAAGCTCTAATATGGAAGAACCACTTATTTCTAGTAAGAAGAGTTGTTTGTTAGTTTCTTGCTTTTGAAAAAACTTGAACACTTGATCTCTTTTTAGGAGAGTTCTATTTTAAAACTGGTTTTTTTTTTTTTTTTTGGCTGCGTTGGGTCTTCATTGCCGCGTGTGGGCTTTCTCTAGTTGCGGCGAGCAGGGGCTACTCTTCGTTGCGGTGCGCGGGCTTCTCATTGAGATGGCTTCTCGTTGCAGAGCACAGGCTCTAGGTGCATGGGCTTCAGTAGTTGCGGCATGCGGGCTCAGTAGTTGTGGCTCGCGGGCTCTAGAGCGCAGGCTCAGTTGTGGCACACAGGCTTAGCTGCTCTGTGGCATGTGGGATCTTCCCGGACCAGGGCTCAAACCCGTGTCCCCTGCATTGGCAGGTGGATTCTTAACCACTGCGCCACCAGGGAAGTTCCTAAGACTGTTTCTTTTTAACATGAATGGTCCAGAGATTGAAATGAATGCTGTGTTAGTTTAAAAAATATTGGTTACCTCTAATTATGGATGTGACACATGAATGAAATTATACTGTATGTATTGTAAATGTGGCTTTTTTTCATGAAACAATTTGTCTTAGAGATCTTTCCCAGTCAGTATATGTAAGTCTACATCATTCTTTTAACTGCTGTATTTCCATAGTACGGACAGGCCATGATTTATTTGATAGCCCTGTTAATGAAATTAGAAATCGGTAAATTTTAGGATTTTTTTTTTCTGTAGCAAACTGCACCACAAAGAACATTGTGTACCTATTTGTACACATCTCTTTTTATACCAGTTTCAGTATTTTCCAAGGGAGATACCTAGAAATAAAATTTCAATGCTGTGTATTATTACTGTGGCCTTCAATATATTGGAATTTCCCTTGTCTACCTTGCTCTCTCCAACCTAGGAAAATAACAGGGAGTGGGAAGTTGATATCTTCTAGATAGGTTGGATTCCTGTGGTTGTCTAAAATGAATCTTGTATTCTTGGTTTGGATATTTGTGATCATTTTTATTTATTTATTCTTTATGCACCAGTTTGGTGCAAGATCGAACATAGGAGTATGTGTGGTATAATATCAACTTTACACGTATGCCTTTGTCCAGATGTTAGGAAATAATAGAGGTATGACTAGATTACTGGTAATCCTTTCGGGTAAGGAAACTTGGATTTATATCGCCAAAATTTTCCTATTGATACCCTATTTGAGTTCTTTATTTTTTAGGGGAAAATTTACATATTTCAAAAGGCACAAATCTTAATTGTACATTTTTGACAATAGTTAACCTCATGTAACTCACATCCTCCCAAGATAGAGAACATTTCCATCTAACTAGAGATTTCCTTGTTAACAGCTCCAGCCCTTAGGTAACCACTATTCTGATATTTTCACCTTAGATTAGTTTTGTCCATTCTAGAACTTCATCAAAATGAAATCATACTCTTTGGTGCCTGGCTTCTTTTTACTCAGCATAATATATATCTGATTCATTCATGATCCTATGATTATTAGAAATTGTTTCCATTTTTATTGCTGAGTGGTTGTCCATTGTATGAGTGTATTGTAATTGCCCATAATCCATTGTACTACTGATGAACATTTGAGTTGTTTCAATTTCAGGGTATCATAAATAAGGCTTCTATGACTTCTTTTTTATCAGCTCATTCTACTTTTTGGTAGATATTTTAAATATTTAAAGCTAAGGAAAATGGTTTATTTCATGAATCATATCAGCTTATGCCAACATTATATTAAATGCAACACATTAAAGTATTAGGCATTATTATTTTGTACTCAGCTATAAATCTGTGTGTTTAAAATACCAAATAAGGGAATTCCCTGGCGGTCCAGTGGTTGGGACTCCTCACTTCCACCTCAGGGGTCACAGGTTTGGTCCCTGGTTGGGGAACTAGATCCTGCATGCTGCATGGCGCAGCCAAACAATAAAAATAAGATAAGATAAAATAAAATAAAATACCAAATAATAAATCTTGCACTATTAAAAATCTTCAGCTTTTTATGAAACATTTAGGAATATTAAGACACCATTAAGATAGGCTTTTCTAGACCGTTATCTAAGAGAGGACACTCTTAGCTGGCTACAACCGTTTGCAAAACAAGTCTTTTTGTGGACATATATTTAAATATTCATGGGTAAATCTCCAGGAGTAGAATTGCTGTGTCAAGGGGCAGGTATATGTGAACTTGATAAGAAACGGCCAAAACTTTTTCTAAAATATTTTTTTGTTCCCACCAGTAATATTCCACTTGCTCCATATTCTCACCGACATTTGATGTTGTCAGTCTTTTAAATTTTAGCTGTTCTATATAGTGATATCTCAATATGGGTTTAATTTTCTCTAATGACTAATGATGTTGGTGCAATTTTGCATGTGTTCATTGCCCATTTAACTAATGAAGTTTTTGTTCAAGTCTTTTGTCTGTTTTTTATTGGCTTCTTTATATTTTTTATTACTGAGTTTTGGAGTTCTTTATATGTTCTGTTTCTTTGTGTGTGTGTGTGTGTGTGTGTGTTTTTTTTTTTTTGGCATGCTGTGCAGCTTATGGGATTTAGTTCCCCAACCAGGGATTGAACCCGGGGCCTTGGCAGTGAGAGGGCAGAGTCCTAACCACTGGACTGCCGGGAATTCTCTGGAGTTCTTTATGTGTTCTGGGTACGAGTCCTTTGTCAGACATGTTTTGTGAATATTTTCTCCCAGTCTGTGACTTGCCTATATGGTGTCTTTTTTTTTGGCTGCATTGTGTCTTCGTTGCTGTTCGCAGGCTTTCTCTATTTGCGGCAAGTGGGGGCTACTCTTCGTTGTGGTGCGGTGGCTTCTCTTGTTGCAGAGCACCGGCTCTAGGTGCGTGGGCTTCAGTAGTTGTGGCACGCGGGCTCAGTAGTTGTGGCACGCGGGCTTAGTTGTTCCATGATATGTGGGATCTTCCCGAACCAGGGATCGAACCCATGTTCCCTGCATTGGCAGGCTGATTCTTAACCACTGGGCCACCAGGGAAGTCCCTGTATGGTGTCTTTTGATGGCAGGGGTTTTCAATTTTGATGGAGTTTTAACTTACCAACTTAAATTTTATGATGATTGTTTCCTGTGTTAAAGAAATGTCTGCCTTCTCCCAGGTGGCAAGGACATTCTCTCGGTTTTCTTCTATAAACTTTGAAATTTTAGATTTTATTTGTGGGTCTGTGATCTGTTTCAAAACTAATTTTTTTTTGTATGGCTTGAGGTGTAGGGGTTGAGTTTCATTTACTTACTACATGTGGGGATCCAGTTGTTCTAGCACTGTTTATTCTTTTGCCCATTGAATTGCTTTGGTACCTTATCAAAAACCATTTGCCCATATGAGTGCGGGTGTATTTCAGAACACTCTAATCAATTCCATTCATTGATATGGCTGTTCTTATGCCAATAACCACATTAACTTGATTACTGTAACTTTGTAGTAAACTTTGAGTTGATTCCATTTTTGTTCCTTTAAAGTTCCGTTTGTCTATTTCAGATCCTTTACATTTTATAAATTTTAGAATTAGCTTGTCAATGTTTATTTTTAAGAAAGACTGCTGAGATTATGATCAGGATTGCATTGAATCTATAGATCAATTTGGGAAGAATTGATGTTTTAACAATATTGAGTTTTCCAATCCATTAACATCTTATATCTCTCCATTTATTGAGGTCTTCTTTAATCTCTTTTAACCATGTCTTTTGTTTTTATGTAGAATTTGTACATACCTCTAAGTATTTTATGATGGTATTCTTTTTTCTTAGTTTTAGTTTCTTAGTTTTTATTTCAATTTTCTTCTGTGAATGTAAAGAAATACAGTTGGGTTCTGATATTGATCTTATGTCCTGTGACATTGCTAAATTCGCTTAGTAGTTCTAGTAGTTTTTATCTTCTGGTTTTTGTTCCTTAGGATTTTTGCATAATTGTGTCCTCTCTGAATGGACAGTTTTATTTGTTCCTTTCCAATCTTTCTGCCTTTTATTTTTTTGTGCCTCATTGCACTGGTAAAAGTAGGACATCCTTGCCTTGGATGGGAGGTATTCAGTCTTTTACCGTTAAGTATGATGTTAGGTATAGTTTTCTCATATACACCCTTATCTCATTGAGGACTTTTCCTTCTATTCCTAGTTTGCTGAGTGGTGTTTTTGTTTGTTTTTTGTTTTTTTATAAATGACTGAATGTTGTCAGGTGCTTTTATTACATCTATTGAGATTGTCATAATTTTCCTTTTTTATTCCATTATTATTATTATTATTATTCCATTGACTGATATTTTTCCAAATGGTTTTCATTACTGAGATAAACTCTACTTGATTATTATGTATTGTAACTTTTATAGATTGCTGGATTCAGTTTGCTAGTGTTATATTAAAGTGTTTTTTGTGTCTGTACATTTCATGGATTACAGACACAAAAAAACCTTAATATAACACTGTCACTTATAACATAAACCTGTCAGAACAGCAAGTGCAGAGAATGGGGCAAGCTTTCAGGTTGCTTGATTCAGTGGCTCAATCATATCATTCAGGGCTCAGCTTCCTTCTCCCTGTCCTCTGCCGTTGTTTTTTTTAAAAAAATATTTTAATTTCATTGGAGTATAGTTGATTTACAATGATGTGTTAGTTTCAGGTGTACAGCAAAGTGATTCAGTTATACATACACATATATTTTTTAGATTCTTTTTTCATATAGGTTATCACAGAATATTGAGTAGAGTTCCCTGTGCTATATAGTAGGTCCTTGTTGGTTATCTGTCTTTTATATAGTCGTGTGTGTATGTTCATTCCAAGCTCCTGATTTATCGTCACCACCACCCCCCCCAACACGTTTCCCCTTTGGTAACCATAAGTTTATTTTGGATATCTGTAAGTCTGTTTCTATATTGTAAATAAGTTCATTTATATGTTTTTTAAAAATTAAAAAAGAAAATATGTAAACCTGTCACTTTCTTGTAATGTCTTCATCTGGTTTTGGTAGAGCAGAGTTATGCTGGCCTTATAAAATGAATTGAGAAGTATTCCTTTTTCCTGTATTTTTGAAGAATTTGTATAAAATTGGTATGAGTTCTTCCTTCAGCATTTGAAGAATTTTCCAGTAAAACAAACCGCTAAGGCCTGGTATTTTCTTCAGATGAAGTTTTTGATAAATTTCTTTGATACTTACTAGAGTTATTTAGAACTTCATTTCATCTTGTGCAATTTTGGTACACTGTACTTTTCAAGAAATATGTTTCACTGTATAATGTCAAATTTATTGACATAGAGCTGTGCATATTTCCTTATGCTGTTGATATCTGTGGTATCTATAGTGAGGTTCCCTCTTCCATTCTGATATTAGTAATTTGTGTTTTCTCTCTTTGAAAAGATTAATAAAACTGATTAAAGAATCAGTTTTTGGCTTTGTTAGTTTTCTTTTTTATCTGTTTTGATTTCTACTTTTATTCTTCTTTCTACTTACTTTTGATTTAATGTGCTCATATTTTATTCTTTAACCCATGGGTTATTTAGAAGCGCATTGTTTAATCTTCATATATTTGAGACTTTCCTAGATATCATATTGTAACTGATTTCTAACACAAAGTTCTGTAAGGTTGCAATCTTTAAATTCATTGAGACTTGTTTTATGACTTAGCAACATGGTCAGTCTTGTACATTCCATATGCACTTGAAAAGAAGGTGTATTTTGCAGTTGCTGGATGAGTAATCTATAAATGTCAATTAGGACAAGGTGGTTGATTGTGCCATTCAGGTCTTCTATACTTACTGATTTTTATGACTGGTTCTTTCAATTACTGAGAAAGGGGTATGAAAATCTCCAAATGTGATTGTGGATTTGTTTACTTCTTTTAGTTCTATCAGTTTGTTTCATGTATCTAAAAGCTCTTTTATTAACCACATACATAGATATTTATAATTGCTATATACTGATATATTTTATCATTATGAAATGTCAGTGACCTTTATTAATTCTTGTACTAGTCCTTGTCTTAAGGTCTGTTTTGTCAGATGTTGATATAGCCACTCCTTTCATAACATATCAGTGTTATATATATTTTTTATCTTTTCCAGTGGTTGCCCTAGAACTTGTGATATATTACAGCTAACCCAAGTCCACTTTGGTTGCCTGAGAAAGTTTTCCTTTCGCCTTCACTTTTGAAGGATAATTTTGCAGGTACAGAATTCTAGGTTGGTAGGCATTTTTTTTCAACATTTCAAACATTTCACTCTGCTTTCCTGTTGCTTGCATGGTTTCTGAGGAAAAGTCAGATGTAATTCTTATCTTTGCTCTTCTGTAGGTAAGTTGTTTTTCTCCTCTGGCTTCTTTTAGGATTTTTTCTTTATCTTTGATTTTCTGTAGTTTGAAAATGATATGACTAGGTACAAGATTTTTTGATGTTTATCTCACTTGATGTTCTTTGAACTTCCTGGATTTGTGGTTTGGTGCCTGCTATTCATTTAGGGAAATTCTCAATAAATATTGTTTTCAATATTCTGTTCCTTTCTCTCGTTCCTCTCTTTTTTGTATTCGTATTACACATATGTTAAACCTTTTGTAGGTGTCCCATAGTTCACGGATATTCTGTTGTGTTTTCCTTCTAGTCTTTTTTCTCTTTGCTTTTCAGCCTTAGAGCTTTCTTTTTTTCCCCCAAGACGTATATTTAAAGGTTTGTTTTTTTTTTAACTTTTTATTTTATACTGGAGTATAGCAGATTAACAATGTTGTGATTGTTTCAGGTGCACAGCAAAGGGAGTCAGCCATACACATACATGTATCCATTTTCCCCCAAACTCCCCTCCCATATATCAGCCTTAGAGCTTTCTGTTGAGATATACTTGAGCTCAGAGATTCTTTCCTCAGCTATATCCAATCTACCAATAAGTCCATCAAAGTCTTTCTTCATTTCTGTTTCAGTGTTTTTGATCTCTGGCTTTTCTTTTTGGTTCTTTCTTAGGATTTCAGTCTCTGTTTATATTGCCCATCTGTTCTTGCAAGCTGGCTACTGTATCCATTAGAGCCGTTAGCATATTAATCATAATTGTTTTTAATTCCAGGTCTGGTAATTCCAATATCTGAGTCTGATTTTGATGCTTGCTCTGTCTCTTCAAACTGTATTTTTTGGTCTTTTAGTGTGTCTTATAATTTTTTCTTGATCGCTAGGCATGTGATATACTGGGTATAAGGGATCTTGTAAATAGTCCTTTAATAATGTGGTGGTACTCGCCTTGGGGGGGTGGGATGGGGAGGGTGGGAGGGAGGGAGATGCAGGAGGGAGGAGATATGGGAACGTGTGTATATGTGTAGCTGATTCACTGTTACAAAGCAGAAACTAACACACCATTGTGAAGCAATTATACTTCAATAAAGATGTTTAAAAAAAATAAATAAATAATGTGGTGGTACAAACATAGAGAACAGACTTGTGGTTGCCAAGGGAGACGGGGGTGTGAGGGAGGGAAGTGTTGGGAGTTTGGGCTTAGCAGATGCAATCCTATTGTATATAGGATGGATAAACAACAGGGTACTACATTATAGCACATGGAACTATATTCAATATCCTGTGATAAACCATAATGGAAAAGAATATGAAAAAGAATATATATATGTATAACTGAGTCACTTTGCTGTACAGCAGAAATTAACACAACATTGTAAATCAACTATACTTCAATAAAATTTCAAAAAAAACAAAAGCATCTGCTAGAAAATGTATAACAGAAAAAAAAATAACGTGGTGGTAATGGGTCAGGGAGTAGAAGCATTCTGTAGTCATGTGATTAAGTCTCAGTCTTTTAGTGTGCCTGTACCTCTGAGCTATGAACTTCACATGTGTTTCTCAATGCCCCTGCATTCCCCCTTTGGTTGGGACAGGATGGCTAGAGCGGGCTGGAATTGGGTATTTCCCTTTTTTCAGGTCAGTTTGACTGATAATACCCCAGCAGGTTAGACTCTGATTAAATAGTTTCTTCTGCAGGCAGACTTTTGTTAAGAACAGAATGCTCTGGAATATTTCAAAGTGGTTCCTTTTACCCTTCTTCTGCTGGAAGCATGAGAGAATTTTTCTCTGATATTCACTGTGAGAACCTAGTAGAACTCCAGGAAATTAAACTCACTAAAGTGTGGGACCCCCAATGACCGGGTCGCTGGAATTTTTTTTTTTTTTTTTTTTTTTGGCTGTGTTGGGTCTTCATTGCGGTGCACAGGCTTCTCATTGCGGTGGCTTCTCTTGTTGCGGAGCGCAGGCTCTAGGTGTGCGGGCTTCAGTAGTTGTGGCACGCGGGCTTCAGTAGTTGTGGCTCACGGGCTTCAATAGTTGTGGCTCACGGGCTCTAGAGCGCAGGCTCAGTAGTTGTGGTGCACAGGCTTAGTTGCTCCACGACATGTGGGATCTTCCCAGACCAGGATCGAACCCGTGTCCCCTGCATTGGCAGGCGGATTCTTAACCACTGTGCCACCAGGGAAGTCCCCCTGGAATTTTTAATTTTTCAAACTTGATCACACTGAGCCTTCAACAGTTGGTTAATTACAGTTCGTGTTTCCCTACCTCAGCACTGGTTCCTGTGGAGGTTTGTGCTAGTGGCTTTCTGCTCTCATAAGTTGTGATTCTCTGTATTCACCTGTTGGTCTCTCCAATTTTGGGGTTAGCAGTTTGCCCTATGACTTCACTTGTCTTACAGATCTAAGAAGAGTTGTTGATATTTCAGTTTGTTCAGCTTTTTACTGTTGTTAGGACAGTGGCGACCTCCAAACTTCTTACATGCTGGGCTGGAAACTGCAAGTCTGTGCTCATTTTTTTAAAGCATATTTTTCTGAATATAGAATTTTGGGTTGATACTTTCTTTTCCTTTTCAGTGTTTTAAAGATCCTGTTCCACTCCTGACCTCTATAACTTCTGATGATAAGTCAGCTTTTATTAGCATATCTATATTCCCTTATGTGAAATGTGTTGGTTTTCTCTAGCTGCCTTCAAGATTTTTACTTTATCTTTGAATTTTAACAGTTTGATTATGATACGCCTAGCTATATGTTCTTTGTATTTATCTTCTAGGGGCTCCTTGAGTTTCTTGGATCTGTAAGTTGATGTCTTTAACCAAATTTGGGAAATTTAGGTTACTATATCTTCAAATATATTTTCTGCCTTGTTTTTGCCACTCTTGGAACTCCAGTTACAGTATAATTGAGGGACTCTAATTAGTACAGCAGTGCATATGTATAACCTATCAATATAAACTTATTAATATAAATATATATGTAATATGAGTGTATTTACATATAGATAGATGGTGCGTGCTCTAAACATTTTAATAAAAGGGATCCATGATCAAGAGAGTTTGGAGATGGGTGCTTTCACCAACCCCCAAGTTACCGTTAATATAATGGCATTTAACAACTGGTACAGTAACTATGCACATTTGTCTTTTCTGTTAAATGATGGGCTCCTAGAGGACAAGCCACTGGCTTTACTTTTCTTAATAATTATATAAAAATATAAAGACAGTGGTTCTCAGATTTTTAAAAATCCAAAAATGTTATCTGTGAGAGGCAAAGTAAAACAGAAAGTCGCTAAAAATAGGAATAGAAACAGTGGAGAAAAATATACCAGGCAAAAAGTACAATACAAAAGAAAGCTAAAGTAGCAGTTTTCATATTTGACAAATATAATATTTATGGTAGAAAACGTAAGGGACACAGAAAGACAGCCCGATTAAAAAATGGGCAAAGGATTTGAATAGACATTTCTCTAAATGCTCCGGTTGGTTATAGTTGCACAACCTTGTAAATATATTAAGAACCACTAAGTTGTATACTTTAAGAAGGCGAATTTTACAATACGTGAATTATATCTCAATTTTTTAAAAAGTGATCTGTATATTTGGTCTTAAAGGCCAAACCTCACTTAATTCTCAAGGCTTAGAGCCATGCAGATTGTTCTCCCACTATATATATTGCAAAAAAAAATTAGAAACAAATAACAAAAGAGTAGGTTAAACAAAGTTTGGGAACTAACATTGCTAACATTAAGTAAAAGAAAATCACTGAAATTACTGAGGAAATTTAGAAACAGAACTGAATATAAGATTACATGTTGTAATTTTGGGGACATAGCTAAAGTAGTATTTAGAAGGAAATGTATAACTTTAAAATGTTTGCCAAAAAAAAAGAAAGGTTAAAAATAAACTACACAAACATACATTTCCTGGCTGTGTCTGCTGAAAGGGCCTAGAAACATGAAACTACCATAGCAGTGAGCATACCTGGTACCCAAATACTGGTTTCTAAATACCATTGTCCAATAAAAAGAATCAGAGTTCCATGGAGGAATGATTGATTCCAGGGCTGGGACAAGGAAGATAAAAAATAAGCCTGGAACATGTTATGTTGCCAGAGGTAAGAAAGTGCTCAAAAAGGAACAGGGCCTGTTGAAAGGGCATGGAGACCAAACTGAAAGAGTTCCCAATGGCCACAGCTAAAACAATTTGGGTAATAAAATAAGTAATGATAGTATTAAATTATAACCCATAGAATAAAATAAATATCCATGAGTCCATACTCTTTGAGTAAATAAACAGGAGAGAAGGGATGTTTTCAGTAGTTTTCCTGTATTGAAGAGTTACAGTTAATAAATAAAACAGAAAATCACCATTAGGCAAATAACACAGTAATAATTGTAGTCTAGATCCATTGGTAGATGCTAAAGCTAGTGGGTGAAATTTTGAGGAGAAATAGGAGGATGTTTGCATAGTCACAAAATATCTCCCCAAATATATTTAATTACAAAAGGAACAATAACAACTTTACAGTGAAGAAATCCAGCAGACACCATCTTAATGAAGTGAGCAAAGGTAACATCACCAGTAATAAAACATATCAAATCAACACGTGCCCCGTGTTATGATGCACTGAGAAAGACACAGCATCATTCCTCTGGTGTTTTTGCCAAAAATGCATAACTCAATCTAATCATGAAAACATCAGAAACGCAAATTGTGGAACATCTGCAAGATAACTAACCAGTACTCTTCAAAAGGGTTATGGTCTCAAAGTCAGGAAAAGACTGAGGAACTGTCAATCTTTTGGAGATTAGAGGAGATTAAGGAGAAATGACATCTAATGTAATGTGGGAGCCTGTGTTGGATCCAGAAGAGAAAAAAAGGACCTTAGTGGGAAAACCAATGATATTTGAATAAGGTCTGTAGTTAATAATATTGTACCAATGTTTTTGGTACAATTTCCTTGTACAATTTCCTTGTACTATGGTTAACATTAAGGAAAGCTTGGTAAGGGTGTAAAGGAACTCTACTATTTTTGCAATTTTTCTATAAATAAAATTATTTCAAAGATAAAAAAGAAAAATAAACAAGGTAAACATTGAGTTCAAGACGTTTGTAGAAATAGAATTGAGCACATTCAAAGGAAAAAGAAGAAAGGAAATAAAAAGATCAGAAAATGAAGCAAAAGTAAAAAGTTGAGATACTTTTTGGAATTATTAAGGTAGTTTTCTGAGAAGACTGAGTAAGAAAAGAGAAGATGCACATATGTAAAATTCAGAATGAAGATTGAGAAGTACACTCACTGCATTCCTTTTAGTGATGTCATTTCTTGCCGAAGCTGGGTCCTCTCCATTGTTGTGATTAAAAAGCAAATACCTGTGGAATAAGAAATGAGGGTGGTGGTATCCAGTCTGATTCTAAGATTTGAGAAATTGTGCGGTGCCTAACAGGTACTAAGTTCTTTGAGTCTAACTGTTTGATAAATAGAATGATTAGGTGTTTCATTTGGTCTAGTGATACCCTGAAAGAAACTGTTGAGACACTAAAGATGCTATGAACTAAGAAAGTTTGACAACCTCTGAAATATGAGAATTACGAATAAGTAAATGCTAAAAAAAAAAAAAAATTGAACATGTAGATGAAATGGATAAATTTGTAGAAAAATGATAGGCAACTTGAATATAGTATGAAAACATTGGAATGGTAATCAAAGATCTTGCCTCCCAAAAATCGCATACCTGGATGACTGTGTATGGGTGAGTTCTATCAAATTTTGAAGGAACAGTTAATTCCTTTCTTAAACAAGTTACTGCAGAAAAGAGGGAAAGAGTGAAAGCTGCCTAACTCTTTATGTGGCTACTTAATAAGCTTGATTTGAAACCCTGATAAATTCAAGAGGAGACATTATAAAGCCATTTCCCTTACTAATGTAGATGAAAGGGATCCTAAATAAAATATTAGCTGTCTGAATCCAAGAATATACTAAAAGAGTGATGCATCATGATCAAATGGAATTTAGTTCAGGAATCCAAAGATAGTTCATCTTTAAAACGATTATTGATGTAATTCACCATTTTAATAGTTGAGAAAAGAAAAATGTTTTTCTGATTTGATTCAGAAAAGCATTTTATGTATTTCAATTATTGTTTGTGATTTAATTCTCAGCAAACAAAGAATATATAAGGGAACTTTATTGAGTATTTGTGTATTGGATTTTTAAAAGTTTTTTATTATAGACAGTTTCAAACATAATAAAGGTAGGGTGAGTGGTACAATAGACGTGACAGGTAATAATCATTGCTCAGCTTCAGCAGTTATCAATATATGGCAACTCTTTTTAATCTATATACACACACATACACTCTCATACACTTTTTTCCTGCCCTGCTAGATTATTTTGAAGCATATTCCAGACAACATGCTCTTTTTAATCAATACTCAGTATGTACCTTTTTTCTCTATAACCATTAATATCCTAAAATAATTAACACTAATTCCTTAATATTATCTGCTGTCTAGCAGAGTTGAAATTGTCCTGATTGACTCATAACTGTGAATTCAGTGTTCACACATTGCATTTGGCTGTTATTCTTCATTTTTTCTTTTAAACTGTAATAGCTCTTTTACCTCTTTCCTTCCTTCTTTTTTCCATTATGTTACTAAGAAACCAGGTCATTTGTCCTATGGAATTTTCCACATTCTAGATTTGGCTGATTGTGGCCCCATGGTGTTGCTTAAATGTTTCTTTTTTCCCTATCTTTCCTCAAAACAGGTAGTTAGGCTTGATTAACTTCTATTATTGGGGGGGTGGGGTGGATAATAGTTTCATAATTATTGATGCATAACTTTTTTTTTAAGGGAACTTTATTATTTTTATTTATTTATTTATTTATTTTTGGCTGCGTTGGGTCTTCGTTGCTGCGCGGGCTTTCTCTAGTTGCAGGGAGCAGGGGCCAGTCTTTGTTGTGGTGCGCGGGCTTCTCATTGCGGTGGCTTCTCTTGTTGTGGAGCACAGGCTCTAGGCACGCGGGCTTCAGTAGTTGTAGCGTGTGGGCTCAGTAGTTGTGGCTCAAGGTCTCTAGAGCGCAGGCTCAGTAGTTGTGGCGCACGGGCTTAGTTGCTCCATGGCATGTGGGATCTTCTCGGACCAGGGCTCGAACCTGTGTCACGTGCATTGGCAGGTAGATTCTTAACCATTGTGCCACCAAGGAAGCCTGATGCATAACTTCTTAATTCTTGATATCAGGAGGTATATGATGCTTGGCTGCTTTTGTTAAAATTGATCAGTGGGTTTAGGTACCTGGCACATGCAACCATCGTGAAGGCCTCCAGCAGCCTCTTATTTATGTTTTTTGCCGCGCCACGTGGCACGTGGGATCTTAGTTCCCCAACCAGGGATTTAACCTGTGCCCCCTGCGTTGGAAGCACGGAGTCTTAACCACTGCCAGGGAAGTCCCTCCATCAGCCTTTTTACCTAATGTTTTAGCAGTCACTGATGCTTGCTGCCTGGGTCGTTATTCATTAGGGGGTAGCAAAATGGTGCTACTCTTTATCATCTACTAATTTATCATCTCTTCTTTGTTTATAAGCTAGTCTTCTATGAAAGAAACAGTCCCTCGTCGATCCTTCGATAACCCTGAGGCACAGTTTATATAGGAAAGACAAGATAGATGCTTGATTCTTTCTAGAAGAGCACTTTCTTAGTAAACCTACAGTGAACATAATACTTAGATGTGTTTACTTTAATATCTAAAGCAAGACAAGGATGCCTACTATTACTGCTCTTGTTTAACATATTACTAGAAGTCCTTGTCAACAGTACAAGGGAAGAAGAATAACTATTGTAAGGAAAAAGATTAAATTGTCATTATGTACAGACTGTATTACTCATTTACTTCAGGGGAATAAAACAGAATCAGCAAACTATTAAAACTGCCTTGAGTTCATCAAGGGTCTTAAAAATAAATACTATTTCTTTTCATCATCCTTAACCAACTAGAAAATGAAATTTTAAAAAAATGTGTATCATTTAAACAACAAAACCTAGAAAGTGTCTAGATATTAGTCTAATCAAGAATACACAGGACTCATATTAAGAAAACTTTAAAACTTCAATAAAAGATACAGGAAATAATCGTGGACATGATAATTTACTCTTATAAGGATGTTATTACTTCTGAAGTTTATCAATAAATTCCAAGTAATCTCTGTCAAAATTTTAGCTGGGTATTTTCGAGGAACTCTGTAAACTTATTGTGTAGAAAAATAAATAATAATTCATTAATAGTTAAATCAACCTTTAAAAAAGGAGAATAAAGGGGAATTTACCCTATCAGATATTAAGATATATCAATACTACAAAAGGCCATAGTAATACAGTGTGGTATAGTACAAGAACAAACAAATAGATCACTCTTAGAGAACTTAGATAATAGACCCAAGGATATATGGGAACTTAGTATGTTATAAAGGTGACACCACAATCAATAGGTAAAAGTTAGGTTGTTTAGTAGATGGTTTTAGAAAAAGCAGCTCATTATATATGGAGAAATAAAACAGTATCTCTATCCTATATCATATGCAAAGGTAGATTCCAGATGGATTAAACACCTAAATGTGGAAGATAAAACCAAAAGGTTTAATAGAAGAAAATTATTTTCTTTAAAAACATATGTATTTTTGTGACCTAGGGTTGGGGAAGGAACTTTTAAAACCTCAAAGCACAAACAATTTGTGTGTAAATTTAATTGCATCAAAAGAGGGAGCTCTATTTAACAAAGGACCCCATGGGCAAAACTAATACACATGTGACAAATGGGAGACAATATTTGCAATGTTTAAATTGCCAAGTGATTAATGTCCTCTAAACTAGACTGTATAGGAAACTCCTGCAAATAAACAAGATAAAGAAAGCAATCCCAGCAGAAAAATGGGCAAAGGATATAAACAGGCAGTTTATAGAAAAGGAAATCCTCAAAGCAGTAAGCATATGAAGAGTTGCTCAAATGTATTAGCAGTCAGAGAAATACAAATTAAAACAGTAAGATAGGGGCTTCCCTGGTTGCTCAGTGGTTAAGAATCCGCCTGCCAACGCAGGGGACACGGTTCGAGCCCTGGCCCAGGAAGATCCCACATGCTGCGGAGCAACTAAGCCCGTGCGCCACAACTGCTGAGCCTGCGCTCTAGAGCCCGCAAGCCACAACTCTTGAGCCTGCGTGCCACAACTGCTGAAGCCCGCGCACCTAGAGCCCGTGCTCTGCAACATGAGAAGCCACTGCAATGAGAAGCACATGCACTGCAATGAAGAGTAGCCCCCGCTCGCTGCAACTAGAGAAAGCCCACGTACAGCAATAAGGACCCAATGCAGCCAAAAAAAAAAAAAACAAGCAAACCAAAAAACAAAAAAGACAGTAAGATATTTCATATATGTTAAGCTGGCACATATTAGCAAACGAGATAAAAACCAAATGCTGATGAAGATGCAGGTTATAAAAACTCTTACACACTGCTGGGGCACATGTAGCCACTCTGGACAGTAGTATGGCACTCAGAATTAAAACTCTATATGTATATGACCCAGCAATTCTGCTTTTGAGTTTATATGCCGAAGAAAATCTCAATCAGATCCATAAGAAAACATTTACAGGAATATTCATTGCAGCATTATTTGTGGTAGAAAGGCATTGGAGGTAATCCAGGTGTCCGGTGCATGGATAGTAGAGAGAAAAAATGTTTTGGATACATGCCATGGCATATTATATACCAATCAGAAGCAGCAAATCAAATGTACACAGACAAAATGAATGGATTATGTTACAGAATTGAAAAAGAACAGAATGAGATATAACACAGTAAGATTTGCACACATCAAAAATACATGCACTCAGTAAACAATAAGGATTTACTGTATAGCACAGGAAACTATATTCAGCATCTTATAATAACCTATAATGGAAAAGAATCTGAAATATATATATATACACACACACATATACGAATCACTTTGCTGTACACGTGAAACTAATGAAATATTGTAAATCAACTACAATTTAAAAAATAAAAATTTTTTTAAATACATGCATTCAAAAACATTTTGCAAGAACACATACAAATTAAAGGGCACACAGTAGGCATAGTAGGGTGGTTGCCTATGAGGATACAGAAACAAGGATAAGGGGAAATTTAAAGATTTTCATGACTCCCCATCTCATTTCATAGAATCGTAGAAATTAGTTAAGATATGATCTGTAAATGTATCTAGATGGCAGTATGATAAAAGCAAATGAAATGATCGAAGGCACCACTGTCAACCCATTCACTTTGTGGAACTCCTACTCCCCCATCAGGATGTCTTATGAACCATAAGTGTTGTGTGACCATCAGATATACAGACCGAGTGTGGAGACCCACGTCAGCCTGTATATTGAACACTTAATATGTTATTGCCATTTTAATTAGTTAAAATATCTTAAGAATTTATAATATTTAAAATCTATTCCATATACATCTGTGTGTTTTAATATAAAATAGGATTTCCCCAAATCTTTAGGGAAAATTGCCATTCTAGTAATATGTGCCTTCTAAGACCCCCTAGTACACATCCAGTATGAGAAGCAGGTTCTTAAGCTGACTCCATTGATCAAAGATCTCACAGATCTTTGGGAAAAATAATTTCTTTTCTTCTAACACTAAGGCATTTCACTATTCTGGCTCTTCCAAGATGGATTCCAATTTGAAATATTATGTGGTAAAATATACAGTTATTTTATGACACTCTGATTTTTTTTTTCTTTAACTTTACAGAGACTGTGCAGTTGATCCAACTTGTGTTTTATGCATGGAGTGCTTTTTGGGAAGTATTCACAGAGACCATCGATATAGGGTTAGTAATATCCAGATAATAACCACACCTAGTATTGAATTTTATATTCAATACCTTTTCTTTTTAAAATTCCAAGATTTAACACTGAAACAGGGGAGAGTGGTTTAAGAAATGTGTTATTCAAATACCATTAAACATACGATGGCAGTGTAGAGATGAATTATGAATCCAGATTTCATGGAACACATGGTTTAAGATGAAAAGACTATAGATAGCAGCTCTTTCAGTATTGGTTTTCAACTAGTTTGTTTTGTTATTTTTTTTTAATGTTTATTATCTTTATAATTCTAGGTTTATAAAGCAAGTTATCAAAAATTAGAGGATAAAGGTGAGAGTTAAAATGCAAGAGGGAGGTTCTGAAGGGAGATGAGTGAGCAATTAAGTAAAAGTGACAGGATTATACCTTTAAGAAATGGTTCTATCTATTGGTCAGCTTCTGCAGAAGATTTGTCATTTCTTAATATTAAAGAGGCATCTACTACAATGTAGAAAAGGGCCGACTTCAGAACAAAAGACTAACCAATTTTTTTTTTTTTTTAACTGCTGTAATGCAATCGTTACTTTTCCAAAAATCAAGTATGTTTGCTTTTAAGTCAGGGATACAAAATACGTAGGCAGATTATTGCTAAGCCTGTCCTGGTTCCTCTACTGGAAGCTGAAGACAGAGCTATGAACATTCAAAAATTTAGGGAACTGTTAGTAGCTGGAACTTTTCACCCTAATCTCAAATAAAGATAGAGAAGAAATACTGCAATCTTCTTATTAATTCAAGACTTTTGATTCAGGACTTTTCCTCCTGTTTGTTTTTATTTACTCTACCCGAGTATTGTTAACAGTGAACTAAAACAGCTGCAAAATTGAATTCATATTTTTATATGTTCTTTTTATTTTCATAAATCAGTAAGAGAATCCTAGTTTCCTTTAAACTGTTCTACCTATCTTTGGTTACCAGAACATGCATAAAAGCTATAGGGTGAGGTTATCATTTTCCGTATGGCTGCCTGCCCATGTTTCTTGGCATATATCTTTACAGCCCCTAAGAATAACTGTCATTTGTGAGTTTACATTAATTACCTTGTGATATGTAACACACAAATACTTACTTTGGGCAAGATATGAAAGGCTGTTTCTAAAATTTCCTTCTCATACCCATCTATAAACTCTCACAGTATTTTTTTAAAAAGCAGAATTTCCAGTCTACTAATTATTAAATAATAGGTTTTATCTTGCCAGATTCCTTGAATCATTGCTACATCTTAAGGAAGCATGAATAATTTTGAAGCCCACAGGTGGTAAAAGGTTTTATGACTAGGCACTCCATGTTTCTGTTTCCAGAGCTTCCTTCCTTTTCAAAGAATGCTATTTAGAGAGTGTTAGAAAAGAAAAATAAACTATTTCTAGTTTTTTTGGTCACTTTCTCTAATGCAGATGCACTCTTATTAGACTTTTGTAGAAGACAGCAGCTATAGGAATCTTTGTCACTCTTGAATCTGTTATGTTATAACCTGGTAGCATAGATACCAACAGTATACCAATTTAGCCAAAACCTAGCAAGAAAACCCTTGTTATTTTCCTAATTAGGAAGTCATGCAAGTGGACATATTTTACCTCTTTAAAATAGCTGTAGCTTGCTAGACACTACAGAGTAGCTTATTTTATTTTGAAATCACTTAAATTAGCCTATAGGCTTATTTAAAATCAGCTTTAAAACATTGAGAGGTTTGGCATTTTATTTAATTTTATCCCTCCAAAGAAATTAACACTTCAGCAATGTTATTTCCTTAGCACTTGATATTCCTATTTATAATCCGATAGCCCTCAGTAAATACTTATTGACAAGATACTTTACAATTTTTTTTCAAGATGACAACATCAGGAGGTGGAGGTTTCTGTGACTGTGGTGATACTGAAGCTTGGAAAGAGGGTCCTTACTGTCAGAAACATGAACTTAACTCCTCTGAAATTGAGGAAGAAGAGGTAAAAACATTTTCACAAAATTGTTCCTAAGGAAGTACTGTTAACCATGTGTTTGAAATATTTTCAGACATAAGAATTAGGTTATAATATAGCAATGGATAAGTAAAATATCAATAGTCCTCTCACTATTAACAGTGACCAAGTATATATTTCGAAAGTTTTTTGCATTTTATGGATGGCATACCATTACTAGTAGAACACACTTGAAATTATAGAAATTTAATTTAATTTGGACTTCTGCATTTGTTTGTTTTATTTTAAGCATATATGAGTTTTTTTAAGTCCTCATTTATTATTAAAGGGATTATTTTTCCTATATATGTAGATCAGTTAACTTAGTTGGTTTTTGTTTGTTTTGTGACTAAGACTTTGTAGATCAGATACCTTTCTTATCTGTAGTCCTACATGGCAGCCAATCCTACTCATCATCTCCTGGTAAATCAATGTCATTGGATATGTGATGGGACCAAACACTGGGATGATAGCTCAGTACAAGTTATACTCGTTCCAGCTGTAAATATGTGCTTTCTAAAATTGTTGTTGCTCCTTTATTATTTTTCTCTAAATGATATTTGTAATGAAATAATGGGCTCTCACTAAATAAATACTTGAAACTCTGCCGTTTGTGACAATCTGATGTTTGATTTAAGATCCTTATTTCAGATTTTAATTTTAAATGGCAGAGAGGTGGGTACATTAAAAGAACTTATGCATTGTTAGTAAGTAGGTCTGATACCGATCTGGGGCAAGTGGACATTAATAGTCCTTCCTAGTGCACATGTCTTCCTGGTCTCAGATATTTTAACAGAATGACCGGAGAACTTATGGTGTAGGACAGTATCTTTTAGACTGTGTTTCACTGTGTTTTAGACAGATGAAAATTTGTGCAAAATGATTCAGTGCTATAGAAAACATATATATTTGTGTTTCATTTGCTTTGTGCATGTGTTCTAGGATTTGCTACAGAGAGATGCCAAGTGATCAGGGTTTCAGATTTCTCTACTGCAATTGGAGCAGCTCTGTTTTTATCTCTTACATATTGGGTTGGCATTCTGTATATAAAAATATAAGTAAGGCAAACAAAGACATAATTGGAAAAAATGGTTTTGCTTTTAAAAAATAATTGAAAGCTAGTGTAAAACTTTAGGACTCTGGGAGAAAATATTTGCAAGTCATATCTGATAAGTGTCTGGTATCCAGAATATATATCTTGCAACTCAACAACAAAAAGACAACACAATTAAAAATGGCCAAAGGACCTGAATAGACATTTCTCCAAAGAAGATATAATACAAGTGACCAACAAACACATGAAAACATGCTCAAGAGTATTAGTCATTAGGGAAATGTAAATCAAAACCACAGTGAGATACCACTTCACACCCACTAGGATGGCTGTAATCAAAAAAGTGGCAAATAGGTGTTGGCGAGGCTATAGAGAAATTGGAACTCTGTACAGTGCTAGTGGGAATGCAAAATGATTTAGCACTGTGGAAAACAGTTTGGCTATTCCTCAAATGTTAAACATTGCCATGTAAGCCTGTAATTTCACTTCTAGGTATATACCCAAAAGAATTAAAAACAAATATTCAAATAAGTACATGCACACACATTAGTAGCAGCATTATTCATAATAGCCAAAAGGTGGAAACAGTCAAAATGTCTATCAGTATGTGAATGGATAAACATACAGTGTAATATTACTTAGCTGTAAAAAGGAATGAAGTACTGATACATGTTGCAACGTGGATGAACTTTCAAAACATCATGCTAAGTGAAAGAAGCCAGACACGAAGGGTCACATACTGTATGATTCCATTTATGTGAAATATCCAGAATAAATAAGTCTGTAGAGAACACAGACTGGTGGTTGCCAGGGAATAGGGAAGGGAGAAATGGAGAAAAACTGCTTAATGGGTAAGGGGTTTTACTTTGTTGAAGTGATAGAAATGTTTTAGAACTAGATAGAGGTGATTGTGGCTCAACATTATGAATGTACTAGATACCACCAGATTGTTCACTTTAAATTTTCTAAGAAAAATTATGAATCCGCCTGCAGTTACTCTCTTGGCTTTATCCTCATACATTAGTGGGGTAGCTATCAAATAATGAAGACTCTGGTTAGTTTCCTGAATTTTTAGAAGATGCCAGCAAAATAACCTGCCTGGCTGAAATTGTATGGTCCTGCCTGGAGAATATATATTCCAGCAACTTGACAGAGGATCGAACCTCCAGACTTTGCCATTTAATTCCTATTTAAGAATTCAGTTAAGAGAAATGAAGTCTTCGAGAAAAGACTATAAGATATTAAAAAGATAACAAATAACATTATATTTAGCATACCTGGTCCCCACTCATTAAATCCATACATTATCTAGGGTTTTTCTATTTTATGCTTGAAATGGAAGAAGGCTATACAATATTTGAAATGAACCTTTTTAGCCTGTCATAGAATTGTTTTTATTGAATATAATTTTTTTGTTATACATTCAGCCTACATCTTAAGAAAAAGTTGGAAAAAATTTGATTATATACTTCTGTTGGGGTAGTGTTTAGAAGTTCCACAGGTCTTCTCAACTTTTGGCATTTGGGGTGGGACATTCTTCATTGTACAGGCCAGATCTTGTCTGCAACCTGTTACTGGCACCACCATAATCGAAGAATGGTTTTTATATTTTTAAATAGTTGAAGAAAAATCAATAAGGGTAATATTTTGTGGCATGTGAAGATTATGTGAAATTCAAATTTCATTATCCATAAATAAAATTTTATTGCAACACAGCCACGCTTAATTGTTCATGTACTGTCTATAGCTGCTTTTCCACTACAACAGCAAAACTGAGTAGCTATGACAGAGACCCTGTAGCCTGCAAAAACTAAAATACTTACTGACTCTTCACAGAAAAACTTTACTGACCCCAGGTGTACACTGTCAGAAGCACTGTGTTTATTATACCTAATTCCCACTCATTAAATGGTAATAGCATCTTCCATCACTGTGACAACAATAAATGCCCAACTAGGTTTCCAAATGGGCCCTTGAGCACGGGGGGTGAGTACGGAGGCTGGTGGGATGGTACCTTTCCTATTGTCTCCTTTGTTGATCTTTATAAAAAACCGTAAGAAATTTCTCTTAGGTCTCTGCATTAGGAAATGTTACGTTTCTCTTGGTGTGAGTCTGGTAACTGACTGTGTTTCCTTTTGTTGGGGCGTCTTGAAAACAGTTTGTCTGTAGTAGCTGTATGGAAATTTATATGATTGGCATTTATAAACAGACGTTATCTTGACTTCAGTTTATTTTCCTTCCTTTATTTTCATTTTACCTGCTTTGTATATCTTTTTTTTTTTTTTTTTTAAGGAATGGGTTGGACTTGAGGCTGATGCTTTTTTTTTTTTTTTTTTTTTTTTTTTTGGCTGTGTTGGGTCTTCGTTTCTGTGCGAGGGCTTTCTCTAGTTGTGGCAAGCGGGGGTCACTCTTCATCGCGGCGCGCGGGCCTCTCACTATCGCGGCCTCTCTTGTTGCGGAGCATAGGCTCCAGACGCGCAGGCTCAGTAGTTGTGGCTCAACGGGCCTAGCTGCTCCGTGGCATGTGGGATCTTCCCAGACCAGGGCTCGAACCCGTGTCCCCTGCATTAGCAGGCAGATTCTCAACCACTGCGCCACCAGGGAAGCCCTGTATATCTATTTTTTAATACTGTTTTATTACACTGGATGTATTCTAGTTGCTGAAGGGGAATTCCCTGGAGGTCCAGTGGTTAGGACTCCATGTTTTCACTGCCAAGAGTGCAGGTTCAATCCCTGGTCGGGCAACTACGATCCCGCAAGCTGCACTTGGCCAAAAAAAGTTGCTGTAAATCCTTTATGGAATGAAATTTAATTCAATAACATATATTAACTGAATGAACAACCTCAGTGAAAAATTTTTTATCTGAAATTTTCACTTATCAATGCTGCTTTCATCCCATTTGAATATAGATCAGTGGTAACTAGTAGCTGAATATCATGCTAAATACGATTCTTGGGTTATCTCATTTAACTCTCAGAACAGCCCTGTAAGATAAATACTACTGTTACCCATATTTTATAGCTGTGGAAGCTTGAGTCTTAGATTAAGAAACTTGCCTACAGTGTCCCACATAGTAAGTGCTAGAGCTGGGCTTTAAACCTAGGTAGTATAGACAACTCTGACAGTACAGTATACTGGTTTTTGAAAACATTTTTTGGCAGTGGAATTTTTTTTTAATAAAATTTTTATTAAGAAATCCCAATAATAAAACAGATAAAAGCAGTATTACTAATGAATTTATTTTTTATAAGTTGGAATGTATATTTATTTCTTGTTAGAAAGTCGATTCATAACTTTGGTTTCTAGTTTATTTCTAGTTTTAGTTGGGCAGTGTGGAGAAAACCCTCATTCATACCTTATTTGCATATGACAACAGTTAAACTCTATTATAATATGTGCTTACTTTTTTTTCTTTTTTTTTTTTAAGATTGATTGATTGATTTTTTTGGCTGCATCGGGTCTAGTTGCTGCATGCAGGACCTTTCGTTGCAGCGTGCAGGCTCTTCATTGTGGTGTGTGGGCTTCTCTCTAGTTGTGGTGGCAGGTCTTCTCTTCTCTAGTTGTGGCACGCAGGCTCCAGGGCGCGTGGGCTCTGTAATCGTGGCTCGCAGGTTCCAGAGTGCATGGGCTCCGTAGTTTGCAGCACGCAGGCTCAGTAGTTGTGGCGCATAGGCTTAGTTGCCCTGCAGCATGTAGGATCTTAGTTCCCTGACCAGGGATTGAACCCGCGTCCCCTGCATCATAAGGCAGATTCTTTACCACTGGACCACCAGGGAAGTCCCAACCACAGGTAACCTTTTTAACAGCATGCTATTCTTCTAGTTTGGAAGAATAATAAATCAAAGTTGACTCACTGACAAAGGCTTGCATTCTCTAACATAAATGTCACCAAAAACAATTATTAGTCTTAGATAATACAACATAGGATGAGATGGTTATTTATTTTCTCATTCCAACTGACTTATGCTGTGATACGAGCACTTGGAACAGAAGTCTTTTCAAATAGCATTTAATTTACCATTGTACACGAGTAGACTTGCATAGCCTCGCATCTCTTCACTTCAGAAATAATGTTTCTTCATCAGTAACCCATTCTCAAGAAGTTAACATGTGCATACAAAGATGGCAGAAAAATCTGTATCCATAGGCCATTTAAAAATATGGATAATCATATGTTTTTAAACTGGTGTGTATTTCAAATAGGAAACATCTCTACCAGGCCCTGGGATTTTTAGAACAGAGTTTGGACACTCCTGGCTTGGATTCTCAAGAATTGGCGGTTGTTTCTGTCCCAACACCATTTAATTTTTCAATGCTCTAAATGTCTTGTATTATGGGACGTAATTGTTAGAAATGGAATAACTGTATAGTGAGATAGTATCACGAAGAAAACTGAGTTTTGGTTCTACTTTCTGTTTTAGTACAATGTGAGGTTCGTTTTACGATTAATAGCCACTCTTTTATGAATCCCCAGAAGGTACCAGTTCCAATACCTTCTCTGTAACAGGTGGTTTTGCCATGTTAACTTCTAAAGTCTCCATAAGAAATAGTACCAAACCTTGGTAGCAGTATAAAAAAAATTTTTTTTTGATGGGACATATAAAGCAGTTTATTGAGGAGAGTTGTAGGTAAAAAGTGCTGTGTAAGACTTTGGAAAATCTTTTTCTTACTTTACTTCTTACATTCTTTAAGTCCTAGACCCATCTCCTTTAGGAATCTTTGTCTTTTTTCCTTCATCCTTGATATTATTCTCCTTCTCCATTTGTTTTATATCAGTTCCACTAAGCTGATCCTTGGTGAGGATGCACAAAAATGTTCTGTATCCTTATGTATATTTTCAAGAATGTGCTGGTTCCCATTCCATGATGTTGGAATATATTGATTTTCTTATTGAGAGATGAATATAACACTATTTAGCCATTAAGCTAAATAACATGTTTAGATTTGATAAAGCATTAAGATTAGATTGTGTAAAACATTTTGCCAACCTTGACTGAAAGATAACCTTAGAGTATGTTTATAGTAATACTTTTTTACATTAACCTTGAAATTTAGTGACTTATTCACTGTTAAGTCTAATGTACGAAGTTCTCTGTTAAATACATACACAACTTGACTCGCTGAGAGAAAGTGAGTGATTCTTAACATCGAGGAGCAGTTTTCTGACCTTGTTGACTTCTCCCCTTTAGAATCCTCAAAATCAGGCTCTCCTTTAGACCTATAAAACTAAATATTACTTGTCCATCCTTAGATAACATTCCTTTGTTTATTCTGGAAATTGGGGATTAGAGGGATGTGAAGCTGTAACCATGGTTTGATGTTAGGTTTTAAAGATCCTAGAATGCCATTCTAAAATTTTTAGATTTATTTATTAGGCATTGGAGTGCCGTGGAATATCGTGGTTCATATGATTCAGTAATATGGATTATTATGAACAGAATGTTTTAGGAAGTTTGACTTGCTGAGATGTAACATATAGGATCAAATTGAAGAGAAGCTGAAGCTGGAAGATCAGTCAGCTTTTTACAGTAGTATTTTGAGGAGGGAGGCAGAATGGGAAAAAGGAGAATTAATGTACATTTAACACGGTTGCATTTTTTTTTTTTCTGTTCTTTCAGGATCCTCTTGTGCATTTATCAGAAGATGTGATAGCAAGAACTTATAACATTTTTGCTATTATGTTTCGGTATGCAGTAGAGATATTAACCTGGGAAAAGGAAAGTGAATTGCCACCAGATTTAGAGATGGTGTAAGTACAACCCATTTATTCCTTGTATTTGTATTTGCTCACACTCAATTTTAAGCATTTTGATTCTAATTCCTCAAATTAACTTTAATACAGCTAGGATAGAACATAATCTTTTTTAATAATTAGTTTTCAGCATAATAATAACCTTGGTTTTATAGTTTTTAAATATGTGTGAGCCATTTAATTGGTAAAGGTTTTTCCCTGTTGTCGCTTTCGCTGATTTATAGCCATATTTTAGCCACATCAAGGCTCTACCACTGGTTTCAAGCACAGGCATTTTTCTCTTCTTTGTGTGATAAAGCTGTTAAGTTAACTCTACAGTTCTTTTTGTTTGTTTATGAGATTTGATTAGGGAATGAGCACTTTGATCTAAGTGAGTTTTCTGGTTTGACTAAATGCACAAATTCAATTTTAACCATTTTTGATTCTAAATTTGTATAAAATTTATTCTACACTTTGTGATTCTTCTACAATACATCTAACATTTTTACCATTTGTTCTTAGTTTATTGAGGAAATTGCAAATTTGTGACCAGAGAGCTGGATTCTGCTATAGCTGTATTAAGGTTAAGGGCTTACTTTTCTGCATGAATGTGCTTGCCTCAAGCAGCCTTCTCTTCTACTTTTAATTCTAGCCAAGCTTGTTGGAATTGTATTCTCAGTTAAGGTTGAATACAAGTGAGAGTCTAAAGGACATTGGTGGTGTTTCTTTTTTGCTTTCTCAACAGTGTTCCAAATAATTAGGTTGTAGGTTGTTTTTTAGTAAAATGAGTTAGTATTCCTTTTTTGGAAATGTTGAAAATGGCTTAGTTACCTCATAACTTTATCTTCATGTATTTTGAGTTGGGGACCAACTAAGATCTAAATCTGAGATCCAAATTTAAACCATAGAGAATAGAAGAGTTGTGTTTTTATTTTTCTGTTCCATTGTAAGTTTGGGACCACCAGCATAGAAGGGAAAAGAATCTAACTTGCGCCTCTTGTAATGTTTTCCCATCTTAGTAAATGGCATTTCATCTACCCAGAAACCTGAGTCATGCATATCCACTTAGATTTCAGGTCCAGCTGGTTCTCCCTCTGTCAAATTGTTTACTTCTGTTCATCTCCATTACTACTATGCTAGTCCACATTGTGTTAATTTCATCCTTGGACAACATGACGTCCCTAACTAGACTGCCATATCCACTCGTGTCTCTCATGGTCCATTCTCCACATATAGCCAAAGTGAACTTTAAGACAAATCTGACCATAGCTCCTATTTCACTTTCAAATCTTTGATTGCCTTTAGGATGGCAAAATTGAAATCCATTACAAGGTCTTTAAGATTTCTGCCCCTCTCCAATCTAATCTCCTCCTTCCTCCCTGTGTTCCAGCTCCCAGTATTTACCTTTGCCACCTCAGGGCCTTTGCTTTCACTTTCTTCTAGCCCTTCGCACTGTTGGCTTTGGGGCCCAGATATTATGGTCTCTAACTGGTGGATTGTAGAATTTTTAGCAGCATCCTTGGCCCTTACCCACTGGATGCCAGTGGCACTCCCACCCCAGTCATGACAACCAAAAGTTTCCAGACATTGCCCAGTGGTCATCTATGGAGGGTAGAGAATTGCCCCCACTTGAGCACCACTGATAGCCAATTCTGACTTCAGCTCTCAAATTACTTCTTTGGCAGTACTCTGAACTCCCATACTGGTTTTATCCCACTCTAGTATCCTATTCTTCTTGATAAAAGCGAATTCACATAGATTATATGTATAGTATCTATCTTTCCCACCAGCCAGTAGTGTCATAGAGTGTGGGGACCACAGATGGCTTCATTACAGGTATGTGCCTAGTACCTAGCACGTTCCCTAGAACAAAGTGTGTTCTTAATAAATCATCCTGGAGCAAGGTGATATGCAAATAGATAATATATAATTAATGTTTTATCCCACAGAGAGAAGAGTGACACCTACTATTGCATGCTGTTTAATGATGAGGTTCATACCTATGAACAAGTTATTTATACTCTTCAGAAAGCTGTTAACTGTACACAAAAAGAAGCCATTGGCTTTGCGACTACAGTAGATCGAGATGTAAGTAATTTCATTATATTGATGTCACATAATATATTAAACTTTTAATACAGATAAGTTATCCTAGAAAATTGAGTTAGAGGTATATATGTCTAGGCTATTTTTCTTTAATTTCATATGAATATTGGCCCAAATATATATTGGATATAACTGTAAGCTATTGTCAGAAAGTTTAGGAGGAAACGTAGATACAGTTGCTCTCATCCTACACAGTGGTTAGAAATATTCAGTTATGAAAATAGAAATTATAGCAGCCTAGAAGAATAAATATTGTATTGTTCAAGGATAACAACTTGAACTTATTAATGGCTTGAAAAATGTTAAGATAGCTTTGAAGGAAAATATTTTAATTTACTTTTTAATTAATGAATAGAATAAACATTGTAGATATTAAAAATTGACCAGAGTTGTTATGTGCTCAGATAACACTGTGTTTATTTGTTTACTGTTTCAAAAGTTATTAATATTGAATATAAATATTTTTACAAGTTAATTTCAAATATCTTTATTTACAGGGACGTAGGTCTGTTCGATATGGAGACTTCCAGTATTGTGAACAAGCAAAATCAGTAATTGTGGTAAGTAATTTAAAAATATGTCTACACTCTTATTTTTTATTAGTATAAAACCAGTCCCACATTTTGGTGTTTATGAACACATTTTTCTGCCTTCCTGAATGTAAAGCCACATCAATCAAAAATCATGTTTAAATATATGTTACTTGAGCATTGCTTATTGCTTTATCTAGTTTTTTTTAAACTATGTAAGATTGATACAGAAAATGAATGTTTAGATGAGATATATATGTATATATTTCTGTCTTCTTATTTTTTCATCAGAGACGTCTTAGAAAGTTTTTTGCTTTCTGTTTTGTTTTTGATAGGGTTTCACATTACTTTTTAGGAATTATACTGGCCTTTAGCACCAAGATTAGAATTCAAGGGAAGTTGTTTCTTGGTACCTAATAGCAAGGTATGCTGCATATCCTAATAGCATTTAGTGTATAATTTATCTGAAAGAAAACTATTCCCCACATTTAGATTTATTTTTAAAAGTTAGAATTTATTGTTTTTAACTATTCCATGTAACTGCATTTTATGTAAATGTCCTTTTAAAATATAATTTTATATATTTTATATATTGTGAAATATTTTAAATATACAGATGAAAATGCCTGTGTGCTACATTATACCTTATTTTCTTCATACATATTTTAAATAAATAAAATAGTATAGAAGCCCTTGTATTATCCCTTCTAAATCCCATTCCCCTTCCTCCTTCCCGAGAGATAACTACTTTCATTAATTTATCTTTCATTTTCATACATGCCTTTATATTTCATCTGTTAAATATCCATCCATATTATATGTATTGATTTGGAAGTCTTTAAACATTATATAACAAGATTCATACTGAATGTATTATATTGCAATTTGCCTTTTCATTTCAGTGTTGTTTCTAGATTTATCTGTGTTGATACATGTATCTGTAAGTATTCCATTGATGACTATACCATAATTTTTCCATTCTCCAGTTGATGGACAATTAGGATATTTCCAATTTTTTTCTATAACTATCAGTCCTGCTGTGGTCATTTTTTTGTCCTCTTGTTGCATAGAAGCAAAAGTTTCTCCAGGGTATATACCAAGAAATGGAATTTCTGAGTTGTTAGCTTTTGGGCATTTTCAGCTATACTAGATTTTGCCAAGTTAATCTCCAAAATGGTGGTACCAATATACATCCAACCAGCACTGAAGTAGAGTTCCCATATCTCTACTGCTTTGTCAAAACTATATATTGTCAAATTTTTAGAATTTTGCCAACCTGATGTGTATGAATGGCATCTCATCAGTTAAATTTGCACTGCCTTGATTACTGAGTATCTTATTTCATATTTATTGTATTGGTCGTTTAAGTTTTCTGTGAATTTCTTGTTCATACTCTTTACCCATTTTTTTGTTGTTAGGTTATTTGTCTTTTTCTTACTGATTTGTAAGGACTCTTCACATAATCTGAATCCTGATCTTTTGTTGCAGTGTCTTTTCCTAATATGTGACTTATTTTAAGCTTATTTGTGATGCTTCTCCTTGAGCAAAAGCTTTAATTTTAATGTAGCAAAATATATTTTTCTCTTCATGAGTTTGTGTCTTATTTAAGAAATTCTTTATTGATAACTGGACATACTCAATAATCCATCAGAAACTACACTGTGGTTGTATAAAAAGAACATTCCCATTCTTAGGAAATGTATACTGAAGTTTTTAGGGATAAGGGGACATTATGCATATAACTTAACCTTCAGTGGTTTGTTTTGTTTTTTTTTTTAAATGCTTGTGTGTGTCTGTGTGGAGAAAGATAATGTGCAAATGATAAAGCAATTGGAATAGAATGTTTACAGTAGATGAATCCAGGTAAAGGAGAAGGTGTTTTTTTTCCCTTTACATTTGTTGCTTCATAGTGTTATTTCAGTTTTTCCCTAAAAAATCAGTACTTGTAATCTCTGGTAGTGTCTGCATAGATATACTATATGCATAATATAGAATAGAAAGTCCAGAAATAGATACTAGTATGAGGAAAATCTAGGAAACAAGTACATTCTAAGGGAGGAGGAGAGCTTCTTAACCAAGACTAGAACCCCAGGAGTTAGAAAAGAACTTTTTTTTTTTTTGGCTGCATAAAAAATTTGCATAGGACTTCCCTGGTGGCGCAGTGGTTAAGAATCCGCCTGCCAATGCAGGGGAAACGGGTTCGAGCCCTGGTCCGGGAAGATCCCACATGCCGCAGAGCAACTAAGCCCGTGCGCCACAACTACTGAGCCCGGGTGCTGCAACTACTGAAGCCCACGCACCTGGAGCCCGTGCTCCGCAACAAGAGAAGCCCCCGCAATGAGAAGCCTGCACACTGCAACAAAGAGTAGCCCTCGCTCACGGCAACTAGACAAAGCCCACGCGCAGCAGCAAAGACCCAAAACAGCCATAAATAAATAAATTAAATTTAAAAAAAAAAAAAAAATTTGCATAGCAAAATATTATAAAAAATGTCAGTAGACAGTAGATTTAGAAAAATTATTTCTAACACAAAGGATAGACATTTAATGTTTATGATAAACAGAACACTCATAGATTATCAAGTAGGGAGCAAACAACAAAATAGAAAAATGGGCATAAGATATGAAAAGACGATCACAACAGAGAAGATCTAGGTGGTAAATATATGTAAAAAGAGACTCAAACTCACTAGTTTCGTAAAGTGACAGATTTCATACCCAACAAGATGGAGAAATTAGAGTGATAAAGTACCTTGCTGGCAGAGATGCAGAGAACAGAAATACTCGTGTAAAAATAAATTGCTACCACATAATTGGAAAACAATCTAGTAACATCTATTATCTCTCCTAGGAATTTATCCTGTAAAAATACAAGCACCAGTTAGTGTGTGTACAAAATGTTCAGTACTACGTTTTTTGTAGTCATAGAAGACTGAAAACAAAGAGACTATGAATGCCCTTCTCTAAAGAATGTCTAAATAAATCCACACCACAGAATTTTATGAGTCATTAACCAAAAAAAAAACTGTTAACACAAAGATGCGACAGAATATGTGTAGTATCCCATTTTTTGTAAATCAAATAAAACCTTTATAAATGTGTACATATATAATACATATAGATGGATAAAGTATGCAAAGGTGTACTGTGTTAATGTGGGTTATGGAGGTGGGATGAACTGGTGGGTAGAACGATGATCCAAGCAAAAAAGGAAAAGGGGGGGAAAACATGTTAAACTAAAAGTTTTGATAGACTTAAATAGACATTTATCCAAAGATGATATGCAGATTGCCAAAGCACAGGAAAACATGCTCAGTATTACTAATCACTAGGGGAATGCAAGTAAAAACCACAATAAGATACCACCTCATGTCCATTAGGATGGGTATTAAAAACAAACAACAACAACAACAAAACAATAACAGAAAATCACAGGTATTGGCAAGGATATGGGAAAATTGGAACCCTCGTGCACTACTGGTGGGAATGTAGAATGGTGCGACCACTATGGAAAACAGTATGGTGGTTCCTCTAAAAATTAAAAATAGAATTGCCATATGATCCAGCAGTCTTGCTTCTGGGTATATACACAAAAGATGTGAAAGCAGGGTCTCATGTTCATAACAACATTATTCACAGTAGACAAAAGGTAGAAGCAACTTTAGTGTCTATCAATGGATGAATGGATAAACAAAGTCTATATACATAAAATAGAATATTATTCAGCCTTAAAAAGGAAGAAAATTCTGATACATGCTACAGCGTGGATGAACCTTGAGGACATTATGCTAAGTGAAATAAGCTAGTCACAAAAAGATATTATAAATAATGTATGATTCTGCTTGTATGAGGTACCTGGAGTGTTTGATGGGTACAGAGTTTTAGTTTCACAAGACAGAGAGTTCTGGAGACTGGTTATACAACAATCTGCTTTACAGAACTGCACACTTAAAAATGGTTAAGTTGGAAAGTTTTGTGTGTATTTACTACAATTTTTTTTAAAGTATTGATAACATCACATTTGTGCAATCAAGTAAATTATTTAAATTAGTGTGTAATTACATTAAAAAATTAGTTTAAAGACATAAAGCCAATTTAAGCATTTAAATAATTTATAATTGGTGGGGCAGATTTTCAAATATAAGACCAAAAATTCAGGTTACTTAAAGCTGTAACTTCTTACTTTTTTGTAAGAATCCTAAGATTGCTTCTAGAAAATTAGAATCTGAATAAAGCAAGCCACGTGGTATTTTTCTTACACACATACATGAAAAACTCCCCTATAATGATGAGAGTGTAGCTATATTAAATAAAAATATTAACTTCTTTCTCTAAAATAGCCTTTTTAAGTTTGTTTTTTCATCCTGCCATTTCTTTTTAAGAGAAATACCAGTAGACAGACAAAGCCACTCAAAGTTCAAGTTATGCATTCGTCTATTGTCGCACATCAGAATTTTGGTTTGAAACTTTTGTCTTGGCTGGGAAGTATTATTGGATATTCAGGTAGGTTCATACTTGTGCTAATTGACTTAAAAATGAGCTCATATGCCTTTGCCAAACTGTTTTGGAAAAAATAGCAAGTGGAATCGTTTTTTTGCTTTAGTTTCATGTTTTAAAACACCATCTCATAATATCTTTATACGTAGAAAAAAATCTGTTTCCCAGTTTTGATCCACGGGATCTTTTTTATATGCATACAGAGGAGTCTGTGTTCAAATAAATGCAGGAAACAGTGGGTTAAACAATTGTAAATGACTATAATATGCTAATGAAACCTAAATCTTACCAACTTGATAAAAGAACCTATTTCTTAATGGCGTATCCTGTGGAATTCTCTTCCACAAAGCAAGCTGCATAATGCTACTGTATATAAAACCTAAATGATTAACTGTTTAAAGGATGTCTTTGTTTTGACTTCTACGACTTGTGGTTACTAATAATTTGCAACCCTGAAAATTTGCAAATTTGAAGTTACTGTGTATTTGAGTTTTTGTTTTTCCACAGTCTACAAATTAGATAATCTTTTAAAGGTAGTGATAAACAGAATTAAGAACCTTCACGTCCAATGCCAAAAATACAAGTTTGCTGTGTAACACTGAAGAGTAAACTAGGAATAGATCTAAGCTGTCATACTGTTCTTCAGGCAAGGGAGGTGGTTTGAATAAATGACATTCCAATGTTTGCTATAAAGAAAATTTCTAAAACATTTGTATTAAAAGGCTACTAGAAAGAGTATTGCCACACTGTGAATTGACAGGTGAAAATATGGAGGTGTGGAAATTTAGGAGAACGTGTTTGTTTAATCTAAATGTCTTTCCAGTTATTTCTCTCCTTTTTTTTTTTTTTTTTTTTTTTTTTTGGCTTTGGTGTTTTCATTGGATATCTGTATGCCAAGTACTGTGCTACAGCATTAATGAATAGTATCATGGAAGCAGTTTTCTGCTGAAAATTTTCTTTGAGAAAATTTATTTATCATCAACAATTTAAAGACCTTATCTATTATTTAATTCATATATAAAGTTTTCTCTTTAGCCTTGTAAACAATTTCTATTTGGTGACTCTTATAATTAAATTTTAAAGTTACTCTATTTTTTGGTTTTTTTCGGATTATTTTGCATGCTTGTAGAATACTTTAAAACAGTGGATTTTAAATATGAAACTAGAAGGTATTAAAGTTGTGGTTTTGTTAATACTTATATATAGTTTTTAAGTTTAACATTTAGAATATAATGGAATTTGCCTTCCAAAGCCCCTCATATAGTAGGTATACATAAGTACATAGTGTATTTTTGTTTAATGAAGAACATTTTGCATAACATTAATAAAATGGACTGGTATAAAAGTACAGAGGTAATGTATTCTTTCTTTTAAATGGTAGCACAATTTTATATTATACCTATCTTCAGTTATCATGGGATATGTAACAATTTTACTGTAACCTGGCTTAATTAGCATAGATGCTTAAAAAACCATGTTTATTTCAGTGGCTTTTGGGTTCTTTGTGGCTTATTTAAATTCTTTACAGCATAAGAGGTCATTGCCATTCTGATACACATGTATTTTGTTATTCTGGAATAAGAGTTGGTGTATAATGCAAGATTTGGAATTTTTCTCCATTTTGTGAACATGTTAATAAAATAGTATGTTTACTTTTTCTGAATAAATTTGACCTTAAGTTAAAAAAGAAATAGTAAGACTCTATAGTAGATCCATTTGAAAATTTCTACTAATATGTCATTTTATTTTAATATTTGAAGTTACTGTTTCTTGACTACTTTTCTTCTTGTTTTAAGATGGTCTTCGCCGAATTTTATGTCAAGTTGGTTTACAAGAAGGGCCAAATGGTGAAAACTCTTCTCTAGTGGATAGGTTGATGCTTAGTGATTCCAAATTGTGGAAAGGTACATATCTTAACTACTTTTAAGGTATAGGGGAACTTACACAGGTAATTGGGATGTTAGTTTCTTTTTCATTTGGGGAGGTATTTAATAAATATATTGATGGTTTTTAGAATTAACACATGCAGTCTTATTCTTTGGGGAAAAAACAGATTTGGGGATCCATGATCCAAATTAAATCACCTTTATGTTTTGTTTGAAAAATATATTTAGAAAAACTGATTAAGGAACACACGTAGAGTGTTGCTCTTGACACTTAAAATACAGTTGATCATATGAAAACTTTGGAAACGTAATTTTTGGCTTGTTAGATATATCCTTATCTTACATCTGCTCTTTTTGTAAAAGGTGCTAGGAGTGTGTATCATCAGTTGTTCATGAGCAGTCTACTTATGGATTTGAAATACAAGAAACTGTTTGCTGTTCGATTTGCAAAGGTAAGTAGTTTCTCACTTTTGAAGATTAACGAAATAGGTTATATACAGAGTAACTGTAGTCCATGATTATATCCAGTGTTTGTAAAATTAACAGCTGATAGTAATATGTCAGTGGGTTGATTTTAAATTCTAAGAAACTTCATAAATGATCTTTTTATCTTTCATCAATAGAATAAAATTCTAGCAGTGAGGTTTTTCTTGTTTATCATCTGCCATGATAATGTGAATATCCATCTATGCAGTGTGTATGATGTGAAATGATAAATGAAGACTTTAAACCTATGTCATTGAATTATGTTATTCCTATTAAATTTTGTGTAAGAAAAGATAATTTTAGTTGAAACGACCTGTATATTTGGATGGGATTTAAGAATCATAACTCTAGGTTGTTGATATTATTGAATTATGTTCTTCTCCCTTTCAGCAGCATGTGATTAAGCTAACTGCTTGGGTTTTTTATTCACCTGAATTCGGGGTTATTAACCAAGGAAACATACAAGAATCATTTGGGGAGCTCTTTCAAAATGCATGTGTTTGGGTTCCATTCTCAAACCTACTGAAGCAGATTCACCAAGAATGGGGCCCAAGCATGTATACTTTGAAAGAGCCATCAGGTGACTCTGATAGGCATCCAGAAGTAATGAAAGTCTGGTTTCATCAGAGACAGTGTAAAGCTACTGTGATTTGGCTCCACCCATGTACAGTGACGTCCCAGGATTTTAGTAGCTGTTACTCCTATTTGAGCTCACAAATTGCCATTGTGCTAAAGAAGATTGTATAGTGAATTGATATTTACACAGAATTTAGTTGGCACATTCCAGTCATCATTCTCATAGAATATCTTATTGACTCCTCCAGCACTGATTTTTCATTATAATCCTTAAACATTGGTCATTGTGGATTAGAGGTGAATCTCCCCCTTGTTGTTTAGAATTACCAGCAGTTGCAGAGAGATTTTATGGAGGATGATCACGAGCGAGCAGTGTCCGTGACTGCTCTGTCTGTCCAGTTCTTCACCGCACCTACTCTGGTGAGTAGTGCTTGCCTTTTCTTTGTAACTGATAGTTGGCACTCCTTGCCTTTTTTTGCCTTCTTAATAGAACTATGAGCGTTTGCAGAGTGATTATGTGACAGATGACCACGACAGAGAGTTTTCAGTCGCAGACCTCTCGGTTCAGATTTTCACAGTCCCTTCACTTGTAAGTACTAAAAGACTAAGAAGAATTTTCTTGTTTTCCATTAGAAGAAGTAAAGCCTTAAAATAATAGAGAACTGAGATCTGTATATTCCTGAATAGAAGAATATTTTATTAATGGGTGATCAGACTTCACATGCCTTCAGTCATACTAGAACATGTATCTTTTTTTTTTTTTAATTTTATTTATTTATTTATTTACTTATCTATTCCTGGCTGTGTTGGGTCTTCGCTTCTGCGCGAGGGCCTCCCCAGTTGCGGCAAGCGGGGGCCACTCTTCATCGCGGTGCGCGGGCCTCTCACTATCGTGGCCTCTCTTGTTGCGGAGCACAGGCTCCAGATGCGCAGGCTCAGTAGTTGTTGCTCACGGGCCTAGTTGCTCCGCAGCACGTGGGATCCTCCCAGACCAGGGCTCGAACCCGTGTCCCCCGCTTTAGCAGGCAGATTCTCAACCACTGCGCCACCAGTGAAGCCCAGAACATGTATCTTTGAATGTGTAATCTGGAGGGGGAAAGTCATTTGAACTTAATCTGTACTTTCTCATAGTACTTCCCCGAGGTTTTGAACTGATGAGTTAAAATTAAACTCATTAGTTTAACAAATTTATCCATTAGAAACAGCATATTGTGGGAATTCCCTGGCCATCCAATGGTTAGGACTCAGTGCTTTCACTGCCTGCAAGTTCAGTCCCTGGTCGGGGAACTAAAATCCTGCAAGCTGCGTGGCGTGGCCAAAAAAAGAAGAAACAGCATATTGTATATGATCTCACATTCTAAGAAGCCTCCTTTTCCCTGCTAAGGGAAGGGGTAACTAAGGCAATTGAATCATGATGATTGGGTGATCTTGTACTAAGTTTCGCTAGTTGTTCCAGGAGGCATCACTATGTTTTAGTTCTACTGAATAATTTATTAATATTTAATTCATTAAAAAAAATTTACTGAGCACCTATTATTTATTGGGCACAATTCTAGGTTTTGGGAATGAATGGTGAACAGACATGGGCCTTGCCCTCATGAAACTTACAGTAGGGAGGGAAAGACTCACGTAAATGGTAATTAAAATTATAATAAAAACTGAAGAATTCTGTTGTTTTGGTAGAGTAGGAGAGATCTGACCTTTTCCCACAGTTCAGAAGAGGATTCTGTAGGGAAGGTAACTTTATGCAGGAGCGTGAAGAGGAATCATGCAGAGGAACCAACACTTGAAAAAATCCTGAAGTAGGGAAGGGAAGAGAAGGGAAGAAGTATGGTCGAAGATCCTTGAACACGGAGTTAAATGAGACCAGAAACATAGGCAAGGGCCTAATTGTATGGAGTTAAGAGTATTCTACAGTTATTTTATTAACAAGGTGTTATGTTCCAGCTTCTTTTTTTAATGCCTGTTTTTTCCCCAGATTATTTTTATGTTCAAGGGTATATTCTAGGACAGTTGAAGCTGTCTGAAGTCTATTTAGCCACTAATGAGATATTTTGGGCCAAGTTAAGGATTTTGGTTTTTCTCTTAAGAACATTGGAAGGCACTGAAGAGTTTTAGGTGGCACTTATAGCATCACGTTTGTGATTTTTAAAAGATGATGCTTCTTGTAATTTGGAGAACAAATTTGCAGGAGCAGTAGTGGATGTGGGAAACCTGTGGGGATTGTGGCAGCGGGTATAGAAGTTGTGAGAGATATGTAAGTAGTGAAATCTACTGACGGGCCACATGTTGGGTTTGAGGAATATTAGGTTTGGTGAGTGATTGGTTGTTGGGTTTGAGGGGAAAATATAAAGGTGATTTCTGGGTTTCTGACTTTTGTAACCAAGAGGAGAATGAGTAGAACTTATAAAAAGGGAAAGTGTTGCTTTCAGTTTAGTCAGGGATGAGTTTGAGAAGCCTCTGAGACAATCCCATGTGTGTTCAAATCTGTTTCTCTCCTCCATTGATCCTTTTGTCCATTTCCATGCCAGTACCCAGTTTTAATAATATTAGCTTACTATTCCATTTTGATATTTTATAGAGCTAAATCTTCTTTCATTATTCTTTTCAAAAAAATTCTTAATTATTTTAGGCTTCTTTTTTTTAAAGAAGAATTAAAATCAGTTTGTCAATTTCAGAAACCACATTAGGGTTTTTGACTGAAAAGATGTTGTATTTATAGATAATATGGGAAGAACTGGTATCTTTGCAATATTGAGTATGCCCATCTAGGAACATAACTTGTCTTAAAAGTGTTTATGTTTTATATTTTTGACACTATTGTAAATTATTCATATTTTTAATCTCACTATGGCTAGTATGTAAGAAAACTACTGATTTTTATATATCCATCTTGTATCAGTCTGGTTTTCTTACTAACATTTTCTCTAATATTTTGTGTTGATTCCTTGGAATTTCTAGTAATCTACAAATAATAATCTTTGGTTTTTTCCGATATTTCAACCTTTTATGTTTCTTGTCTGACTCCTTTAGTTAGAAGCACTAGAAAAATAACATATGTATTCATTTATTCAGAGCATATTTATTTAGCACCTTTATTAACTAGGCACTGTTTGGGGCTCTGGAGATAAATAT
Source organism: Eschrichtius robustus (assembly GCF_028021215.1). Lineage (NCBI taxonomy): Eukaryota > Metazoa > Chordata > Mammalia > Artiodactyla > Eschrichtiidae > Eschrichtius > Eschrichtius robustus. The sequence continues at coordinate 75,727,745 of NC_090835.1, forward strand.
AGCAGTAAACAAAAAAGACAAAAGACCCTGTTCCCATGGGATTTATAGTGCAATTGGGGAGAGACAGATGTATATAATATTTACATATTTATATATTTATTATAAATCAAATGTTGAGAAGTGCTGTAAAGTAGGAAAGCAGGTTAAGGGGTTAGAGAGTGACAGTGGAAGGGTCATATTTTATGCAAGGTTATCAAAAAAGGCCTCTCAGAGAGGTGGTGTTTGAACAGAGACATGAGGGAGTGAGTGATGTGACTAACTGGTGAAAGAGCCTCCTAGGCAGAGGGCACAGCAAGTGCAAAGTTCTGAGGTGAATGTGCACTTGGCATTTTGGAAGAAGGAACCCAGAACAGGCCAGTGTTGCTAGAGTGAGTGAGGAGGAGACTGATCCATGAGGTCATTGAGTCTGGGGATAAAGGGAACATGGGAGTGGATTAGTGCCAGACCTTGAAGGCCATTGTAATACAAGTACTTATATTTTTTGTCTAAGGAAAGTAGAAAAAGGGAAATAGTAAGGAACAGAAATTAATAAAACAAAGTAAATGTACAAAAAAGATTTTTCTCTGAAAAAAAAAAAAGGATGGGGGTAGATCTCTAGAAAGTCTAATAAGAAAAACAGAAAAATTTTTATTTAAAAAGGACTACAAAAAACTACAAACCTTACAGATTTTAAATAGAAAATAGGCAATATTAGGATCAAATTAATCAATATAATTGGAAATTTGTATGAAACGAACAAATCCCTAAGAAAAAACACAGGTCGTTAGAAGAGAAACAAGAAATAGAAAATTTTAATTAATATAAAAATCTTCTCACAAAGAAGTCCCCAGGCCCAAAGGCTATACTGGGGAATTCTTCCAAATATTCAAGAAAAAAATAATACCTGTCTTATATAACTTTTTCTAGAAAACAGAGAAAGAGAATATACTTGCCAGTTTAATTAAGTCCTCTGTAATCTTGATACCAGAACCCAACAATTACAAGAAAAGAAAATTACCATTTAATCTCTCTCACAAACGAGGTTGCACAGATTGAATCAAGCAATATAGAAAAAGGATAATATATCACAACCAAGTTTGGTTTTATTTCCTTAACGCAAGAGTAGTATACCATTTGAAAAAAAAATCAACTGGCGTAATTCAACTTATTAACAGACAAAAAGGAGAGAAAAGATCATATCAGATGCTTTTCCTGAATTCATGATTTAAAACGAACGAAAAATACCTCTTAGCAAATAAAATAGGAATGAAAGAATTTAATCTGATAAAATACCTGAAAACAAAGCAAAAGGTAAAAACCCAAAGCAAACATTATGCTTGATGGCGAAATAGTAAAAGCTTTTTCCCGAGACCAGAGTTTTTTCTTAGGTCAGTGAAATCACATATACTCATTTAATTGTCTCAAAATTGACTAATATAGCAAACAAGAAGGAAAATCCTTTTACTTAACTTGTCAACACCTCCCCTCCTTCGAACTTGAACTTAGTCTTCACTGTCTAGGAAAATTAACAGAAATTAATCCTATTGACTTTTGAGCTTTTTGGGGCCTAAGTCCTGGCAATGGGATGATTATTTAAGAGTTTTTCAAAGGTATGTTTAACTGTATCGATTTTCTCCTTATCTGATGACTTTACAACTTAACCTCTACATTAGAATACAGTTTTACTATATTCTTAGACATCTAACTTCTGCATTGTTTTGTCTTCTTTGAGGGGTTTGGTGATATCAGTCAAAATTTATAATGTATATACACATTAACCCGGTAATTCCACTTCTAGGAAATTATCCTATAAATATCCTTGCAACTGTACATAGTAGATATTTGTTGCAGTATCTTTTGTGATAAATAGCATGAGACTGGGAAAAACCCAAATATCTCACCAGTAAGGGCCTGGCTAATAAAGTATGATAGAAAAGAGTACTGGGGATAATTAAAAAGAGTGAGGGAATTTATATGAACTGGTATGGGACAATCTCCAAAATATATCGAGTGAAAAAACCAAGTGCAGAACAGTGTTTATAATATGCTATCCTTTGGGCAGGGGGGGAGATCATTATACATACCCATACTTATATCTACTTAATAACAGTTATCCATGTCCTATAAATGTATATATGTGTGTATATGTGCATACACGTATATATTATATACACACCATCTCTGGAAGTATATGCAAGAAAACTGCTAACAGAGATTGCCTTTGCAAGGGGGACTTTGGGAGCTAGGAGACTTTTTACCTGTTTTTTGCATCATTTAAGTGTATTTGCTTATTAAAAAATACATTAATATATATATCTATATAGAAAGAAAAACAAAAAAATAAATCTCAACTAAGATTAAGAGGAAGTATGGTGTTTCATACTGAGTTCTACAGAATCTGTGATATAAACCTGTGGATCCTAGAATAATTATACCATACTATTATAGGTGTCTAAATGTCTCAGTTAAGGAAAATTTGCAGCCTGGTTCAGATCCCCCACCCTGAATTGTCTTTGAATAATGAGCCTTGGATCTGTCTCCTTACATTCTGGCATCTTTCTCCGTGATGTAATTGTTGCTTCATACACGTGGCAATTGGAGTAAGTAATTGTTATTTAGAAATACACAAAAATGCATTTATGATATTACATAGTTGTGTTGAAAAAGGTCTAAACTGAAAGAGCTAACCAATGTTGGTGACTTTTTTTTTTTAGCTTTCTGGTAAATAGTTTTTTATTACCATGTACTCTGATATACTTTGTCCTAGGCTCGGATGCTCATCACAGAAGAAAACCTAATGACCATTATCATTAAGACTTTTATGGATCATTTGAGACATCGAGATGCCCAGGGCAGGTTTCAGTTTGAACGATATACTGCTTTACAAGCCTTCAAGTTTAGGAGAGTTCAGAGCCTTATTTTAGATCTTAAGTAAGTTTTCGCTTAATTATTGAACCAGTTGCAACTTGTGAAAGGTCATTGTTTGTCCATATATTCATTGCTGTTTTTGTCTTGTTCAGGTATGTGTTAATTAGCAAACCAACTGAATGGTCAGATGATCTGAGGCAGAAGTTCCTAGAAGGATTTGATGCCTTTTTGGAATTACTCAAATGTATGCAGGTATGTATAAGCTGACACATTTCAAAAGTTGAAACATTTACTTTCCCCCTTTTTCGGTTCACTGAGCTAAATACCTTTCTGTCTATGCATTTTTTTCATATTGGGCACATTTTTAAAAGAATAATTTGGATAGCTACAGTTAGGATCAAGAAGCTCCTCTTAAATGGAAACTCTTAGAAAGGCGTAGAATGCATGAGATCCCAGCAGAGGTTCTGACATCTGCTGTACTTTTGTATCTGGTTATTCTTTTGGTTACCGTTAATGTTCTTTCCTTGGGGGTTGCAGATTGTTTTGTTTTGTTTTGTTTTGAATATCCTTACATGGAAGTATTGTCAAATTAGTTATTTAGGAAACTATAATGTTTGTCTTCTTAATGTTTCCATATTTTTCTTTTATTGATACCATATTTATATGATATAGTATAGAACTCCCCCCCCCCCATTTAATTTTCTTTTTGGAAACACTTCTGTATACAAAATAGAATCTAGAAGCAGAAACTGGTATAGTTAACCAGTTTTTTGTTGTTTTGGTTTTGTTTGTTTGTTTGTTTGGGGCCATGCCTCAAGGCTTGTGAGATTTTAGTTCCCCAACCAAGAATTAAATCCAGCAGTGAGAGCACAGAGTCCTAACCACTGGACTGCCAGGGAATTCCCCTAACTGTAAAAAGATAGATGACGTTGCAGAAAATCTGAGGAATATCATTATGATTCCTTTAGTAGCTTTCTGGCTTTCTTAAGAAAGGAATAAGTAAAGTTAACCTATCATTTTTAGGATATATTCTATTTCCCACGTTGGTGGTAGTTTCTGGGTGTTTTATTATAGTACTTCTATTTTTTTCCTTGTACCTATGGAAACAGTATCTACCTTGGTCATTTTGAATACTTGAAGTGTCCTGTATTTTCTATTATTTTTAATCAGTTCCAATGCACCAGGGTAGTTCGGCTAGTTTCTAAAAAAGTTATATTCTTTTGTATTAAAAGCTGTTTATCTTTTTCTTGTTTTGCTTTCTTTCAGTCTCTATGAAAACTTTGTTTGTTTGTTTGTTTGTTTGTTTATAGCTGCATTGGGTCTTCGTTGCTGCACGCGGGCTTTCTCTAGTTGCGGCGAGCAGGGGCTACTCTTTGTTGCGGTGCGCGGGCTTCTCATTGTGGTGGCTTCTCTTGTTGCAGAGCACGGACTCTAGGCATGCAGGCTTCAGTAGTTGTGGCTCGCGGGCTCTAGAGCTCAGGCTCTAGAAGGCAGGCTCAGTAGTTGTGGAGCACGGGCTTTGTTGCTCCACGGCACGTGGGATCTTCCCAGATCAGCGCTCGAACCCGTGTCCCCTGCCTTGGCAGGTGGATTCTTAACCACTGTGCCACCAGGGAAGCCCTATGAAAACTTTTAGTTACAGATTACAAATAAATATAAAAATTGTATTTTAGTATATTATAGAACATATTTATAAATTCAGTAGCATTTTAAAAGTCTGTCAAGTTTCTTCTGACAGTTTTTTCTATGGATGATAGAGCTAAAAAGGGATTTGAAGGATTGTTGCAGTGAACTATATACATTTTATTGTCTAAAACATATAGAAGATTGCCTCTAAAATAAGTTGTTCTATATTTTACTGGGATTTTTTATTTATAAAATTTTAGAGAATGTTACATAAACATGTTATTTAAGAAGTTGGACTTCTCATACTACTTGAAACTTCCTGTTAGAACTTCTACTTTATGAGTTTTTGTAATCAATATTTCTTCTGCATTATTTCTTAAGTTTCGATGTAAAAGAACAGATGTAATTTTAGTTTATTTAAAAATCTTTTCACTTCTTTTAAGGGAATGGATCCAGTTACACGTCAAGTAGGACAGCATATTGAAATGGAACCAGAGTGGGAAGCAGCCTTCACGCTACAAATGAAATTAACACATGTCATTTCAATGATGCAGGACTGGTGTGCTTTAGATGTGAGTCTCTTCTGGGGTCAGGGATAGGAGATAAATGGAGGAGAGACAGAGATAAACAATTTCCTACGTAAAATCTGAGGCAGTTTGGAGAGGATAGTGGTGATATGTTCATAAAACAGCATATTTTCTGCTTTCCCCTGTATATTCAATAAAAGTTCAAATTCTGAAACCTTAGAAAACTCTTGGAAAATAGATAAAGGAGGATATAATCCACACCCTCTCTTATGTTACTATCTTTTATATATATATATAATCCCATCAAGATTTTGAGCATATAAAAAGAAGTTTATAAATTTATCCAAAAATGAAATTTTACTATTGGTACATTTGTCCTATGTCTTAAAATTATTTTGGCATTCCTTTGGCTATAAAATCTAGATGAGAGCTTGTGTAAGTTGGGAGGTCAGAGAAGGCTTCTGTGAGATCTGAACTGTGTGTCAGAGTTAACTGATGAAAGAGTAAAGAATATTCCTGACTGAGGGACAGCTGCATCATGCTCTCTGATGAGAACGAGTACGGTTGTTCCAGGAGCTGTGAGAAGGCTCTGGTCGGAACAGAGGTTGAAAATAGAGAAGTAAACAGGTGCCTGGCTTTGCAGGGCCTTGGAAGCCATGGAAAGAAGTTTGAATTTTATTCTAATTAAAGTGGGACGCCATTCGAGACTCCCAAGCAGAAAAGTGACATGATCCAATTTACATGTTTTTAAAAGTTACTCTGTGTGGAGAATGGATGGAGGAGGGTAAGAGTAGAAGCAGGGAGTTCAGTGGAGACATGTTGGCTTTCCTTTGAGTTACTGGAAATAATCAGTGGTCAGGTTTGAGAGAAATTTAGATGAAATTGCCAGCTTGCCAGACTGGACAACCGGGAATGAGGAAAACAGAGAGCCCAGAAATAAACCCACACATTATGGTCAATTAGTCCACGACAAAGGAGACAAGAATATGCAATGGAAAAAAGATGGTCTCTTCAGTAAGTGGTGCTGGGAAAACTGGACAGCTACACATAAAAGAATGAAATTAGAACATTTCCTCACACCGTATACAAAAATGAACTCAAATTAAAGACCTAAATGCAAGACTGAAAACCATAAAGCTTCTAGAAGAAAATATAGGCAGAACACTCTTTGACATAAATCGTAGCAACTTTTTTTTTTGGATCTGTCCCCTAAGGCAAAGGAAACAAAAGCAAAAAAGAAACAAATGGGACCTAATTAAACTTAAAAGCTTTTGCACAACAAAGGAAACCATCGACAAAGAGACAGCCTACTGAGTGGGAGAAAATATTTGCAAATGATATGCCCAATAAGGGGTTATTATCCAAAATATATAAATAGCTCAATATCAGAAAAACAAACAACCCAATTAAAAAATGGGCAGAAGACCTGAATGGACATTTTCCCAAAGAAGACATACAGATGATCAATAGGCACATGAAAAGATACTCAACACCGCTAATCATTGGAGAAATGCAAGTCAAAACCACAGTGAGATATCACTTCACACCTGTCAGAATGGCTGTCATCAAAAAGACCACAAATAACAAATGTTGGCGAGGATGTGGAGAAAAGGAACCCTTGTACGCTGTTAGTATGGATGTAAACTGGTGCACTGTGGAAAACAGTATGCAGTTTCTTCAAAAAACTAAAAATAGAACCAACATATAATCCAGTAATTCCACTTCTGGGTATTTATCTGCAGAAAACGGAAACACTAATTTAAAAAGATACATGTACCCCAATGTCCATAGCAGCATTATTTTCTTTGTCACTCACTTCACTCTGTATGATAGTCTCTAGGTCCATCCATGTCTCTACAAATGACCCAATTTCCTTTTTATGGCTGAGTAATATTCCATTGTATATATGTACCACATCTTCTTTATCCATTCCTCTGTGTGAAGTAAGTCAGAAAGAGAAAAACAAATTTCGTATATTAAAGCATTGTTTACAATTGCCGAGATATGGAAGCAGCCTAAGTGTCCATCAGTAGGTGAGTGGATGAAGAAGATGTGGGGGTGTGTGCGTGTGCAGGTGTGTGTGGTGGAATATTGCTCAGCCATAAAAAGGAATGAAATTTTGCCATTCGCAACAACATGGATGGACCCTGGAGGGTATTATGCTTAGTGAAATAAGTCAAACAGAGAAAGACAAATCCTGTATGTTATCACTCATATGTGGAATCTTAAAAAAAAAAAACAACTAATGAATATAACAAAACAGAAACAGACTCACAGATATAGAGAACAAACTAGTAGTTACCAGCGGGGAGAAGGAAGGTGGGGAGAGGCAAGATAGGGGGGATTAAGAGGTACAAACCACTGTGTATAAAATAAATAAGCTACAAGGATTATGCTATAGCACAAGGAATAGAGCTGATATTTTAAAATAGCTGTAAATGGAATATAATCTATAAAGATTTTGAATCACTATCTGTACACCTCTAACTAATGTAATATTGTAAATCAGCTATCCCTCAATTAAAAAAAAAGTAGGGAAGGAGGGAAAGGATTTTGGAATGACTTCTAGATTTCTACAGCTCTATAAAGATGTCATTTACTGAGACAGGACCCTGGAAGAGGGAGCAAGTTGGGAAGAAAAGATTGAGTTTAATTTTGCCCATATTGATATTTGAGGTACTTATACATCGTTGAATTTGAGGTGCTTGGTTAATGTTGTAGAAACCTTTGAGTAACTTACAGAAAACTGTCTTTTTTAGGAAAAAGTATTAATTGAAGCTTACAAGAAATGCCTTGCTGTATTGACGCAGTGTCACGGTGGTTTTACTGATGGTGAACAGCCAGTCACATTAAGCATTTGTGGACATTCAGTGGAAACGATCAGATACTGTGTTTCCAAAGAAAAAGTTAGCATTCACCTCCCAGTTTCTCGCTTACTTGCAGGTAAAGCATTTCTCCCTAAAAGAGAACCCTGAAATTGTCTTTTAAATTGTTGTTTGTGGTTAATATTTATTGAATACCTACAGTGCATTTTTCTGAGAGTTTCACATGCATTAACTTATTTAATCATCACAGCCTGTGAGGTGGGTATTGTTGTTAGGTTTATCACAAATGGGAAGACTGAGACATGGAGGTGGCTCACTTAGCATCACACCGCAACAAGTCAGAGTAGGGATTTTGAGGTAGTTTGCTACCAGAAACCATGTTTGTAATGACCATACCATAGTGCTTCTTCAGACTTCTTAACTACATATACCACATGTTTTATTGTTTATCTCAACCCAGCTTCTAAGTCTGTGTTGTTAGGATTCAAATTGGTCTGTCACTTAAGTGATTGCTAATAAATTGAAACCACCCTAGACTTCCTCTCTCTCTAAGCTGTTTCTTATTTATTGATAACCTTTTTAATCAGCAGGTTGGAGTGAGTCCCAAATTGGGGTGATAAGATTGTAAAAAGCATTCTCTGTTTAGACAACAACAAACAGGACAATTAATCCTTAGTTAACAGAATTAACTAAGGTTGAGCTATAAAAGAGCCCTTTGCAGTTAGGGACTAAAGAGGCTTTGATCCTAAACTGGAAGTTCTGGGGAACTGAATTCTGAGGTCAGGATCAGTGCAGACCATGAATTCCATGGCCAGTTTCTCTGTTCAGTTGCCAGGAGGATCTCTCACTACTATACTTTAAATGGAACAAACTCCATGATCCAGTGGAATATGACTCTTAAAATTGGTATACAAATTGCTTTGATAGTTATATAGCTGCTTTTGCTATGTTTGTATGTCTAACATTTACTTCTGTAAAATGTCATCAGTGTATGTTGGTACATGTAATTAAGACTCCAGTTCAAGTGTGCCTTTAATTCTGAGGTTCATGAGAATAACAATTGAAAAGCTTCATTTATGGATGCAATTCATTTTATATCCTAATGTGTAACATGATAGGTTCCCAAAGAGAAACAGAAAAGAAGTTAGCTATAAAGTTGAGTGAATATTTAGGGTTTTTTTTTTTTATCTGAATGATTTTCACTTATAAAAATACTTTTTTATTTGTTCTCCGTGCAGGTTTGCATGTATTGGTAAGCAAAAGTGAAGTGGCATATAAATTTCCAGAGCTCCTACCTCTAGTAAGTAGTGCTGACATTTAAAAGTAGATATCTATTACAAACCTCCAGTTAGATAATAAGTCATGGGAATATAATATCCAGCATAAGGAATATGGTCAATAATATCATAATAACTTTGTATGGAGACGGATGGTTACTAGACTTATCACGGTGATCATTTCATAATGTATACAAATATCAAATCATTATGTAGTACACCTGAAACTAACATAATACTGTACATCAACTATATTTCAGTAATCAACAAACAAATAAATAAAAGTAAGTATTTACTATGTTCCACGTACTTGAAATCACTTTGAAACAAAATACTAGGGTTCTCCAGAGAAACAGAGCCAATAAAGAGTGAGTGAATGAGTGAGTGAGTGTGTGTGTGTTTGTGTGTGTGTAGAAAGAAACAGAGATTGATTTATTGTAGGGAATTGACTCACATAGTCATGGGGCTTGGCAAGTTTGAAATAAGCCTGGCAACCTGGCAGGCTAAGAGTTTAAGAGTTTATGTCACAGTCTGAAGTCCAGAGGCAATCTGGAAGCAGAATTTCTTCATCCTTGGGGAAGCCTCAGTCTTTTCTCTTAAGGCCTTCAACTAATTGGATGAGGCCCACCCATATCATGGAGAGTAATCTGCTTTACTCAAAGTCTACTGATTTAAATACTGATCACATCTACAAAATGCCTTCACGGCAACATCTACATTGGCGTTAATCAAAAATTGGGTACCATGGCCCAGCCAAGTTGACACATAAAATTAACTATCACACAAACATACCTTAAAATAATTTTGACTTGTGTTTTATATAAAGCTTCCGTCCCTGTAAACCAGTCTTCTTTATAGAGTTGAGATTTTTGTGGTTTTTTTGTGTACACAGAGTGAACTTAGCCCACCCATGTTGATAGAACACCCTCTTAGATGCCTTGTTTTATGTGCCCAAGTACATGCAGGAATGTGGAGAAGAAATGGTTTCTCTCTTGTAAATCAAGTAAGTGTTTTTTAATTCTACGAAGAGTTTTCAGTCCATTCTTTACCTTCTATGAAGGTTATAATTTTCAGTGTACTTAGTCACTGAAAGTCATCTATATTAAAACTGTGGCCCCTGGAAACGAACCTTAAAAGAATTTTTTTTTAAAAAACTGTTTGACAAAAGAAATGTAACCTTAAACCAAAAAGTTTTTTAGAGCTTTTATTCATATTTTGTTAAGAAACAATATCAAAAGTAGAAATGAGCTTTATTTTCACTTGCAGTCATTTTTAGAACAAAGTTGGATATCTTTAAAAACATAAAAAATCTGGATTTCACTTACTTAAATTGGGTTAAAAGATAAAAGTTCTGTTAGTATAGCTCTGAAATTGAGGTTTTAATTTTTAAACCTCACCAAGGCTTGGTATAGGATTTTTCTGTTTTTGATAGCTGTAATAAATCTCACTGAAAGCACTTTGTTAGGAGACCCAGAAAGTTGGCTGCAAAATGTGAACCATAGAGTGACTACTATAATCTGGAAATTTCTAATTAATTAATCTCTACTAAGATAGCATTAACTGCTGGGGAAGCCACATTATGTGTGCACGTTTCCATGTTCATGCTCACATGCACAAGAGCCATGTGCTCTTTTGGTGAGTGGGGAGAGGAGGGAACTGCACAAATAAAAACCTGTTTACCCAATATAATTACTTTTTTTTTTTAGATTTATTACTACCACAATGTGAAATGCAGACGTGAAATGTTTGACAAGGATATAGTAATGCTTCAGGTAAAAAGCATTAAATTTAAAGGTTGTGGGGAGTTTTTCTTCTTGTTATTTCCACAGGACCCAATCATTTATGATCACTCTCAAATCTATAACTGCAGCCTAGCCCTTATCTACTAAGCTCCAAACTCATATGGCTAACAGCTGATAGAACATTTCCATCTAGTTTCCTGGATACATCTCACAGTTAACATATTCAAAATAACTCCTCTTGTGTCCTCCATACCTTCTTCCTATCTTTGAGGTTTCCCTACCTTAGTGAATTATTCAACAATCTGTAGTTATTAGAGTCAGAAACCTGAAAGCCATCCTTTCTTCACTGTCGTCTGATTAAAGACCCAAATCCCTCAAACTGATTTTCAAGGCCTTCAGTACTTAGCTATGTTTAAAATTCCCTGAATTTGTCATACTCTCCCTTAAGTCTTAAAATCTGCACATTAAAAAAAAAAACAAAAAGAAAATCTGCACATTTATTTCTTTTGCTCCCTAGATTGCCCACCCCACCCGCTTCCTTTTCTGTTTACCACGTATAATGTTTTCCTGCGTGTCTTCGTGTTTAGAGTCACTTTCTCCAGGAAGCCTTCCCTGACACACTAAAGTGTGGCTTTGTGTCCCTTTGGGGAGGGCCCATAGCATGATGCTCATCCCCACCATAGCATTCATTAGTCTGGATTGTGGTTGCCTGTTTACTTTTCGTCCCCTGCACTAAACTGTGGCAACTCTGTCTTGTTCCTTTTTATGTTCATTTTACATAGCACAATGCTTGTCACAAAGTAGTGTTTCCATATTATTGCTGAATGGATTTAGAAATTATAGAAAAAGTTACAAAATGTAAATTTCAAAAAAAAAAAAATTATTGGTTCAAAATAAATTAAAATTCAAGTTGATTGAGAAGCTATACAGGAATTATAGGAGAATTAAAACTAATATTTAAAAGCTGTCATTTCACTTAGTATAGCATTTATCACTAAAAATTAGTTTGAGTTCTTTTTTTTTTTTTAAAGGTAAAGCTATTATAATTTTTTATTTATTTATCTATTTATTTATGGCTGTGTTGGGTCTTCGTTTCTGTGCGAGGGCTTTCTCTAGTTGCGGCAAGCGGGGGCCACTCTTTATCGCGGTGCGCGGGCCTCTCACTATCGCGGCCTCTCTTGTTGCGGAGCACAGGCTCCAGACGCGCAGGCTCAGTAGTTGTGGCTCACGGGCCTAGTTGCTCCGCGGCATGTGGGATCTTCCCACACCAGGGCTTGAACCCGTGTCTCCTGCATTGGCAGGCAGATTCTCAACCACTGCGCCACCAGGGAAGCCCTAGTTTGAGTTCTTGATAAGAGTTTAATATGATACATATTTTTTTAAATGCTAGAATTTTTATTACCATACCACGTTTCTGTCCATACACCTGGCAGTGGTAAGAGCCCTGACACAAATCTTTGAACTGAATTTGTAGGGATTATGATATATGGGTTTAGGGAGTGTTTTATTTTGATTTGTTTTACCAGCGTAGATCCCTGTCCACACTTGTAGCTACCACAAGTAGAGATTGGGGCTAAATGGGTTTTCATCTTTTATTGGAATTGATGAAAGAGTAAGCTGCTTTCTCTTGTGCAAGCCAAAATATCTCTCACTAGTTGTTTAGTAGCCCTTTTGACCTTCCTCTTTTCCTTTATCTCAAACATTTTAAAAAAAGACAGGTGTCTCCATGATGGATCCAAATCATTTCCTGATGATAATGCTTAGCCGCTTTGAACTTCATCAGATTTTCAGTACTCCAGACTATGGAAAAAAAATTAGTTCTGAGACTACTCATAAGGTAAGAGCATGCTTTATGAGACCACAATACACTGTTAGAGAAGCATCTTTCATTCTTTTTGGTTATTTTGATCATCTGAGGTAATACAGTACTCTTATTCTTATCTATGAACTTTCTCCCACTACCCCCGATTGTTACAGGATTTAGTTCAGCAGAACAACACTCTAATAGAAGAAATGCTATACCTCATTATAATGCTTGTTGGTAAGTTTGGATCTTTTGGAACATTTATGTATTATATTGACTTTTGTGGTAGCAAATAGTTTAGAATCTGAACTGTTTCCTCTATTTGAGCAGTTACTCAGTTTTAGGGGAAGGAGATGAGAGTGTCTATTTTTATCTCCCCTCTGGTTACTGTAATGATGAGAGAAACAGCACTGTGATCCTTTGGAAGGAGAGAGGACAACTGCTAAAGCAGGATAAACTGGAAGACTGTGTTGGGAATAAAACGGGGGACAGGAGAATTTAGCAAACAAGAATAGGATATTTGGGAGCTATTTACAGTTACTTTATATCTTAGCTATGTTTTTCTCCATGGTTTTGTGGTACAAAAGTGCCCTCTTGACTTCAGATATGAAAATTCCAAGTTAATAGAGACCTGTGGCTAATAGACACAGATTTTTTTTTTCTTATTACCTAAATTTTCAGTCCTGTTGCCTCCATCTTTCCTATTCTTTTATCCTTTACTTTCTCCCACCTCCCGTACTATCTCAGTCTCTCTACAGTCCATAGAGCAGAGAATCCTGGCTACTGTCAGGAGGTAACACCAATGAAGAAGGTCTCAGAAGGTGATATCTTATTTGCCACTAGATAAAAGGACAAAGGAAGGCTCTCCCTCCTACCTAGGCTGCTAGTACAGCTACTGCTGTACCAATTCTTGACTACTTCTAATCCTTTCCCACCTTCTGATCCCATTCTTTCAAAACAGCAGCCAGAGTGCTCTCTCTGTTGCCGAAGACTACGCTCACCTGTTGTGTCAGAGACTCAGAAAGATGGTTAGGAGCTGCTCTCACCCTACCTTGTTGCCAGACCAGTCATTGCTTTCCCATTGCACAGAAAGAAAAATATATTCTGTTGCATGAATTATAAATATATATCACTTATAAGTATTATGATTGTTAAGTGTGTGTATATGTACTTATTCACTGTTGACAGGAGAGAGATTTAGTCCTGGAGTTGGACAGGTAAATGCTACAGATGAGATTAAACGAGAGATTATCCATCAGTTGAGCATCAAACCTATGGCTCATAGTGAATTGGTAAAGTCTTTACCTGAAGATGTAAGTACCTACATTTTAAGAAAAGAAAATTATGGAAATCCTTCCCTACCTGCCAGTCTAGTATGTATAGATTTACTTCTCTGTATCTTTTCCATAGTTGTAAAAACTACAATTCTAGAACATGTGTAACTCTAGTCACTGTTATTAGAAATAATTAGAAAAAGAGAATACTAGGGACTGGGAGTGGAAAGCAGCCTGGGGATAGAATCATTTACAATGAAGCCTTGAAAGAGATAAGGATGCTGAATAAAAGAAAACCTGTTCCAGGACTTCCCTGGTGGCACAGTGGTTAAGAATCCACCTGCCAATGCAGGGGACATGGGTTTGAGCCCTGGTCCAGGAAGATCCCACATGCCGTGGAGCAGCTAAGCCCCTGCGCCACAACTACTGAGCCTGTGCTCTAGAGCCCGTGAGCCACACCTACTGAGCCCACGCACCGCAAGTACTGAAGCCTGCACGCCTAGAGCCCGTGCTCCGCAACAAGAGAAGCCACGGCAATGAGGAGCCTGCGCACAACAACAAAGAGTAACCCCCACTCGCTGTAACTAGAGAAAACCCACGCACAGCAACGAAGACCCAACACAGCCAAAAATAAAATTAATTTTTTTAAAAAAAGATAAAAAACCTGTTCCTTAGAATGGAATTTATATATCCATTAAAGAGGGGTTTTTATAGGGTGTTTAGTACAAAGTTGCATGGGTAGAGATAATGCTTTATAACCTAGAAATACCTACTCAGCTGTGTTGACTAAAGTTTGCTAGAGTTTTTTCCTTCTAAAGCATCCAAAGACTATGCTAAGCCATCTCTCTCATTTTAGTGAATGTAAATTAATATTCATATGGGCATTCATAGATTCAGTTGTAACTATTTTTCCTGCCAGGATCTTAAGTTCCTCTGCCACCTACTTTTCAGCCCTGGGGCTTTTCAGAAACCCAGATTACAGTTGGTTGGGAAAGGACTTTATTTTCATCGAGGCTTTTCAAAGTGATTTCCCAAATTTGAAACATAGATCAAAACTCTTAACCTTAATGTTCATTCTTCTGGGATTTAAACCTTTATTTGTTGCATTGTAATACTTCTCTTAAACTTTGTATTATTTCAAACTTGAAAAACTTCAAACATCTATAGAAATAGAAAACATAGTATAGTGAACCATCACCAGCTTCAACAGATGACCAATCTCATTTTATTTATACCCCAGCCACTGATCTCTACACCCTCACTGGGTTATTTTGTAGAGAATACCAGGTTTACCATTTCATCTATAAATAGAATTGTATATATCTAAAACAGTGGTTCTCAACCTGGGATGATTTTGCCCCCCCCCCCACCCGGGGGGGGTGGCATTTAGCAATGTCACTACTCAGGGCAGGGTGTGTGATGCTACTGGCATCCATTCAGCAGAGGCCAGGATACTACTAAACATCCTACAGTGCACAGGACAGATTCCCACAACAAAAAACTGTCTCGTCCAAATGTCAGTAGTGCCAACGTTGATCCAAAAGATACGAGCTTTTAGAAAAACCTATGCATATGCCAATTATCACACCAAAAAAAATAATAATTAATGATTTTTTAATATCACTGAATATCTAGTCAGAATAAAAATTACATGTACTTTTTTTAATAGGTCTTTGTTAATGGGCTACTTTTGCCATTTCCATTTCTAGTTGTGTATACATGTACTTTTTAATGCAGGAAATGAGGAAACAATTACAGTTTCATTTAGACCATTGGAATAAGGAAGAAATAAAATTTAAAACAGTATTTTAAAAGTGTAACTGCCTTGTACAAAGTGATGGCATCTATATTTACCAAACATTTTTGACCAGAGAATATTTCACAGAATTCCTATGAACAGCTTGTCGTGAATGGGATATGATTTGGGAAATGATGTTTTAACAAAAATAGATAAGAAATTAGTGTAGCTATTTCACAAAATATTGCAAATATATAAATTTAAAATATAAAATTTAAACGTTATGTGTACTTTGTGTTTTTATTTTATTCCTTTTGAAAGCTGGCACCTTGATTCCATATGGTAGTAACTTGTTTTTAATTATATCAGTCTGAATGAATGTTAGCTTACCAACTCAATTTCCCCAACTGCCTATTAATCATTATGTTTACTATGGAATCCTCATTTGTGAAAATCGGGAGAATAGTATATCTGCTTTATACGATTGCTGTATGAAGAAGCTTAATGAGATAAAAGCACAATGCTCAGAGTGCTAGCAGATATTATTATTAACATGAAACACACTTATTTGTTTCCTGTACCTTTAGGAGAACAAGGAAACTGGCATGGAGAGTGTAATTGAAGCAGTTGCCCATTTCAAGTGAGTTTATTTTCTGCTTTTTCACATTCAATTTTATTTTATACATTAATTTTTCTTAGAGTGTTTCCCTTGATGGAACTGAGAATAAAATTGTTGTTTTCAGAGAGTGACAACCACTTTCAAACATACAATTCTGAACTAGATTTCTCACTGACATTTCACTTCTATGCTCTAGCCCTGCACTTAGCAACTTGAAGTAGCTTTATGAGAATTTTCAGTTTTCAGGTGTTCCCTAGCTGATAGTTTCAGATAATTGAAACTAACCTGAGCAGGTGATCTGAGTAAATGCATTGTGCTTTCTTTGTTTCCATTTGAATGTGCCACCTAAGTTGTGGGATAGCCTCTGAATAATGCTTTCTTCGGTGTCCAGTGTGTTGCCCAATCAGTAAACTATCAATAGTCTATCCCCTTAAGGTTGTTGAGGCAGTTTCTTAATCCTGCTTTTTCTGTGCTCTTCATTCCAATGGCATTGTCTTTATTTTTGCTGATTTTAAAAACAATGCATATTTTTAGGGAAAATATAGAAAAAATTATAGAAAAGATTCTCTAAACCCTAAAATTGCATCTGCTTTTTTTCACTTGGTAGAACTTATCACAGACATCTTTACTTGTCAAAATATACAAGTTAACATCAATTTTAATAGTGTTCAGTTGTTTGGAGATGTCATAATGTGTGTAACCTGTCCCCTGTTGTTAGACTTTAAATTGTTGTCACTACAGTGACCATCACATTCACTTGTCCAGTTAGAATAAATTCAAGGTGGACATGCTAGATAAAGTGGACGCACATAAAGCTTTGGATGTAGATGATTAAATGAACCCACAGAAAGTAGTTCCAGCTTACATTCACCAACAGTAGATGAGATTTAAGAATTTTTTTTTCCCCCAAAGGAAACCTGGATTAACAGGACGAGGCATGTATGAACTGAAACCAGAATGTGCCAAAGAGTTCAACTTGTATTTCTATCACTTTTCAAGGGCAGAGCAGTCCAAGGTAATTGAGAAAATTAAAAGTGTACTGAGAAAGGGTTGCTTGGAGTTTTTTTGTTTTTATTTTGTTTTTTCCTAAACAACTTTTACTGCTTTTCACAGATTGAAAAAGGACACATTTTTATTGTAGGAAATTTGGAAAATATGAAAAGGTATAAAGAAGAAAGTGCAGATTACCTATAATACCACCACGTAGCATTTGAGGTTTTCCCCTATTTTGTGCATGCATAAGAAAGATCTATATAATTATATACATACCCACACATATCTAATTGTATGTATTTTATTGGCTTTTGAAGACATCATCAACGTGTATTCTAATCAGTTAACCTATTTTACACTCATTTCAGAATTGCTAGTACTTAACAGTATGCTTTTCCATGGTGACTTAAGGAATTTTCCTGATCATTCTTAGCGGGTTAAATTTTGCCTTTTAGCAGTCTACTCTTAAAAATAAGTTTTCAGTAAATGGCAGTAAACAAAACTTAAGCATGAAGCTTTTGTTTATTAGTTTTCTGGGGTTTTGTTTTTGTTTTTGCTTTTTTGAAGTATAGTTGATTTACAATGTTGTGTTAGTTTCTGGTGTACAGCACAGTGATTCAGTCGTATATATATATTCTTTTCCAGATTCTTTTCCCTTATAGGTTATTATAGGATATTGAGTATAGTTCCCTGTGCTATACAGTAGGTCCTTGTTGGTTATCTGTTTTATATATAGCAGTGTGTATTAGTGTTTGATGCATGAAATAGAGCTCAAATCTGAATAAGTTTTTGGTTTTGTTTGGTGCATGTTTCCCCTGCATTTTAAATCAAGAAAGAATCCACTTGGGATTCTCTTAGTGGCAGGGGGAAATTAACCTTGATACCAATTTCGGGGCGGGGGGGGTTGCAAAACTAAGGATAGAAATCTTCTAAAATCAGAAGTTAGTATGGCAAAGATTAACATATATCAGTAGTTTTGGATATTAAATTGTTTCATGTTACTAATTCCCTGTCCAAATTACATTCATTTTTATTAGGCAGAGGAAGCCCAGCGGAAATTGAAAAGACAAAATAAGGAAGATACAGGTATTTTTAATCTTTCCCAAAATCTCGTGTCAGTCTCTTTTACTTGTTAAACATTGTTTTCTATTGACTATGTTGATGATTCTTAATGAAGTGGTAGATTTAAATACAAGCTTTCTCAGTGAGCTTTTTTTTTTTTTTAATTTATTTATTTATTTGGCTGATTTGGGTCTTAGTTGCATCACATGGGATCTTCCTTGCAGCATGCAGGATCTTTCACTGCAGCACGTGGGCTCTTCGTTGTGGCACACGGGCTTCTCTCTAGTTGTGGCACACGGGCTCCAGAGCATGTGGGCTCAGTAGTTGTGGCGCGCAGGCTCTCTAGTTGTGGCGCCTGGGCTCTAGAGCACGTGGGCTCAGTAGTTGCGGCACACAAGCTTAGTTGCCCTGCAGCATGTGGGATCTTAGTTCCCCACCCAGGGATCAAACCCACGTCCTCTGCATTGGAAGGCGGATTCTTGACCACTGGACGCCAGGGAAGCCCCATGAGTGAACTTTGAAGGGCTAATAAATACACTAATGTAGACATAGTCTGTACTGAGTCACCTTTGGGTTAATGGTTTTATCTCGGATCCTGAGACATTTCTAGGGAAAAGAAAAGCCTTCTTTTGTACTACTGCTACTTACAGAGCTGTTTTTATGCATTTGACTGACCTGAGAAGGTAAGATACAGCTTTAAGATGTGTGTAAATGAATATTCTTTGAAGACTATCAAAAGTATGTAACAAAGGGATAGTTTTTTGGTGTTTTTTTTGTTTGTTCGTTTGTTTTTTAAAGCATGTTCTACAAAAGAAGCCAATTATAACTTTATTTTCAGCACTTCCACCTCCAGTTTTGCCCCCGTTCTGCCCTCTGTTTGCAAGTCTGGTTAACATTTTGCAGTCAGATGTCATGTTGTTAATCATGAGAACAGTATTGCAATGGACTGTAGAACATAACGGACATGTCTGGTCTGAGTCCATGCTGCAGAGGGTAAGTTTGAAGACATTTATTATTTATATTTTAGTGGTCTTGTAGTAAAAACCAGAATACAAAATACTCCTGTCAATATCTGTACACAGAAAACAGGATAAAATGTAGTGTTAACTTAATTTGAAATATAGTATTTTGTTACTATTTGTGTCTGACCATAAAAATGAGAGCCTGGCAGATTTTTTTACACCACATGGTTGTGGTTACCTTGGTCTTGTTGGCAGATTTGCTCTCATTGATTGGTCCTGATATGTCTTTGTTTATACAGTACTCTGATATTTGTATAATGTGTTATCTTTGCATTTGTTTTTTACTTAATTCTCTTTAAAAACCTGTGAGTTCATTAATACTTATGTTTTGCAGTTAAAGAAATTGAAAGTCAGAGACTTATGTTCCTATAACTAATTAGTGGCAAGTCTAGAACCTTGTTTGTATTTTACTTTATAGATTGAATGTAAGTCATTCATAAATTATTATCTCATTAAATTCACGTAATACCCCTATGAGTATCAGTAGTTTTTCCACTGTATAGATGAGGAAGGCAAGTTTCAGTGAGATAGACTTGTCTATGTTACCCAACTAGTAAGTAACATAATAATAATACTCAGTTAATACAATTAGCCTACTCTGTGCCTTATTCTATGCTAGGCACTTTTATGTACCATATTTGTAACCCTCAAAACTCTAGAGGAAAGCTTTTTTTTTTTTGAAGATGATGAAGTTAGGCTTAGTGGGACTTGAAAGCAGTGAAGCCAGAATTCAGATGAAGGTGAGCCATCCTCCAGAGCCTGCCTTCAAAGCTACTGTTCCTCCCATTGTCTCAGCAGGCTCAAGTATCTCATTGGCTAAGATATTTGTATATGTATACCCCCCTCCAGTTTACAAACATACACTTAAAATGTAAAAGCATGGAGTTGCAGTATACTGGAGACCATCAGTATTATATGAGCAAAAGATGTATGTGAAATGATGGTGAAAAGAGGAATGAACATCATTTATCTTATATATACATTTGCTTTATGTCATTCAGGCTAACTTAGTTCTTCCAAGTCTGACAACCACAGTAGCCCTATGTGTAGGGAACGATACAGAGACACCACACGCGTATCTCCTTCAAAAACTGGGGAGCAGGATAAAGAACAATAAAAGTGCAAATAGATTAGTGTAGTTATATTTTTAGAAGTCTAGTAAGGAATTTTTCATGAGGTATGCTGAGCATCTTTATAAATGATGTGGCATTAGAGATAAAAGTGTGTCTCTTAGATGATTAAGATTTTTAGTCCTTAGAGAAACTGAACTAGGAGTATTATAGATTAGATCATTGCGTGATAGATGCTTTCAGGTCTAATTATTTGGCCACTGATTCTTAGAATCAGTGATTTTTAAGACTGTAGTGTAGGGATGGAATAAAACTGAAAATTATATGGATTGCTGGTCACAGCTGTTAGTAATTTTAACTTACCCTAAGAATTTGCAATTGAATTTTCTTCCTAAGTGAAATAGAAATTTTTGTTTCCTTGCTGAGAATTCTTTATTAGAAAATGAACTTTAGCGTTTGGATTTCATGAAAATTCATACTTCGAATTATTATTTACTGCACTTAGTGTTTAATAGTTTATCTTTTTTCAATAGTGAATTTTTTTATTTCTTATAAAAATATGTACTTGATTTTTGTTTCACTAAAAGTTACAAAACATTGTATTTTAGGTGTTACATTTAATTGGAATGGCACTACAAGAAGAAAAACAGCATTTAGAGAATGTCATGGAGGAGCATGTAGTAACATTTACCTTCACTCAGAAGATATCGAGTATGTATACAGTTTTTACTAAACTAACTCAACATGTCCGTGATTTTTAAATGTAGTATAACCTCTTTTATTTGATCATATAAGTTTTAAGTAGGTTATATTGATCCAAACTTCTGAGGCTGTCTGTATTCACCCGTGTATTATATCAGATCCTGTGTACTATATCAGATCCTGATACATTTTTATAAAAATACTTAGGGCCTACCCATACTTTAAAAACATAAATTTTAATTCATAAACAGGAAAAAGTGATGAGGAGTGCTTAGTTTGAAATCAGTATATAGCACATACATTTAAACTCTAGTATATACTTTTAAAAACACAGAGTTTGCTATTAGGATTTCACTTTTAAATTGTTGCTATTATCTTATAAAAAGTAATGAAAATAAGAAAATTAGCTATAGAGGATTACGTTTTATATAAAGTAATGTGACTTTTTTTGAGAAGGCCAAAGAAATATTTTTTCTAGCTTTTTAATATTAAAATTTCAAACATACAGACAAGTTGGAAGAGTTGTACAGTAAACATCTATATACCTGCCACCTAGATTCAGTAGTTAGTGTTTTGCTATATTTGCTTTATATTTGAACACTTTTTTTGAACCATTTGGTTTTTGTTTATTTATCTTTTGGCTGTGCTGCACAGCATGCAGGATCTTAGTTCCCCAACCAGGGATCGAACCCGGGCCCCCTGCAGTGGAAGCACAGACTCCTAATCACTGGACTGCCAGGGAATTCCCTGAACCATTTGTTTCAGATGTCATAATATTTCATCTCTAAATAAAAACGTTTCCTTTATTAGTTTTCAGAATAAGCAGTTGTTCTAATAGTTACCTGAAGTAGTGGCAACTGTGAATCTTTTTTGTTTGCTTACGTTTTTTTTTTGTGGTTCTTTTGTTTTTTAATATTACTCATGGGTTTTTTTTCAGTGTTTTATAGGCAGTTATAATCAGTACTCCTTTTGATGCTCAAACTGTGCCACTTCTGGGCAGTGGGAGTCTGTTCAATTGGCTCTGTGTCCTTTTGACCCAACCCCATTAGTATCTGAGCACCATCTTGCTTTCTGGCACAAAAGGCGTCTGAGGCTCATCTTGTACTTTCCCTGCTCCAGACCTGCAATCAGTGATTTGCTGAGATGCTTAAATGAATTTGTGGTGGTATAACAGGAGTTTCTGAGTTCCTTGATTGCAAGGGAGTATTTCTGTAACTTTGTTTAGTATTGTGTTCTCTGCCATTTCTTCCTAAAAGATAATGACTGTGAGAATACTAGGCTCTACTGGGGGATGAGGAGGAATAGTCCTGGTTGCTGCTAAATCTCTATTTTTCCCTTTTTGCCCACATCCAGGTAAGTGGGAGGAAGAAGGGGAGCTGTCTTTCCCCACTGAAGACTATATTCTTGGGTGCCAGCCTTTCCCAGCTCTTTTCTCTGCCAGTGTTTCTTTCTATCAATTAACATTAACATTGTATCTGTTGCACCTTCTTTATCTGCAGTTTTTTTACTTTGGGATAACCACACAGAAAACTCCCTAATTTCATTTGATCTCAGGTTCTCTTTTGCTTCTTTCTTTCTTTTTCTTTCAACAATCATCATTTTCTCTAGACAGTCCTCCTATTTCTCTTTAAACATTTTATATAATTAAAACAAACTATTGGGACTTCTGTGGTGGCACAGTGGTTAAGAATCCGCCTGCCAGTGCAGGGCACACAGGTTCAAGCCCTGGGCCGGGAAGATCCCACGTGCCGTGGAACATCTAAGCCCGCGAGCCACAGCTACTTAGCCCGCGTGCCACAACTACTGAAGCCTGAGCGTCTAGAGCCTGTGCTCCGCCAGAAGAGAAGCCACCGCAATGAGAAGCCAGCGCACCGCAACGAAGAGTAGCCCCCGCTCGCCGCAACTAGAGAAAGCCTGCGCACAGCAACAAAGACCCAGTGCAACCATAAATAAATAAATACATACATACATACATACATACATACAAACAAAAGACAAACTATTTAGAGTCAGATCCCTAATCCAAAGCCACCAAATTTCAGATCTGGAAGAGTATTAAAGATCACATAGTTCAGGGAGTTCCCTGGCGGTCCAGTTGTTAGCACTCGGAGCTTTCACTGCTGAGGAACTAGGTTCAATCCCTGGTCAGGGAACTAAGATCCCACAAGCCATGTGGTGCGGCCAAAAAATAACAATTAAATTAAATTACATTTTTTCAAAAAGATCACATAGTTCAGTCTCTTACCCTCTTAGAGTAATATTTTGCCAGAAATGTTTCTTAAATCAAGAAAATTAATAATTGGGTATTTCCCACTATAAAACTAAATTAGCTAATATTGGATTAAATGTACTCTTGAGAGTAATGGACTTTTGTATCTTCTTCTCAAAATAAAAAAGTAATCCATAGAGGAAGAAATTTGTTTTCTTTTGAATCTAGGTTTTCATTAAAGAAAAGGTCAAAACAAATAGATACATGTTACATACACATGGACTCCTATAATCCTAGTTCATTTTCTTAGACTTGTAAAATCTCAGGTAGACCTTTCAGCTGGGTTTTTATTTAATTTTGCTAGAGGCTATGTTAAAATAATCATTTTGTATAAGATGTCAGTTTTGAATGATTAAAGCATTCTAGTTGTTAACTTGTTTGTAGAATACAAATATATCACATTTCGAGAGGTATTGAAAATTTCTAAGTAGAGCTGTAATCAAATGATGGGCAAATGATGGGCAAATGTTATAAGCAACTTCATTTATCTTCTTGTGCATAGTAATAAGCACTATGAAGTCTTAGCTGTTGTTTGTGTGCCCTTTTTTTCTTCCGCCTCAGAACCTGGTGAAGCACCAAACAACTCTCCTAGCATACTAGCTATGCTGGAAACACTACAAAATGCTCCCTACCTAGAAGTCCACAAAGATATGATTAGGTGGATATTAAAGGTAAAATTTCCTGCATCACTCTGCTTTTTGTGAGAAATATTACATGTTTATCTTTAAATTTTTATAATGTTTCATAGCTTCAGAATAACGATATTTTTTTTCATAGACTTTTAATGCTATTAAGAAGATAAGGGAGAGTTCATCCACCAGTCCTGTGGCAGAGACAGAAGGAACCATAATGGAAGAGGTATAAGATGTATATTGTGGTAATACTGAAAAATTGTGGCAAGCTCACTATAAACAATTAAATTTATCTGCAGTAAGTTGGTAGTTGATATTATTCACAAACATGTAAATCCCAAGAAGTGTGCCACTATTTGTTTATATTTTTGTAGCTGTCTTTTTGGACTGCACTTTTTTTTTTTCTTTTAACATGTTAGGTTGATTAAGAAATCTTTTCTCTTTGTTTAGATAA
Organism: Eschrichtius robustus; assembly: GCF_028021215.1. Lineage (NCBI taxonomy): Eukaryota > Metazoa > Chordata > Mammalia > Artiodactyla > Eschrichtiidae > Eschrichtius > Eschrichtius robustus. The sequence continues at coordinate 75,752,228 of NC_090835.1, forward strand.
GTGAGATTATAGAATAGTTTTTAATTAGTATTTACAATAGAGATGTTTCTGCTTTGGGGGAAAAGATGTGCATTTAGCCTCTAATGGTCTAATTAAATGAAGCGTAATTTCAGAGTTCGAGAGACAAAGACAAAGCTGAGAGGAAGAGAAAAGCCGAGATTGCCAGACTGCGCAGAGAGAAGATCATGGCCCAGATGTCTGAGATGCAGCGGCACTTTATTGATGAGAACAAAGAACTCTTTCAGCAGACATTAGAACTGGATGCCTCTATCTCTGCTGTTCTTGATAATAGGTAAAAATTAATCACAATTTTTGAAACTCTTGACCATGGTTCTCCACTGAGGAAGATGTTTGGTTTTTTTTCTTTATAAGTACACTTAATCCTAGAATAACTTAGAAGAGTTGATAGATAAACTTCGTGGCCTCGTAGTTAGAGGACTTAATCTTAGAAATCTGAGTTTATTAGCATATGATTATGAGCATGTCTCTTGACTATAGATAAGAGAATTCATATGTATGCTTAAAATGTAAGTTATACAGAAGACCCTTGAGATTCATAAAAGAATGAATACACTGGGCTCAGTTAACTTAGTGTCTGGCTTATGTGTTGCATATTGGATTGCTATGAGGATTGAAGGAGATGGTTTTGATACATATGAAAGACTTGGGTCTCTCAAATCAAGTCATCAAAACTGTGTGTTTTAGGGACTTCCCTGGTGGTCCAGTGGCTAAGACTCTGCGCTCCCAATGCAGGGGACGTGGGTTCGATCCCTGGTCAGGGAACTAGATCACACATGCTGCAACTAAGACTTCACATGCCACAGCTAAAGATCCCGCACACCTCAACAAAGATCAAAGATCCCACGTGCCGCAACTAAGACCCGGCACAGCCAAATAAATAAATAAATATTTTTTTAAAAAAACAAAAAACTGCGTGTTTTAAATACGTTTCTACTTACTTAGAATCTACTGTTTTATGATTCTATAGAAACTTCTTAGGCTCATTAATTATACTCCTAACCCTTTTATTGCAGCCCTATGGTTTCAGATATGACTCTTACGGCATTGGGCCCAGCACAAACTCGGGTCCCTGAACAGAGACAATTTGTTACCTGTATATTGTGTCAAGAAGAGCAAGAGGTCAAGGTGGAAAGCAGGGCAATGGTCCTGGCAGCATTTGTTCAGAGATCAACTGTATTATCAAAAAACAGAAGTAAATTCATTCAGGATCCAGGTAAGTCATAGCTATATCCTCATCCTCCCTATTAATAATGACTGCCACATAGTATGGTAGGTGATATACAGAGATTTTATTACCCTAATAATAACTGTAGGCTTGGTGGTATCTTGAGCAGGTAACTTAGACAGGAATGAACTTGACAGATGTGGAAACACTCCAGAAGGTTAAGTATTATGCCTGAATTACACAGCTGATAAATAGCAGGGATTCAAAAGAAAGCTGTTCTTTGTTTCATTAACATACTTCGGTACTTAACAGTCTTTCCCATTCTTCACATTTGTAAAGTCCAATAATTAGTTGACACTGAAATAACAATAACTATTTTATCTCAATAATTATTTTATCTCATAGATAGATCCAGGGTGGAATCCCTTGAGAACAGTGGTGTGAGTCACCCCTGTGAGAAGCTGTCCTTGAGCCAGATTCTCATTTAGATTATTGAGATAGAGATTACCATGCAGTGCAGGATGTTATTCAAGAGAGTCTTGGGATCAACATCTATGGGATGGAGGGGAAGGAAGCAGGTTTGGGCAAAGGGAGAAGTTGAGCTATGATGCAGTCCCCAAAAGACCTTAGCCAACCCCATGGGAGGTCTGGAGCTGGATGGCCCTTCAGAGGTGTCCCAAGTTGGGGCAAGGGGGCTGGGTCTTTATACCCTGACACTGATCAGTGACTGGTTGTGACCTACCTCTGGAAAGAGGTGTGACCTTGATCAAAGTAGTGTGACCCTGAGCAAAGTCCCTTAAAGAGGGATAACAGTTGAGTGCCCTCTTCTAACAGCTGAGGGAGTAAGTCATTCATTCCTGCAGGGGCTTCTGGGCTACACCTTATTATGTCCACAGCAGATACTTTTATGTTTCTACTCTTACATTTGTTTATGTGTGCATATGCCTCAGTGATACCAGTAAACTTCTTGAGAGTAGGAACTGTGTTTTAATTTTCAAAGCACTTATTTAGCCAGTGCTTTTCACATTGTATGATTGGAAGGAGGTTTGAGAGACCACTGGTAAGTTTGCCTTTTCTCTATAATGAAAGTCTTCACAGTGTGGCTCTCAAGCACCCTAGTTAAGATACATTGGTCAGCTTCACCTTAAGAAATGATCATTTGTACTAGACGATTTACAAATTTCATTCCAGGCTGAAGATAAAGTCACCAATTATATTTAGTACTTGCCTATAAGTGGATTTTTTTAATGCTTTCACAATTTATATCATAAAAGATTTTCTTTATGCTGTGAAATTTGCACTGTTCCATTATATAAAGCAAATTGAAACTTGAGTAATTTTTTTTTTTTTAACATCTTTATTGGACTATAATTGCTTTACAATGGTGTGTTAGTCTCTGCTTTAGAACAAAGTGAATCAGCTATACATATCCATATATCACCATATCTCCTCCCTGTTGCGTCTCTCTCCCGCCCTCCCTATCCCACCCCTCTAAGTGGTCATAAAGCACTGAGCTGATCTCCCTCTTCTATGCAGCTGTTTCCTACTAGCTAGCTATTTTACATTTGGTAGTATATATAAGTCCATGCCACTCTCTCACCTCGTCCCAGCTTACCCTTCCCCCTCCCCATGTCCTCAAGTCCATTCTCTATGTCTGCGTCTTTATTCCTGTCCTGTCCCTAGGTTCTTCCCAACCGTTTCTTTTCCTTTTCTTTTTAGATTCCACATATATGTGTTAGCATACAGTATTTGTTTTTCTCTTTCTGACTTACTTCACTCTGTAGGACAGACTCTAGGTCCATCCATCTCACTACAAATAACTGAAACTTGAGTAATTTAATGTTAGGGAATTTCTAAGATTATGCTAATTTATGTAGAGAATTCCAAGAATTCCCAAAGAAGCCAGCTACCCACTTTATGTTTGTCTTCATTTTTCATCTCCTTTAAATATAAAAAATTAGTACCAGAGCAGAAGACTGTCTGAATTGCCCGTTTTTCCCTACTCTCGTCTGGGCTGCTGTCCCAGATATTTTGCTGCAGCTTTGACTCTGGTATAGTAATTGTGGCTAGTCTCTGCGTGATTGTCTTTAGGCAGATTCTCCTCTACGGCCAGGACATCTTTTTTGTTAGAGATCATTGTGACCCAGCTGCCCTGAAGGTATTAAAGACCTCTCCCTGAAGAATATCCCTTTTACCTCAGGCTCAGGGCATTTTCAGGGAATAGGAGTCTCTCAGTGCCCTGAAAATGTGAAATGTTCAAAAGATTAGATGTACTTAAATACGGGATTCCAGTCTCAGTTAACAATTCAGGGATGTTTCATTAACTTGCTCAGGGTAATGAAAATTAGAGAGTCCTGTATTCTGAATAATCCGGGGTCTTGCATAAATTATTATAAATTTATTGGTATAAATATAAATTATTATAAATTTCTATAAATTTATTGGTAAAATTATTGGTATCTCAAATCAAAGGAATAAACTAGCATTTCATTTGAAGTTTACAAGCCCTTAGTAAGGATTTCACAATTTAAAGTTGTACATTTGTTACAGGAATATTAAATGCTTGGTTTTTCGCTTTGTTTTTTGTTTGTTTTATAATGCAGAAAAATATGATCCATTATTCATGCACCCTGATCTGTCTTGTGGAACACATACTGGTAGCTGTGGGCACATTATGCATGCCCATTGTTGGCAAAGGTAATTTATATTCTTAATATTAGTCAAGAGAAGCTTATCCAAAGGCTCAAAATTAAATTTTTTAATAAAGGAAATTCCATCTAGAAAAAGGGAAAAAGAACTAAAGATGTTTGAAGAAGAAAACTCCGTATTACTGCCTAATAAATAACAAAATTAATTTGCTTTGTCATTACATTTAAAGGAGTGACTTAGAAACTTCATAGTATATCAAGTGTATTTTTTAATGTGGGGATCTAACAGACTAGATGAAGTAAAGGATTTTCACAGTGGTATAAACCCTAGAAATATGTCTTTCTTTGGGTCCAGGGTGAACAACTCTTGATTCTGAAGATGCTAGCACTTGTCTGGTTAGTTCCTAAGATTGTCATGGCTCCCTGAGCTAAGATGGGATAACTTCAAACTTATTCTACTTTGGTGCTTTCTATGCTTCTGCAAAACCAACAAATTAGTGCTGTTATTCTAGTACTCTGCTCATCGAGTTGTTATGAACTGCCCCTAGTAAGTAGTCACCAGCCCTGGCTGGGGGAGTAACCACAGAGCACTGGGACCAAGAAATATGCTACATTGTGAATGATTGTTTGCAAGGCAGTCTTTTTTTCGATTCTCCTGTTTTAGAACTCTTAACCCATTTTGGTAATTACAACAACTCAAAGTATGACTGTTAAAAGTAATTCAGGTCATTTCAAGATTTTAATTTTTAGATTTTTTTGTGGAAACAAATTATTTAAAATGTTGAAGCTTGTGGCTCTCATTTTTAAAAATTACCATTGTTTTTGATGCCTCATGTTTTCTAATTGTAAAGGTATTTTGATTCCGTTCAAGCTAAAGAACAGCGAAGGCAACAGAGATTACGCTTACATACAAGCTATGATGTAGAAAATGGAGAATTCCTTTGTCCCCTTTGTGAATGCTTGAGTAATACTGTTATTCCTCTGCTGCTTCCTCCAAGAAATATTTTTAATAGGTAAGTTTTGGCTCATAAAACCTTTATATCAAAGAACTAGTTTCCTTTGAAGGTAATGAAATAATAAACCACAGCTGGGTGAGGAGATCACTCTAGGTAAATGCATAATGTTTTCCAGGTACTTTCCAAACTTTTTACTTAGTTATTTCTTCTACCTGACCTATGAAATATGATTTTGGTTTTTAGAAAGGAACAAGCTAAAATATAACAGTTTCTTCACCTGTAAGCACTGTAAAGGATACAAAGTTCCCATGTGTTCATGAAAACTGTCTCCTTTATTTCTAAGACCCCACTTTAAATATCTCCCTCATACTTTTTAAGAGATGCTCAGTAAATTGCTAGGGGTAGAAGGGGCAGCTCAAACTGACATTATTGAACATACTAACAATTAAATATAATTTTTTGCAATTTACTGGCCAATTCAAAAATTGGACCAAAAAGTGAAAATCTGTTAGTGTATTTAAAATACAAAGTTTTTGTCATTTCATAATTTTTAGTGCACTTTTAGTTAATAGGAGTATTAGACATACTCATTTCAGATATGAATTTGGTAGTGTCTCCTCTTCAAACCTGACCTTTGTTACTCAGTTATGGTAGCTGTCTTACATTCACAAATACTAATTTGAGTTTTGTAAATATGAATCATCTGTTTATTTCTGTGCTACTATTTGGGTTTAAATAAAGCAGGGTCGGTTTTTTTCTCTTCAATTTTAGGAGTTAAAACCATGGTGTCTTAGTCTATGCTACCACACAGTGTTCTTAAAATACCATTAGATATGCATGTAAGCTCATGCTTTTTAATCAAAAAAGCATATCATGGTGCTGACTTATACCTGCATTTGAACTGGTAAAGAAATTAGTCATTGTTAGATTAAGAATTCTCTGCATGTAAGGAGAAAACAATCACTTTTGTGGTTCAGGTTTTGCTTTTTTTCCCAGGAGAGTCAGTTACGGCACATTTGTTAAAAGAACACAGGCTGTGGAGTCTGATATAGCTGGGTTTGAATGCCACATCTGTCCCATATATGGCTTTAGTCAAGTAACATAGCTCTAAACCTCAGTTTCCTCATCTGTAAAATGGGGACAATAATATAACCTATTTCATTAAGAAGATTCTGAGGATTAAATATAATACTGTAAAATGCTTACAACATAACTAAGTGCTTGCAACATAATAAGCACTCAATAAATAGTGTCCGTGGTGTGGTGATTGTGATATTTAAGAAATACTAATAAATTCCAGTACCAAAAAAGTGAAATATTTGACAAATAATTCACTGTGTTGCTAATAATTATTAGCATCATATTGACGAATAATGTATTTTCATTTCCATTGGTAAATATCTATTCTGACTTTTTAAAAAGCAACAAATTTTCCCCTAGGTTTTTTTATTGTTTTTTTGTTTTTTTAATATTTGAAGTGTGTCTAAAATATACCTGTGATCATTTAAGGAGTCTTTTTGTATCTTAAACTAAGCAGCAACAGAATACTAAACACTCTCTATAATCTTTTCTAGCAGGTTACATTTTTCAGACCAACCAAATCTGACTCAGTGGATTAGAACAATATCTCAGCAAATAAAAGCATTACAGGTTCTTAGGAAAGAAGAAAATACTCCTAGTAAGTTCTGATAACCTGCTTTCATTTTTCCCTAACGTCTGAGACCATTGGGAAATATAGTTTCAGAATAAATTGTTTTAAAATATTTTAAAAGTGAAACCTCTCACTTTAAAATTTGACTTTCTCTAATTTTCTTTGTCTTAATGAACTAAATTTGAATCTGCTACATTACTCCTTATTCCTTGAAAACACACAAGCTCATGTGAAGTTTATGATAAATACTTCTCACTTACTCCCCCATTTTATTGAAGAGCTTCTGGGGGTGGGGGAGATGTAACTGAGTATGGAAGAGCTGGCTTTATTCTCTGTGGGCTGACTCACTATATTGTTGGCATTACCAAGGGCTTCCCAAGTTTGATAGACATGCACTGCACCTCCGACCTTGAGGGAAAGCAGTCTGAGCAGAATTTATACCATTGGTTTATAAGGAAACAAAACAGCATACTCTTCCTTTTCTTACCTTCCCTAGCTACATTCCAGTGGCTTTACTTTTCAGGAGAAGCACAGGTGACTGAAGAAGGTACCTAGGTCATCCAGAGCAATAGTGTTTCTCATGCTTTGAATATATATTATACTGGTTTTCATTAATGGGAATTTTTCCCATTGTTTTTAATTTCTTTGACCTAAATTTAGAATGAAATTTATGACTGAAATTTATAGAAATATTGTGGGCTAAAGAATAATAGTATAAAATGCTTGTTTCTGTAGATACTGCCTTATCAAGGAATTTGGAAAATGTGGATGAATTGCAGTTCCCTGAAGGATTTAGGCCTGATTTTCATCCTAAGTGAGTATATTATTCCTTTTAAATTTGGCCCACTTGAAATGAAAAATTAAGTGAGCAGTTAGTAAGAATATCGTTTGTCAAGTTAGGGAGCAAAATGTTATAGGACACTGATCTTGAATTCTGAGACTTAAGAATATTTACTGCAGGTGTATTGATAAAAACCTAAGAACTACATGGCATGTTTAATTCTCACAAACCTCTCCTAGTCTATGTTCCTGACTCCCTCCTACACCCCTTTATCTGGCTCTCCTTGACAACACCTCATCAGTACATCTAAACCTAAGCTGCTCAGCTCCCCCACCAAAGCCCATGCTTCCTTCTGACTTCTGTTTTCTATTTATGGCCCCACCAACCTCTTAGTAACTCAGGACCAAAACCAGAGTGTTTTCAGCCCAATTTTACCCATAGCCAGTAAGTTACAAGGTATAACCCAGATTCTAGAGCTAGACTGCTTTTGTTCAGTTCCAGCACCACTGCTTATAAGCTGTGCAACTTTGTGCAAATTGCTTGACCTCTCTGTATCTCACTCAGTTTCCTCATTGGTAAAGGGAAGATAATAATATCTACCTCATAAGTGTTATAAAGATAAAATGACAATACATTTAACGTTACCTGGAAGCTGTGCCTGGCAAATACTAAATTACTCAGTAAAAATACTACTGGAGGGCTTAAACAGAAAGAACATCAGTCCTGTGCCTCTCAAATTCCTCCTCCCTATCCCCAGTCCTGTCATTTTGTTTCTTCTGCTACGTACTTCCATATTTCTAATTAAAATGCTTAATCAGCTGTGTCTTGATTTATTATTTTTTTAAACAGTATCTTTCTGTTGACTAGTAATTTAGGATTCAACTTTGACCTCTACCCTATTCACTATTCCTCGCCAGTCTACCTATAGAGTTATTTCACAATTTTTGGTTAAATCATTTGTCAGTTTTTATATTATAATTGTTTCTACTGATAAGTTGTATATTAAATTTCCTTTCTTATACAAGTTTGTTTTCCTGTGGTTAATAATTACCTTATTTTTTTTCATATACTTGGTTTTCTATGTATATAATACTCTTTTTTCCCCTAAACGTTGCAATAGACCTGTCAGATGCCTAGCAGTAGCTATCAGTGCTCAGATTCATCAGATGATCTTCCTTCCCGGAGCCCTCCTCCCACAGCCTTTGCCCTCCCACGCCAATCAGGACAGGGCACAGCTGTCACCCTGAGACTTCCCCTAGCCCTGCTCCTCTTGTTTGCCGGATCTTGTATCCTTCTCTCTCTCTTTTTTTTTGGCCGCACCTGTGGCATGTGGGATTTTAGTTCCCTGACCAGTGATTGAAACCACACCCCCTGCTTTGGGAGTGCGGAATCTTAACCACTGGGGAAGTCCTCTCCTTCCTTTCTTAATTTAGTCCCTCATGTTGCATCTCCCAGCAGATTCCTAAGAAAAGGTGCCTGGGTGTTAAATTTTCCATGTCTGAAAATACATTTATTATTGTATCCATATGCTTGATGGATGGTTTGGGTATAGAATTATAGGTTAGAAGTAACTTTACATCTAGATTTTGAAGGCAGTGTTTACTGACTTCTAGCACCCACTGAGAAATTAACACCATTCTGATTCCTGTTCCTTTGTAACTTTATTACTTCTGGAAACTGTTGTTGTTGTCTCATTAATTACCAATGTTCTGAAATTTCTCTGTGATATTCCTTGACATATGAGTCTTTTCTTCATTCATTTCGCCACGTTTTCAACAGGCTCTTTGAAGATTCATACCCTTCAGGTTGGGGAATGTTTTATTTTGTTCCTTAGATAATTTTCTCCTCTTGGTTTTTCCATTCTTTGAGGTAGTCCTACTGTTAGTTCATTCTTGGCCCTCTTGGACTGATCCCCTTATTTATTTATTTATGTATGTATGTATGTATATATGTATGTATGTAGGTGTGTATGTAGGTATGTATGTGTGGCTGCATTGGGTCTTCACTGCTGCACACGGGCTTTCTCTAGTTGCGGCGAGCAGGGGCTATTCTTCGTTGCGGTGTGCAGACTTCTCATTGTGGTGGTTTCTCTTGTTCCGGAGCACAGGCTTTAAGCCCATGGGCTTCAGTAGTTGTGGCACGCAGGCTTAGTAGTTGTGGCTCGTGGGCCCTAGAGCACAGGCTCAGTATTTGTGGCACACAGGCTTAGTTGCTCCACGGCATGTGGGATCTTCCCGGACCAGGGATCGAACCCATGTCCCCTGCATTGGCAGGCAGATTCTTAACCACTGCGCCACCAGGGAAGTCCCCTAATTTTTTTATAAATTGGTTGTTTTCTACCCTGTCTCTGTTTTCCCTGAGTTCCTTTTTTTCTGCTTATTTTGGTGTTTATGTCTTTGATGTTTCTTTTCTTAAATATTTATTGGTCCTTCGGTGACTTCAAGAACAAGGCACTAAGGAGTTCACTGGATACCTGGTGGGCAGGTTGGAGCTTGCTGACCTATGAGCCTCACAATGAGGTGATCAGGCCCCCACCAGTCTTTCACTTGGGACCCCCAAATGTCAATGTGTAAAAATGACTTTTCCTGAGAATTCTTCACTGGAGAAACTAAAATCTATGGCAGTGGGTACACATTGCTGATGTTCTTGAGATGGGGAAGAGGTCCAGGATCCAATAGTTCAGGATCCTTCACCCTAATACCTTGTTTTCAGGCCTGTGCCTCACTGCTGCCAACCCAAGTAGAGCATAACCCCTCTCAGGCAGGGACCGTTTGCATGTCTTTCATCCCCCCTTTTCATACAACTATCTTTAGGTAGTTTCAGTGGTTCAATTCCAACATAGAAAATAGCTGTTAAGAAACTGAGCCCTGTGATTGATGTGAGCACATTGTTTTGAGCTAATCCTGTACATGTTCACTTCAGGAATCCTTATTCTGAAAGCATAAAAGAAATGCTAACAACATTTGGAACTGCTACTTACAAGGTGGGACTAAAGGTTCATCCCAATGAAGAGGATCCCCGTGTCCCCATAATGTGCTGGGGTAGTTGCGCGTACACCATCCAAAGCATAGGTAAGAGATTCAGAGTTGTGTCTTTAAATCTCAGACATACATTGACATGAGTTGTGTGTAGAATCCTGTATTTAAACAGAGATGTTTAAAGTGGGCAACAATATCAAATAATATAAAGACTTTGGAGCAGGAAATGTAGTGTGCTGACAAAATATTAGATTGACAGTTTATAAATTAACCACAGCAACAGAGAACTCATTTTAGTGGTGGTTATAGCTTCTTGTCAGTTAAGGGAATGTTTCCTCATTTTTACTTCTTACTCAAAGTTAATTCTTGTGAAATGACTTAAAGATTTTAAAACCTGACAATATTGTGCTTTCGGGAGAAAGAATTTTTTTTTACTTTTTTTTAAACTTGTAATAAAATGTACAAAACATAAAATTTACCATCTTTACCATTTTTAATCCTCAGAAAGAATTTTAAGTGATGAAGATAAACCGTTGTTCAGTCCTTTGCCTTGCAGACTGGTAAGTTATCAGTTTACTCAATTCATGGAATGGTGGAGTAGAAATTAGATTGTTCTGCTTTTTTTAATCCAAAAAACCTGAAATGGTTATTTAAGCATAGGTTCACTCCTTTTGAGGTAAAACCCATTTTCTGTAACAATACTGAAGACGTAATGTTTATAATTTAATTTTTCATTATTTTTCTTTTAAATAGACTTCATCTCTTTTGGTTAAACATGCGAAAAGATGGGGGGATGGGGAACTAAAAACAAAGTGCTTGTTCTTGAATTTTTAGTGCCGTAGTTGGAAATAGAGATCAGAACAGACCCTCTACCACATTTGACTACCCATTATAAGCAACATGTAAATAAATACAAATTAATGTCAAAACAGTACATTTAATGCCTAGAAAAGTGAAGGAATATACAATTAAAGCTTGCTAATTTTTACAATGTAGCTAGTGTCAGCTTCTTCTTCTACTTAACCATTCAAACTTATAATCATAAAAGTGCATGTAATTTTATTCACGTAGAATCACCTGGGGAGCTTTTAAAAGTGCCTAGGCCCTACTATGGGTCAGTTAAATCAGAATCTCTGGAGATAGGCCCCAGGCATTAATATTTTTTTAAAAGCTTCCCCCCACCCCGAGGCCAGGATTGAGAACCACTGATGTAAGAGCCCTAACTCTTTGGAGTTTTTTAAAAATACAGATACCTGGTCACTTTGACTTATTAAATTGGAATATGTAGGAGTAGACCCTGGTCTTAAAACTGCCCTGAATTGTATCTTTGTGGTAAATCAGCAGAATAGCAGTTCCCTGTGTTCTTAACTGTGATATATGATGGATTGGGATATGACTATCAATGTTGACTGACGTTCTTTTGCTACAGTAAATAAGAGTTGGTAAGTATGCTGATATTGAAAAGGCAATCACAAATGTATAGAATAGAGTTTATTTTGTCTGGTTTTTAAGGCAGTTCTTACACATTTTCTTGATTCTGTGTACTTCACTCTGCCTCTTTGGTACACTGTTGGCTCTTCATCTATTTTTCTGCTAATATGATTTTGTGTAATCTGTTTATATTGATTGTTAAAGCAACCTTGCATTCCTGAAATAATCCCAACTTGGTCATGTAGAGTATCCTTTTTGTATATGATTATATTTGATTTGCTAATATTTTATCTAAGTTTTTTTTCTACGTTCATAAGAGAAATTTAATTTTTTAAAGTATATAGCCATTAGGGACGAACTCATTCTATTTTTTTGACTTGCGCTTTTCAAATTTACGTACCTCTCCACTGACCTTTCCCTCCTATATCAGAGGATAAGGGACCTCCGGGAAAAGTAGCTTATCTTTCCATCTATTGTCTGGAATCCATCCCCTCTCCATCAGTTATCCCTTCTTCTACCTCTTTCACTCCTGGCACTTGCCCTGTTCACAAGTGTGCTCCATTATTCCTCCTCTTACTCTTGCCCTCAATATTATCTTCTATCACCCTAGCTTTTTCATTCCTTTTTATGACCAAGCAAGCCATTTTAAAGCATATTTCACTTATTTCACCATGCAATGAAAAATGTTTAAATACAGATAAATAGCACCTACAGTTTTTAATTTCACTTCACATCCTAAGAGAAATTTTATACACAGCGAAACATCTTTAAACAATAATGTATACTCTGGCTCCAATTCTTGCTAACTCTTCACTTTTCAACTCCCTGCAGTTTGGCTTCCCCTCGCCGACACTTTCTCACTTTTCGGAAACACCTCTTGCCAAGTTCACCAAATGATCTCATTATCATTGTGAGTGGGCATTTTTCAGCCCTTATTTGACATTCTATTTACTTAATTCTGATAACTACTTCTTTCTGAAACTCATTTTCTCTCTTGATTTCTGTGACATTCCTGGTTTTCTCCCTACCTTTCTGGCGGCTCCTTCTCAGTCTGCTTTCCCTCCTTTGTGCTGTAAATGTTATTTTAAACCCCCAGAGTTTGGCCCATGACTCAATCATCTGATACTCTTCCCTGGTCAGCCCCATCTATGTCTCTGATTCCAGTTATATCCAAATGATTCCCACCTGTTTATCTCTAAACCAGATCTATTATCTCTCAGTGCCTGTTTCATTTTTTTACCTGGATCTCCTAAGGATACCTCAAACTGAACAATCCAAATTAATTTTTCTTCCTATATTTAGAGTCTTAGGTAATGTCACCACTGTCCATCCAGGTGACCAAGCCAGAAACTTGCAAGTCCTTTTGGATGCATCATTTGGTCTGGATGTTCGTATCCAACTGATCAGCAGAGTTTGTTGAATTTCTCTCCTGCATATTTGTCCTAGTTCTTCCATTCCTACTTCTGCTGATTTGGTTCAGCCCCTATATCTTTTCTTGCCTAGATTATTGTAACTGTCTCTACCCTGAATCTCACTCTCTCCTAATATATTATCAGAGAGGTTCTCTAAAAAGTAACCCTGATCATATCTCTTAAATGTTACTTCTGCATTATCACTCACCTCCTGCCAATCCCCACATCCATGGGCCAGGATTGCAGAATCATTACTGGTCCCCAAATGCTAGTCCCAGTCTTTTGCCTCTGCTCGAGTGCCCTAAGCAGATGACTCCTCTTTAAGAAGTTCTTCAAGCTTTGCCTTCACTGGGAAATTTCTGAGCCATGAAGTGGGGTATACCTCATCTGTGATGCTGCCTCCTTTAGCTGTCCCCTCCCCACCTTTTCTTTTCCTTCCCACCCTCAAGGCTGTGAGCTCCTTGAGAGCAGGGGGTGGGGGAGTGAGTTTTCATTTTGAGATCTTCAAAACCAAGACTAGCGTATGGTAGGTCCTCAATATCTATTGAACCAAACAACATTACAAAAAATTTAGAAAATAGAGAATTAAGCAGGAAGAAAAAACTTAAGTCAATCACCCATCTGTCTTTTTCATTAACATGTTTATACTTTATTATAATAGATATTTACATGTAGTTTTGTTTCTACTCTATTCTTCACTTTACATTAAGAGTTTTCTCATTGTTCCTACATAGTCTCCATAACAGTTTTTGATGTTTACAGGCACCCTGTTTTGTACAACCATCTTCTTGCACGTAGTTTCCCCAGTATTTGAAGTGTTTCCCACATTTTAGTGTATTTATTTAGACTAAATATAAAGAAATACTGCATCACATTCCTGGGAGTCTCTTTTGTTTGCTGTCTGTCTTGACGCATGTGTCCTTCTTAACTTTTCCACAGAGAACTAGCAGCATGGTAACAGGAGACAGCCTTGTTTTATTCAGCATACAATTAGATATTTTCCATTCCATGCATTCCGTGTTAGAGACATGCCATTAAAGATGTCATAGATTCAGTTCCATACCATCTAGAGATTTCATTGTGCATCCAGCTTTACTTCAACTAGCTGTGCTTTGAACTAACATTCCTGAAAGAGGAGAACTACTTCATATGCTGGCTTCTTTGTTAATTTTGTCGTCTCTTTATTTCAGGATGACTGTCTTAGGTCACTAACAAGATTTGCTGCAGCACATTGGACAGTGGCATCACTTTCAGTGGTACAAGGACACTTTTGTAAACTTTTTGCATGTGAGTATTAATACATGTACCATATATGTTATGATAATTTCTCATCTTCTGTAGTTTTGTTTTTAGTGGTGAAACTTCCCTCCATTTTGAAAGAAACATTTTGGTAATACTGTTTGTCTTATATACAAGTTCTAGCTCATGAATTCATATATAGCTTGCAAAAAATAAATTTAAACTAGATTATATGCATTTTAAAAATAATTTAATACTTACGTTGACATATAATATGTGCTCATGTATTTTTCTTTAAACATTAGCATTGGTGCCTGGTGACAACCATGGAGACCTTCCATGCATATTAGATATCGACATGTTTCATTTATTGGTGGGTATCTTGTAATTTGTGTTTGAAATTTTTATCATATTATATAGCTTTATCTTAGACTTGATGAGTAATGCAGAGGCAGACAAGAGGAATTATCACCTATTATTCTTACTACTTCTGAGTATAATTCTTTTCTGAAGATCCTCAAAAAGAAAATGTTAAGGAATCCAGTTGAGAGACTTGACCTGGGTGTCTAATCCAATCTGTCTTATTTTTGCCTTGTGGCTGAGGTCAGTAATGTAACCTCTCTATGCTTTTCACTCTAGAGAAGTAAAAAACACTAGTAATGTAAGGGCTGCTGCCAACCCATACGGTGCTCTGGGGCAGATACAGCCCTCTGGTAACACTGCTTAGCAACAGTCTCTTTGTGTGATTTAGGGAAAGTCATGTCTTCTGAGCAGGTGCGGGTGGTGCCAGGTCAGCACTGGCCAGGCTGAAGTTCAGCCCCACCTCAACCAGGTCCCCTTACTCAGGACACTGAGTGTACCACCATGCACAGCAGCCCCAAGTGCTGCCCCCTTAATCTCTTTGGGCATCATATTCTGTGCCTGTAAGTTGGTTAATACCTACCTGATATAACTGTGTCAAAACTCAATGGGATAATCAATGTAAAGAGCTTAGAGCAATGTGTCCCTAGTAAATGTTAGCCATTGTTATTGTTCCCATTGCTCCTCTGAAAACCACCACCACTGACACCACCATACAGGCAGCAGGAGGCTAACAAGAGAGCTAGCATTTATTGTATACCTGACCGCTTTCACATTCATCTTCATTTAGTCCTTACATCCTTATTACTGAGGTATTAAAAACACGTATATTATCGCCAGCTTACCAACAGGGAAACTGAGACTCAAAGGAATTGTCTAAAAGGTTCATAAGAGGATCTTGGATTCATACCTAGATCTTTGTGGGTCCAAAACTCATGCTTTTTCCATTGCTCACTACCTAGAAAGATTTCAAGTTTTATTTTTGTTATTATTAACAATAAACTATATATAGGGGAATCACTGGATAAACGAAATAATAATGCCCATCAAATGAAATAATAACGCTCTAAATAATTTTCTTTAGTCAATCCTAGTGGAATTTCTAACATGTGTACCCTTTAAGAACAGAGATTTCTTAAGGGGAGGGACTGAGCTCACAAAGAGATCACATTAAGAAAATGGAAACGTGTTCAGCTGTGAAAGGAAAGGTGCTCCGTCTGAC
Organism: Eschrichtius robustus; assembly: GCF_028021215.1. Lineage (NCBI taxonomy): Eukaryota > Metazoa > Chordata > Mammalia > Artiodactyla > Eschrichtiidae > Eschrichtius > Eschrichtius robustus. The sequence continues at coordinate 75,768,092 of NC_090835.1, forward strand.
CTTCTGTATTTGGTATCCAGGTGGGCTTGGTGCTCGCCTTCCCGGCATTGCAGTGTCAAGATTTTTCAGGGATCAGCCTTGGCACTGGGGACCTTCACATTTTCCATCTGGTTACTATGGCACACATCATACAGATCTTACTTACCTCATGTACAGGTAACTCCTTTTTATCAGATTCTTGAAGTACTGGAGTTTTTTCAGTTTAAAAAAAAAGTACTAAAGGAAAAGGTGCTTGGATGAGAGTAATATATAAACTATAATTAGGCTACTTGTAGTAGTAATTAGTAAAATAAACAGTAAAATTCTGTTTATCCTCATGTGAAAATTTTTGAAACAATTTCCCTTCTGTTAAAAACCTTAGTGATGTGAATGTTTTTACTTATTTTTTTATTTCATAAGTTTAGTAATATTTGAGTACCACAGGCTGTATATTTAGCAGATTTTACTCACCGCTTGCTGCCTGGCGCCCTGAGGCACTTTGGCTTCCTCTCCCTAAGGGGCTCCTTGTTAGGATGGAGATCAATACTATGTTCTGACCTGAGGGATTAAAGTTCTGTGTGTTTTGTGAGAGTGTTTTCATATTACATGTGAGTGTATGAATATATTTGAGTGCTTAAATGGTGTGATCATCAATCCACTTAGTAGGCAAATACAGAGTACTAATATTGCCTTATCTTTCAGAAGAGAATGGCATGGATCAAGAAAATGCTTCTGGGGAAGAAGAATTAGCAGTTCTTGCTTTGTATAAAACACTTCACCAGTATACAGGAAGGTGAGGTCGTAATCTTTACATGATAGGCAGTTCCCCGAATATTAGGAGGTGGTAGTATGAAAAACGAATTCATTTGTTAAATAAGGGAAATTGCTGTCTGTTGACATGTTTAAAATAAGAGATGGGGGAGTGACCTGCAGGACTTCTCAACTTTTAATATACTAACATGATTGGAAATCTCTGAGAGAGGAGTAATAGACAGCACTTCCCACACATTTTTAAGGTATATCCAGGGCTGGCAGGAGTGCAGTGACATTCTTAGAACCTCATGTTATTGGAGTCATTGTGATTTGGTTACGACAGTTTCACTTGGCTTTCTTTTTTTTTTTTTTTTAATTTTTTTTATTTTTGGCTGTGTTGGGTCTTCGTTGCTGCGCGCTGACTTTCTTTAGTTGCGGCGAGCAGGGGCTGCTCTTCCTTGTGGTGCACGGGCTTCTCATTGCAGTGGCTTCTTTTGTTGTGGTGCACTGGCTCTAGTCACACGGGCTTCAGTAGTTGCAGCACACAGGCTTCAGTAGTTGCGGCACGTGGGCTCAGTAGTTGCAGCGCACGGGCTCTAGGGCATGTGGGCTTCAATAGTTGTGGCGTGCCAGCTCAGTAGTTGTGGCTTGTGGGCTCTAGAGCACAGGCTCAGTAGCTGGGGCGCATGGGCCTAGTTGCTCCGCGGCATGTGGGATCTTCCCAGACCAGGGCTTGAACCCGTGTCCCCTGCATTGGCAGGCAGATTCTTAACCACTGAGCCACCAGATAAGTCCCTTCACTTGGCTTTCTAACAGTATATGTCAAGAACCATACTGTTTGTTCTTTGACTAAGTTATCCCATTTCTGAGAATCCACACTAGCAGAATAATCCAACATATAGAAAAACCTATAGATATAAAGATGTACACTGATATTATTTATATTAGCAAAGAATTTAAAGCAATCTAAGAGTTTGCTTACAGGGAAGTAATTTAGTGTAGGTTATGATTGATGTTATCCAGAATATTAAAATTCCAATAAAATTATGGTTTATGATCTGAAAATCATGTTAATTTTAAATTTTATATGTTACAAGTACAACTGTGTAAGACAGATTAGTATGAAAATAGTTTGCCAAAGTAATACCTGCTGATACAAGGTTATAGAATAGTGGATAGTTTTTTTATTTTCCAAATTTTCTCTTTATATAGCTATATAACTTTTATAAATTTTAGTAACAGCATTGGAGGGTATATCACCAATTATACCTGACGTCCTGTAATAGTTAGGGCTACCCATACCTTTTAAGCCAACGTGCTATCAATTCCAAATAGTAGTTGTCTGTTTTCACACTGTGCTATAACTAGAATGACCATTTTTTAATTACATTTCCCAGTTATCATTTTTCTCTTTCACAGTGCCTTGAAAGAAATGCACTCTGGTTGGCATCTGTTGAGGAATGTCAGAGCTGGAATCATGCCTTTCCTTAGGTGTTCTGCTTTGTTTTTCCATTACTTAAATGGAGTTCCTTCCCCACCTGAAATTCAAGGTAATTTCTCATTTCTTTCAAAATGTAGGAAATGTATGTAGTCTTTCACTCTAGCAAGTTAAGAATTAAAGTGCATTGCAAAAATGAAAACTTATTAAAAGTTTAGGTCATAGCTAATTGACTATGGTGATGTACAGATTATAGAATTAGATGCATATTTATGTAAATATCTGATTTTATTTGGATGTCAGTAAATGTACTGATTTTGTACATGTACAAAAATGTACTTGTTTTGCTTTCAGGTGTTAAAATTGTTCAATTGTATATTATTCATAAACTGGGTTGTTCAGATTTTAAAAAGTGAAAAGTGACAAATTCAGGTGTGGTTTTTTGTTGCTTTTTTCTTTTTAACTTTTGATTTTATATTGGAATATAGCCGATTAACAATGTTGTGATAGTTTCAGGTGCACAACAAAGCAACCCAGCCATACATATACATATATCCAAACTCCCCTCCCATCTAGGCTGCCACATAACATTGAGCAGGGTTTCCTGTGCTATACAGTAGGTCCTTGTTGGTTATCCATTTTAATTATGGCAGTGTATACATGTCGATCCCAAACTCCCTGACTGTCCCTTCCCTCCACCCTTCCCCCCGGTAACCGTAAGTTTGTTCTCTAAGTCTATGAGCCTCTTTCTGTTTTGTAAATAAGTTCCTTTGTATCATTTCTTTTTAGATTCCACATATAAGGGATATCATATGATATTTCTCTTTCTCTGACTGACTTCACTCAGTATGGCAATCTCTAGGTCCATCCATGTTGCTACAAATGTCATTATTTCATTCTATTTAATGGCTGAGCAATATTCCATTGTATATATGTACCACATTTGCTTTATCCATTCCTCTGTCGATGGACATTTAGGTTGCTTCCATGTCTTGGCTATCGTAAACAGTGCTGCAATGAACATTGGGGTGCGTGTATCCTTTCGGACCATGTTTTTCTCTGGATATATGCCCAGGAGTGGGATTGCAGGGTCAAATGATAGCTCTATTTTTAGTTTTTTAAGGAACCTCCATACTGTTCTCCATAGTGGCTGTACCAATTTACATTCCCACCGACAGTGTAGGAGGGTTCCCTTTTCTCCACACTGTCTCTGGCATTTATTGTTTGTGGATTTTTTGATGATAGCCGTTTTGACTGGTGTGAGGTGATATCTCATTGTAGTTTTGATTTGCATTTCTCTAATAATTAGCGATGTTGAACATCTTCTCATCTGTCTTCTTTGGAGAAATGTCTATATAATGGTCTTCTGCCCATTTTTTGATTGGGTTGTTCGTTTTGATGATATTAAGCCTCATGAGGTGTTTGTAAATTTTGGAGACTAATCCCTTGTTGGTCACATCATTTGCAAATATTTTCTCCCAATCTGTGGGTTGTCTTTTCATTTTGTTTATGGTTTCCTTTGCTGTGCAAAAGCTTTTGAGTTTAATTAGGTCCCATTTGTTTATTTTTGTTTTTATTTCCATTATTATGGGAGACAGATCGAAAAGGATATTGCTGCAATTTATGTCAGAGAGTGTTCAGCCTATGTTTTCCTCTCGGGGGTTTTATAGTATCTGTTCTCACATTTAGGTCTTTAATCCATTTTGAGCTTATTTTGTGTATGGTGTTAAAGAACCATCTAATTTCATTTTTTTTACATGTAGCTGACCAGTTTTCCCAGCACCATTTGTTGAAGAGACTAGACTGTCTTTCCACTGTTGTGTAGTCTTGCCTCCTTTGTCGTAGATTAATTGACCATAGGTGTGTGGGTTTATTTCTGGGCTTTCTATCCTGTTACATTGATCTATATATCTATTTTTGTGCCAGTACCATACTGTTTTGATGACTATAGGTAGTATAGTCTGAAGTCAGGGAGCCTGATTCCTCCAGCTCCGTTTTTCTTTCTCAAGATTGCTTTGGCTATTTGGGGTCTTTTGTGTCTCCATACAAATTTTAAGATTTTTTGTTCTAATTCTGTGAAAAATGCCATTGACAATTTTATAGGGATTCCATTGAATCCGTAGATTGCCTTGGGTAGTATAGTCATTTTGACAATATTGATTCTTCCAATCCACAAACATGGTATATCTTTCCATCTGTTTGTGTCTTCTTCGATTTCTTTCATCAGTGTCTTATAGTTTTTGAGTACAGATCTTTTGTCTCCTTAGGTAGGTTTATTCCTAGGTATTTCATTCTTTTTGATGCAGTGGTAAATGGGATTGTTTCTTGAATTTTCTTTCTGATCTTTCATAGTTAGTGTATAGAAATGGGACAGATTTCTGTGTATTAATTCTGTAACCTGCAACTTTACCAAATTCATTGATGAGCTCTAGTAGTTTTCTGGTGGCATCTTTAGGATTTTCTATGTATATAGTATCATGTCATCTGCAAACAGGTACGGTTTTACTTCTTCTTTTCCAATTTGGATTCCTTTTATTTCTTTTTCTTCTCTGATTGCCATAGCTAGGACTTCCAAAATTATGTTGAATAAAGGTGGTGAGAGTGGACATCCTTGTCTTGTTCCTAATCTCAGAGGAAATGCTTTCAGCTTTTCACCATTGAGTATGATGTTAGCTATAGGTTTGTTGTATATGGCCTTTATTATGTTGAGGTATGTTCCCTCTGTGCCCACTTTCTGGAGAGCTTTTATCATAAATGGGTGCTGGATGTTGTCAAAAGCTTTTTCTGCATCTTTTGAGATGATCATATGGCTTTTATTCTTCAATTTGTTGATGTGGTATATCACACTGATTGATTTGCAGATACTGAAAAACCCTTGTACCCTGGGATAAATCCCACTTGATCATGGTGTATGATCCTTTTAATGTATTGTTGGATTCAGATTGCTAGTATTTTGTTGAGACTTTTTGTGTCTATGTTCATCGGTGATATTGGCCTCTAACTTTCTTTCTTTTTTTTTCTTTTTTTTTTTAATATTTATTTATTTGGTGGTGCCAGGTCTTAGTTGCAGCAGGTGGGCTCTTTAGTTGCAGCTCACCAGCTCCTTAGTTGCAGCATACGGGCTTCTTAGTTGTGGCATGCAAACTCTCAGTTGCAACATGCACGTGGGATCTAGTTCCCTGACCAGGGATCAAACCCAGGCCCCCTGCATTGGAAGCGCGGAGTCTTAACCACTGCGCCACCAGGGAAGTCCCAGCATGTAATTTTCTTTTTTTTTTGTGGTATCTTTGTCTGGTTTTGGTATCCAGGTGATGGTGGCCTCATAGAATGAGTTTGGGAGTTTTCCTTCCTCTGCAATTTTTTGGAACAGTTTCAGAAGGATAGGTGTTAGCTCTTCTCTAAATGTTTGGTAGAATTCTCCTGTGAAGTCATCAGGTCCTGGACTTTTGTTTGTCTGAAGATTTTTAATCACAGCTTCAAATTCAGTGCTTGTGATTGGTCTGTTCATATTTTCTATTTCTTCCTGGTTCAGTCTTGGGAGACTGTACCTTTCTAAGAATTTGTCCATTTCTTCCAGGTTGTCCATTTTATTGGCATATAGCCACATGTAGTGTCTTATGAGCCTTTGTATTTCTGTGGTGTCTGTTATAACTTCTCCTTTTTCATTTCGAATTTTATTGATTTGAGTCCTCTCCCTTTTTTTCTTGATGAGTCTGGCTAAAGGTTTATCAGTTTTGTTTATCTTTTCAGAGAACCAGCTTTTAGTTTCATTGATCTTTGCTCTTACTTCCTTTGTCTCTATTTCATTTATTTCTGCTCTGATCTTTATGATTTCTTTCCTTCTACCAACTTTGGGTTTTGTTTGTTCTTCTTTCTCTAGTTGCTTTAGGTGTAAGGTTGGGTTGTTTATTTGAGATTTTTCTTGTTTCCTGAGATAAGATTGTATTGCTATAAACTTCCCTCTTACAACTGCTTTTGCTGCATCCCATAGATTTTGGATCGTTGTGCTTTCATTTGTCTCTAGGTATTTTTTTATTTCCCCTTTTATTTCTTCAGTGATCCATTGGTTGTTCAGTAGCATATTGTTTAGCCTCCATGTGTTTGTGTTTTTTGTAGTTTTTTTCTTATAGTTTATTTTTAATCTCATAACATTGTTATCGGAAGATGCTGGATATGATTTCAGTTTTCTTAAATTTACCGAGGCGCGCCTTGTGGCCTAGCATGTGGTCAGTCCTGGAGAATGTTCTGTGTGCACTTGAGAAGAAAGTGTATTCTGCTGCTTTTAGATGAAATGCTCTATAAATATCAGTTAAGTCCATCTGGTCTAATGTGTCATTTAAGGCCTGTGCTTCTTTATTGATTTTCTGTCTGGATGATCTGTCCATTGATGAAAATGAGATGTTAAAAGTCTCCCAGTATTATTGTGTTACTGTCGATCTCTACCTTTATGGCTGTTAGTATTTGCCTTATATATTGAGGTGCTCCTATGTTGGGTGCATATATATTTACAGTTGTTATATCTTCGTCTTGGATTGATCCCTTGATCATTGTGTAGTGTCCTTCTTTGTCTCTTATAACAGTCTTTATTTTAAAGTTTATTTTGTCTGATATGAGTATTGCTACTCCAGCTTTCTTCTGATTTCCGTTTGTGTGGAATACCTTCTTCCATCTCACTTTCAGTCTGTATAGGTCCCTAGGTCTGAGGTGGGTCTCCTGTAGACAGCATGTATATGGGTCTTGTTTTTGTATCCACTCAGCCAGTCTGTGTCTTTTGATTGGTGCATTTAATCCATTTACGTGTAAGGTAATTATCAATATGTGTATTCCTATTGCCATTTTCTTAATTGTTTTGGGTTTGTTTTTGTAGGTCTTTTTTCTTCCCTTCTCCTTTTGTTCTCTTCTCTTATGTTTTGATGACCATCTTTAGTGTTGTGTTTGGGTTGCTTTTTCTTTTTTGTATGTGTATCTATCGTAGGTTTTGGTTTTGCTGTTCCCATGCACTTTTTTTGTTGTTGTTGTTGTTGTTTTACTTATTTATTTTCAGCTGCATTGGGTCTTCGTTGCTGCGTGCAGGCTTTCTCTAGTTGCAGCAAGCGGGGGCTACTCTTCATTGCAGTGTGCAGGCTTCTCCTTGTGGTGGCTTCTCTTGTTGCAGAGCACGGGCTCTAGGCGTGCAGGCTTCGGTAGTTGTGGCACATGGGCTCAGTAGTTGTGGCTCGCGGGCTCTTGAACACAGGCTCAGTAGTTGTGGCGTACAGGCTTAGTTGCTCCACAGCATGTGGGATCTTCCCGGATCAGGGTTCGAACCCATGTCCTCTGCATTGGCAAGCACATTCTTAACCACTGCACCACCAGGGAAGCCCTCCCGTGCAGTTTTGATACAGCAGTCTATGTATGTACAAGGTTTTTTATTTTTTTTAAAAAAAGTCCCTTTCCCGCTTAGAGGAGTTCCTTTAGCATTTGTTGCAAAGCTGGTCTGGTAGTGCTGAATTCTCTTAGCTTTTGCTTGTCTGTAAAGCTTTTGATTTCTTTGTCAAATCTGAATGAGATCCTTGCTGGGTAAAGTATTCTTGGTTGTAGTTTCTTCCCTTACATCACTTTAAATATATTGTGCCACTCCCTCTGACTTGCAGAGTTTCTGCTGAGAAATCAGCTGATAACCTTATGGGAGTTCCCTTGTATGTTATTTGTCGTATTTCCCTTGTTGATTTTTTTCTTTGTCTTTAAGTTTTGTCGATTTGATTACTGTGTGTCTTGGTGTGCTCCTCCTTGGGTTTATCCTGCCTGGGACTCTCTGCACTTCCTGGACTTCGTTGACTGTTTCCTTTCCTATGTTAGGGAAGTTTTCAGCTATTATCTCTTCAAATATTTTCTTGGGTCCTTTCTCTTCTCCTTCTGGGACCCCTATAATGCAAATGTTGGTGCATTTAATGTTGTCCCAGAGGTCTCTTAGGCTGTCTTCATTTCTTTTCTTTTTTTTTCTTTATTCTGTTCTGCGGCAGTGATTTCCACCGTTCTGTCTTCCAGGTCACTTATCCGGTCTTCTGCCTCAGTTATTCTGCTATTGATTCCTTCTAGTGTATTTTTCATTTTAATTATTGTTCATCTCTGTTTGTTTGTTCTTTAGTTCTTCTAGGTCTTTGTTAAACATTTCTTACGTCTTCTCAATCTTTGCCTCCATTCTTTTTCCGAGATCTTGGGTCATCTTCACTATCATTATTCTGAATTCTTTTTCTGGAAGGTTGCCAGTGTCCACTTCATTTAGTTGTTCTTCTGGGGTTTTTATCTTGTTCCTTCATCTGCGACATAATCCTCTGCCTTTTCATTTTGTCTAACTTTGTGATTGTGGTTTTCGTTCTGCAGGCTGTAGGATTGTAGTTCTTTTTGCTTCTGCTGTCTGCCCCCTCTCAAGTATTTTTTAATGTGAAACATGTGGCCTTGAAGTTCAAAATAGCCATAATTACACATAAATCTGATTTTTTTTTTAATTAATTTATTTATTTTGGCTGCGTTGGGTCTTCATTGCTGCGCGTGGGTCTCCCCTAGTTGTGGGGAGCGGGGGCTACTCTTCGTTGCGGTGCACGGCCTCTAGGTGTGCGGGCCTCAGTAGTTGTGGCACACAGGCTCAGTAGTTAATGGCTCACGGGCTCTAGAGCGCAGGCTCAGTAGTTGTGGCACACGGGCCTAGTTGCTCCGCAGCATGTGGGATCCTCCCAAACCAGGGTTCGAACCTGTGTCGCCTGCGTTGGCAGGCGGATTCTCAACCACTGCGCCACCAGGGAAGTCCCCTGATTTTTTTTATATATATCTGTATTTTTATTTTACTTTTTTTTTTTTTTAAGAGCTCCTGACTTATTTATTTATTTATTTAATTTTTTTTTGGCTGTGCTGGGTCTTCGTTTCTATGCGAGGGCTTTCTCTAGTTGTGGCAAGCGGGGTCCACTCTTCATCGCGGTGCGCGGGCCTTTCACTGTCGTGGCCCCTCTTGTTGCGGGGCACAGGCTCCAGATGCGCAGGCTCAGTAGCTGTGGCTCACGGGCCTAGTTGCTCCGCGGCATGTGGGATCTTCCCAGACCAGGGCTTGAACCCGTGTCCCCTGCATTGGCAGGCAGATTCTCAACCACTGCGCCACCAGGGAAGCCCCATAAATCTGATTTTAATGTAGGAATTTGCTATTTCACAGTTGTTTTTTGTGTTTTGTTTCAATTCATTTCATAAAAGTAGTGTAAAGGTAGACTTAAAGTTTACTGTACCTCATAGTGCCTGGCACATGTCATGGGGTGCCTGCATGTTATGCTGCTCTCTAAAAGTTTGTTGAATAGCATCTCCATTTAGCTAGTTGTCCAGGCACCATTGAGAGAATAATTTACCCTTCCTAATCATTTTCAGTGATGATTAAGTTAGTGTTTAAATCCATCTCTCAGTGAGGAAATCATCTTATTTCTCTATACTGCCTTATACTTTTCCAGAGCTACCCATATGTTATTTTTGTCATTTAATGTTCACAAATAACCCCATGAAGTATATCACACAGGTACCCCATTTTGCAGATGATAAAACTGAAACATCAAGAAATTGTGACCAGTTTGGTAAAGGAGTCGCCTGACTCCACTTTCAGTTATGGCATTTTCTGTGGATCCCTTCCATGTGCCATCTTATTTACTTCCTACAGGTTATGTACCTAGCAAAATTGAACTCTTTCATCTCGTGCCTTTTTTGTTTTAAGCTCTGCTGTTGCTTACTGCCCTATAGGATCTACTCTTAGTTGTTATATGCAAAACTGTTTTCTTCTCTATTTGCAGCTTCTGGAACAAGCCATTTTGAACATTTATGTAACTATCTTTCCCTGCCAAACAACTTCATTTGCCTTTTTCAAGAAAATAAGGAGATAATGAAGTTACTGATTGAAAGGTAATGATTATACACTTTTCTTCTTTATATTGGAATATATATATATATATGGAAACAAACTTCAGTTTATCACATATTTTACAGAATTCTCAGTTAGCCTGGCAGAATTCAATCCATGTGATTTATTAGGCCTTCTTAGTTAAGGATTTACCTTTATGGTAAGATTTTTGCCAGGCCTACTGAATAGCATAAGCAGATTTGCCTGGAAGGAGAGTAGTGGTGGAAATGTTTATTTCCTCATATTAACTTACTTGTTAAGTACTGTGTTCCGTAGATTTTTGAAACTGAAAGAAACCTTAAGGGTTAGCTAGTCTAATATCCTCACTTTATTTTTATTTTTTTATTTTATTTGATTGATTGATTGACTGATTGCTGCTTTGGGTCTTCATTGCTGCGTGCGGGCTCTCTCTAGTTGCGGTGAGCGGGGGCTACTCTTCATTGCAGTGCACGGGCTTCTCATTGTGGTGGCTTCTCTTGTTTCAGGGCACAGGCTCTAGGCGTGCAGGCTTCAGTAGTTGTGGCACAAGGGCTTCAGTAGTTGTGGCTCACGGGCTCTAGAGTGCAGGCTCAGTAGTTGTGGTACATGGGCTTAGTTGCTCCGTGGCATGTGGGATCTTCGCAGACCAGGGCTCGAACCTGTGTCACCTGCATTGGCAGGCAGATTCTTAACCACTGCACCACCAGGGACCCCCTGTCCTCACTTTATATTTGAGAAAACTGAAGTCTAGAGAAATTGACCCGTTAATCATGTCAAGTTAGTGACTAAGTTAAGAATAAAATTTGGCTGATTTACCCACAGAATGGGAGAAAATATTTGCACATCATATATCTGATAAGGGAGTAAGAGCCAGAATATATATATCTAGATTTCCTACATCTCCGCAACAAAAAAGCAAACAACCCATTATAAAATGAGCAAAGGACTTCTCCAAAGAAGATATACAAATGGTCAATAAGCACATGAAAAAATACTGAACATCACTAGTCATCAGGGAAATGCAAATAAAAATCACAGTGAGATACCACTTCATACCCATTAGAACTGCTGTAATGAAAGAGGCAGATATTAATAACACATGTTGGTGAGGATGTCAAGAAACTGGAATCCATGTACACTGCCGGTAGGAATAGAAAATGGTACAGCTGCTCTGGAAAACAGTATGGTGATTCCTCAAAAAGTTAAACAGAATTACTCTATGATCCAGTAGTTTCACTTCTAGGTGTATATTGCAAAAGAATTGAAAGCACGAACTCATAGAATTTTGTACACGCATGTTCATAGCAGCATTATTCACAGTAGCCAAGAGGTGGAAACAACCCAAATGTCCATAAACCAATGAATGTATAAACAAAATGTGTTATATACATTCAGTGGAGTATTATTCAGCCTTAAAAGGGTAGGAAATTCTGACACATGCTACAATGTGGATGAAACTTGAAGGCAGGCTAAGTGAAATAAGCCAGTCACAAAAGAACAAACATTATGTTTCTATTTATATGAGGTACCTAGAATAGTGAAATTCATAGAGACAGAAAATAGAATGGTGGTTGCCAGGGGCTGGGGGTGGGGGGAGGAATGGGTTAGCGTTTAACAAGCACAGAATTTCATTTGAGAAAGCTGAAAAAGTTCTGGAGACAGAGGTGGTGATGATTGCCCAACAACTTCAATATACTTAATGCCACAGAACTGTACACTTAAAAATGGTTAAAATAGTAAATTTTATGTTCTGTGTATTTTACCACAATTTTAAAATTTTTATTTTTATGTGAGTGTTCTAGCTCTAGATTATAAGAGCTTCTCATTGATTCAGACTGTTTTGGTTTTGGTTTTGGTTTGGTTTTTTTGGCCACACTGCGTGGCTTGTGGGATCTTAGTTCCCTGACCAGGGATTGAACCTGTGCCCTTGGCAATGAGAGCACAGAGTCCTAACCATTGGACCACCAGGGAATTCCCCAGACTGGTTTTTCAGAGTGTCCCATTAGTGGGGGTAATAGCAAATTTTAATATGTTAAACATTGTTGCTTTTAGAAAATCAAAGGTCATATTCTTCTGATTTTAAAATATGGTAGGCAAAATATGTGGTATTCCTCTAAGCTTCTTATGAAGAGCTAAATATAATAAGCCAAGAAGACTGTTTCTCTCTTACTGGATTTAGAGAAGAAAATTTTTTAGTTCTAGCCCTTCAAAAGTAAAAATTTTTTTTTTCTCCATTTACATTAAAGTTGGTGTCATAACATTGAAGTTAAGAGATACCTGGAAGGTGAAAGAGACGCTATAAGGTAAGCTGAAGATTGTCAAAGACTTGGTTGGAGGCAAGAAGTAGGAAGGAAGCAGGATATAAGTGTACAGTACAGCCTATTGTCCTGATAATTCATCCTGAGTTCTTCAAGTAAAAATGTGAACCCTAAGGCCCTGTGTTATTTAAGCGTGCATTTTAAAGTTCTTACTGTGGCTTTTTGCTGCTGTGGTAGTGCCCAGTCACTCAGATTGTCTTCCTTTATTTATCTTGACTAAGTTAAGAGTTTCCCTGTCATTGTTACAATATGTCCTCATAATAACTGGGTTTTTTGTGTGGTTTTTGTTTTGTTTTAGCTATCCAAGAGGATCTAACAAATTAATAGACCTTCCAGAGGATTACAGCAGCCTCATTAATCAAGCATCTAATTTCTCGTAAGTTTTTATATTAGCTTATTGAGCACTTCCTACCACTGGAAACACTCACTTCTCTACACAGAATTTGAAGGATTTTGTCATTGTTCTCTTTTGTTTGGGTAGGTAAATCATAACATCAGTAGTACCACCTAACATGTACTACCAAACTTGTAAAAAGCATGATTCCATGTTTCAGAATAAGATATGAGAAAGGGGTTGATGAGGGACAAGTTTGATTCATTAGAGGTTATCTAAACAATTTGCACTTTAAATAACACATTAACTACAAACGGTTATATTCCTAAGCAGTTATTATTATTTTGCATATATTATTATTATTTTAAGCTTTAGAATAGCATTGTACATTATCCTATAGCTTTTTTCACTCAGCATTGTTTGTAAGATTTATTTGTACATTTGACACATATAATTTTTAATTCATCAGTTTTCACTATTGTGTAGTACTTCATTATATGGCAGTAGCAGTAATTTTTTTTTTAATTTTTTAATTTACATATTTTTTTCCTCCTATTGATAATTTTATTTCTCTTTTCCCCACTTGTTGATTGAGTGTTTCCAGTACCTGGTGTTGGTGTGTATGTGAGATGTTACCTATTCTAGAAATAAATTTGCCTGGTCCATAGTCTGTATGCATCTTCAGCTCTACTTGGTATTGCAGAATTTTTTTCCAGGGCAATTTTACCACCCTCAGCTCTTTAGCCAGTCTTTTAGAGCCTTGACTTGTGCTTTTTTATTTCATGGAGGTGCCCCAAATCAGGTGGTGACAAGAGCAGAGCCCCAACTCTGTGCCTTGTATGTGGAACTCTGCTGTGCTCCCAGAGCTACTGCTGTCAGACGGAGTTGGAAGGGGAGGACGTGGGAGCTTGCACCGCCCACACCTACTCCTGTGGTTCTGGGGTGGGCATCTTCCTGAGGTAAGGCCCTGGAAGGAGCTTTCTAGCTTTGGATCTGTCACAGTAGACATCTGTTGAGGGGTGGAACAAGAAACTACTACATTGCAGAGATTTGAGGCCACTCTTTTATTCATTTGAGGAAAATGGGGAGCCTTGTCTCCACACATCTTATATTTGGCTCATGCTAACTCTGTGCTGTTCTTTCATTATCATTTCCATCCCCATGACAATTCTGTTCTTTCTTTGTGCCTCATTCTAATGTGAAACTTCTAGCTGTCTTTGGTTTTCTACCCAAGCACAGTCAGAATTACTCCTTTTGTTGTATCCTCATGGTTGGATTCATACATATCACAGGCTGATGTATGTAGTTGTGTATATTCGACAACATACAGCAAATACTTATCAGTGACTGTGTAATGGATATTGAGAATGCAGTAGTCAACAAAGCATACGAAGATCTCTGCCTTCATGGAGCTCAGTTTCTAATGAGGGAGATAGAAAATAAAATAAGAATTTAGAAAGCGATGCATGCAGAAGAGAAAAAATAAACTAGGGAGGGGAATATGAAATGGCAGCTGGAGAGTTGAATTTTAGATAGGGAACCAGGGAAGGTTCCCTGGGAACGTGACTTGAATAAAGACCTAAAGAAGTGGGGAGAACATTCTAGGCAGGGAGCAGCAAGTGCAGAATTGCTGGGGAGTGTGCCTGCTGTGTTCAAGAAAGAGCAAGGACAAAATTCATCGAACTGTCCTGTAAAAATGGATAGGTCTTTTAAAAAAAATTATCCCTCAATAATATTTATTAAAAAAAAAAAAAAGGAATTCCCTGGCAGTCCAGTGGTTAGGACTCCATGCTTTCACTGCTGAGGGTGCAGGTTAAATTCCTTGGTCGGGGAACTAAGATCCCACAAGCTACACGGCATGGCCAAAAAATAAAGAAAGAAAAATAAAAAAAGAAAAGAAACAGCAAGGAGGCTGCTGCTACTGCAGTAGAGAGCACAAGGGGGGGAGAGTCGTGGGCCTGGTGTGTCCTAGCGAGGTCTCTGAATGAGATGGAAGCCATCGCAGGGTCTGAAGGAGAGAAGTGACATGAGTTTGAGCTCCTCTGGGGCATAGATTATATCCACATCTTAGTCATCTTAGTACCCCACAGTGCCTGACAATTTCTTGTATATGATAGGTTCTCAATAAATGTTGAGATGGGCTGAATTGTTAACACCAGAAAAAGTTAAGCAAACCTCTCAAAGGGATCAGGAGACACATTTTTTTAAAAACCCTTAGGAGAAATGTAAAAGTAGCATTTTACCTTGTTTGGCATATTTCAGAATTCTTTTAGTCGTGTAGAGTGTTGCTTTGTGTTTCAGGTCAACCTAGTTCGTAATGTTTGTGTACCTTTTTTTTTTTTTTTTTTTTTTTTTTAATTTTTGGCTGCGTTGGGTCTTCATTGCTGCCCGGGCTTTCTCTAGTTGCAGCGAGTGGGGGCTACTCTTCATTGCAGTGCACGGGCTTCTCATTGCGGTGGCTTCTCTTGTTGTGGAGCACGGGCTCAGTAGTTGTGGCTCGCGGGCTCTAGAGCACAGGCTCAGTAGTTGTGGTGCACGGTCTTAGTTGCTCCACAGCACGTGAGACCTTCCTAGACCAGGGATTGAACCCGTGTCCCCTGCATTGGCAAGCAGATTCTGAACCACTGTGCCACCAGGAAAGCCCTGTGTACAATTTTTTAAATGAATAATTTCCTCATAATAGTGGTTGATACATAAATAACTACCTTATGTTTAAAGTAGTTAACTTTCTCACACTTAATTTTTTAAATGCCACTATTATATGAGCTGTCGAATCCTAATCCTAAATGTCCCTCCCCCTCCTTATATTGGTTACAATACAATCCTTTTAGTTATTTTTAAACTTAGGCAGGGGTGTTGATACTTTTTCATGTGTCTCTGCTATAAACGCCATTTCTTCTCTTCCAACAGTGGTTTTGTTTGTTTATATTTATTTATTGATTGATATATAGTTGATTTATGATACTGCCCTAGTTTCAGGTGTGCATCATAGTGATTCAGTGTTTTTTTGTTTTGTTTTTTGCAGGTTATATTCCATTATAGGTTATTACAAGTTATTAGGTATAATTCCCTGTGCTATACAGTAAATCCTTGTTGCTTATCTGTTTTATGTATAATAGTTTGTGTCTGTTAACCCCGTATTCCCAATGGTTTTGTTTACTTTTATAAGACTTCAGTCCATTTGGAACTGAATCCAAACCTTGGTTACTAATGTATAAATGGTCTCTCTACAGAGTACGGGAATGTCAAGTGCTATTTTTAGCTGGCAAAACCAAAGGCTGTTTTTATTCTCCTCCTTACCTTGATGACTATGGGGAGACTGACCAGGGACTCAGGTAAGGCCCATCCTGGGGAACTAGGTTGACTGGCTCTGGGCCACCGGAGCCTTCAGCATGGGGTGAACACAAGGAACCTTGTGGTCCTGAAGCCTGCCTGCTAACTGCCTGAAGGGTTAGCACAAGTGGCTGTTGTCTGTGGACTCTTCCAAGGAGGCTACCCTGGCTGTCTGGTTTGACATTCCCATTCCCAGCCCTCAGAGTGTCATGAAGGCCATCAAGATACATAAGGGGAAAAAATGGGACAGAGTGCAACTTTTTTCCATTTCTTACTCCAGAGAGCTGTTTGAATTGTCCTGCGGCATCCACAGCATCAGAGCACTGCAGGGATAGCTCTTTGTAACTTGTGCGGCTTTGTGGAAAAAATGGGACAGAGTGCAACCTTTTTCCATTTCTTACTCCAGAGAGCTGTTTGAATTGTCCTGTGGCATCCACAGCATCAGAGCACTGCAGGGATAGCTCTTTGTAACTTGTGCGGCTTTGTATGGGAGACCCGGTCCTCTTCAAGTGATATAAAAGAGCAAATCTTGATTGATAAGAGATGTGCTTATCTTACTACATAAGAATCTGAGAGAACAAAGATTTAGAACATATAGAGCAATACAACAGTATTTGAGGCTTAATCACTTCTACTTTGGTAGCTTCTGTTACATCAAAAGCAAAATGCTAACAGCAGTTTCTTCAAGCACTGTTAAAGAACTTTCAGACCATTTCTTTTTGCCCAAATGGGATAAAAGTCTTAACCTAGATGTAACTTCCCAGCCTTGGGGAGCAGAAGTTGAAGGCCTGGAAACCAAGGCAAGATAAGTAGATGGGCTCCTCAGGCACTTGACTGCAAGGATACGGGCTTGTGCCACCTGTTGATGGTTCTTACCGTTGCTCTGAGAAATGTGGGCTCTTAGGAGGAAGAGCTCTGGACGGAGAGTGAGAGGACTGGCACTCTGAGTCAGGAGCCAAGACCCCAGGCATGAGCTCACCAGTGCCTGTGCTTTGGTTAAATTAGACCCCAGAGTTATTCACATTTGACTGCTTTGCTTAGACTTTGTAGCTGAAAGACAGTACTTAGAAGAACATTTTCACCCCTGCAATTTTTCCATCGTCTCCCCTGCCCCTCCCTGTTTTACGTTTTACCAACAAAATGGATAATAAATGCATAGTTTTAGCCTCTCAACGTAAACCCTCCTGCTCAACCCCACCCCCAATTCCTCACCCCAGTCTGAGTAGGTGTAGCTTGTGTTCATTTTCCTCTTCTTTTCAGCACTTATTCCCCTTCAGCTGCTCCTAGCAAACCGTCAGAGCTAACACATTAATAGCCACAGGCGCCTGCCAAAGAGATATTCTGCAGAGGATCTAAAACCAATAACTTGTAACTTTTCCTAAATCAGGAAAGGTTGGAGTATAATAGATGAATAAACCGAATGCATCCTGAGTGACATGTGTCTTCTTTCTAGACGGGGAAATCCTTTACATTTGTGCAGAGAGCGATTTAAGAAGATTCAGAAGCTCTGGCACCAGCACAGTATCACAGAGGAAATTGGACATGCACAGGAAGCAAATCAGACACTGGTTGGCATTGACTGGCAACATTTATAATTACTTCACTACCAAATACATAAATTTGGATTTTTGTAACCCAGTTCGCTTTTCAAGAAAGAGAATAGGAAATAGGTTCTACTGAATTTGGAAATAAATTCTTTATTTAAGCTTTTCTTCCCAGTTTTATTTTTATAGTTCCTGGCTCCAGAGACTGATGAAAATCATCTTCTGTCAGCAGATTTTCTTGCATCGTTTGCTGTGTACTTCAAACGTAACTTCTTGAATTTTAGAATCCAGGAAGGAGCTTCTCTTCCTGGGCTGGACTCAACCCCTTTGTGGGCATCTGACTGCATTTGACTGTTCCCAGTAGTCTGAGCCGTGTCACATTACTGAACACAGGGAACTCCAGGCCTGAAGCTGATGCAACAGCAGCAGGAAACAAAGTCTCTGGTCTTTTGGGGTCACACTTCCTGATCCCTCTCAGTGACTCTCAACGTTGGGCCTGGGTCAGTGTCCCCACAGCTGATGGGACCCTACCTCTAAGCAAAACAGTGGATTTCAAAAGTGGCATTCCCTTGTCTCCACCGGCTGTGAGGGGGTTGGGGGACACTCATGCTGGAGGAAACTGTGGGAAGAAGGAGAGAAGGTGGTGTCTTTGTGTGCTGGGTGATTTTCAGGGCTATACAAGGTGGGATTCCCCCGCCCCTCCCCCTTTTATTTTTTGCAAGACTTTTGGCTTTGAGGAAAAAAACTCATGTTAAAGGGCTTATTGAAAACTTAAGAGTATCCTAATTTTTCAGATGATATAGTCTCTTATTTCTAAGGCTAAGTTGAAAGAGTGTATACATCTAGAATCAAACACTAGCAAAAAAATGAGAATTCAGTGTTTTAAAATTCCCTCACCCCCACCCCTTCCAGCATTTCCTGGAATAGATGAATTGCTGTTTACCTGCTGACTCACTTAGTACATTTCTGGGACACCTGTGCGCCCAGGCTTTTTATTATTTTTAAACATTATTGTTCTTACTAAGAGGTGCCTTCCTAGATTGATAGCCGCTTAGTAAAATAGTTTATAACCATGACATGCCATGTACCACTCTTGTGTGATACACATGTGCTGAGAGCTTGGGTACATGGAGAGTGATGGCAGATTTGGTGGAAGAATAAATACAGAGCCTCTCTGAGGTGAGGCTAAGGGATAAATGAATAATTAGAGGCTCTTGGATTTTTTTTAGCCAATGAAAATAACCCTTTCACTCAGTTTTCTTTGAACTCTGCATCTAAAAGTTCCATCCTGCTCAGCTTTGCACACTCCACGGTACACCCAGGAGGAAGGTTGGAAATCCAGACTTTTCAGCTAAAGTAAGTGGAGATGTAGAAGCCACACTCACTGCTTCTCCAGGGTGGTGTGTGAAGAACCCCTTCCTCTGAAAGGATGACCTTGACCCTTCTTGCCTGGGACTGAGTCACCCATCTGAGGGGAGGCGCTTCTCACCCAAGAGGAAGAAAATCTGCGTTAGAACACAGCGCTCACCCCCCTTTTCTGGCCTTCCTTCCATTCATAAGATCTGGTGGTATGGGCTGTGGATGGCATCGTGATTTTAATGTTTATTTTGGCCTTTGTCACATCCTCATTCCTTTAGCTTTTAAGTTCAGCTTCTTTTGGCTTTTCTCCAGTTGTTAACCAAGCTTAAATTTAGAATGATAAGACCAGGTTTCTCCCTGTGTAGTTGAATTATAAACATGTTCACCAAATCATAACAATACTTCAGCTTTCAGAGCTGATTTCATATAAGCCTGTTGTTAGCAGAGGGTGTCCCTGGATTCCATTCTCTGAGAATGTCAGGGAGTCTGAGAGAAGATGAATTTACATGAGATAGCAACACATGCGCCCTTTTATCTTCTGGTGGGTGTATCATTAATCTAATTGTCTTCCCTAACTAATGAATCATCTTAGTCTTATGATTTGTTCCGCATGTATTATGTTTATTGTAGAAATGTTTATATAACATGCTTTCCATATCAGGGAAAATCATATCTGTTTAAAAAATTGGCTATAACTTTATTATCTGTGGACAACTTGTAAAATTTGGAATGTATCATATGTAAAAAGTTTAAAGATATCCAAATAAATGCCTTAGGTGTTGACATTACTTTGCATCTGCCTACATTTTCTTTCTGTTTTGTTTCACACAGTTAAATGCAGTGGACGTGTTCCGCATGTCACCTTGCTATAGATAAAGTGGGACACCTGTATTAGCTTGAAATTTAAGATGCTTATATTATTAGTGTCAGTTATGGCTGTTGGCCAAACGATCTTGACCTTCTGAAGAAAGCTTGATCATCATTTCAGCTGATTAAGTTTCATATTCACTGACTATGACAGCTTGTGACCTTTCTGAACCACTGTGGACCTCAAATCACTGGGAAAACAGGGCACTCGAAGTCTCTCCCAGCTCCAAGTCATTTCCTCCAAGAAGGTTTAAACTCTTCTTGCTTATCCTTACGTAGTGATCTCCAGGTCCCTGTTCTAACACACTCCCCAGACACTTTCTGCTTAGAAAAGACACATGTACGAAGGAAGCTACATCCTATATTTGCAACGGAGTCATTGCCTATGAAAGTTCTGCTGTGCTCTTGAAAATCCTCTTAAAAGGAAAGCATCAAACTAAAAAAAATAGGTTTCTGTGTCTCCTGGTCATTAATGCTGCTCCTAGCTAGCTTACTACCTTCCCTGGTCCTAATGTCATCAGCTCCAGGACTCATTAATTCCCTCTGACATGCTCCTTCCTTGCTTTGTCCCTACTTTTGTTTTTTGAGTCAGGTTTATTGACGTTTATTTCCCAAATAGTAAAATTCACCCTTTCTAGTGGATGGTTTTATGCATTTTGACAAATGCATACAGTTGTTTTAACAAGCCACACTCAAGAATAGAACAATTCCATCACCCCAGAAAGTTCTCTCATGCCCTTTTGTGGGCACCTTCTCCCCCATCCTGACCCTTGACAACCACTAATTTTTTTTCTGTCCCTTTGTCTTGCCTCTTCCAGAATGTTATATAAATATATCATATATGTAGAGTTTTGAGTCTGGCTTCTCTCTAAGAAGACTGATGCATTTGAGAGCCGTCCACGTTCCTTTTGGTTGCTGAATCGGTTGCTGAATCGTGTTCCATTGTGCAGATGTATACCCAGTCACCAGGTAAAAGACATTTGGGCAGTTTTGGGTGGTTATGAATAGAACCATGACAAACAATCCTGTTATAGGTTTTTATATGGACCTAAGTTTTCATCCCCGTCAGGTAAATAGCTAGGAGTTGACTCATATCTTAATCCACTCTACACCATCCTCTTTGACTTTGACTTTGCACTTTGCACTTTGACTTTGCTGCTTACTTATACGCATCCTCTGATTTGAAGGACAAGATATAATGCCATGAGGAGTTAAGGGCTGATATTTCCTCCCCTCCAGCCAATCTCATGTCCTCTGAACACCAAAAGGGCATCCGCTCTCCCCCTGAACTTCCGTGTTATTCCCCCACATTCCTAGTCCTTAACACACGGTGCTGCTGGCTTGCCACAGTGACATAAGGAGCCTTTTTTTTTTATCTAGTAGCAGGTCAGAGACCATAATTTTCATAGTGCCCCCTTCCCCCCCCCCCCCCCCCCCGCCCCGGCCCCTGGCTAAGCTGCAAACCTGCTGACCTAGCATTACAGGTGCCCGGATGAGGGGAGGCGGGGGAGTGTGCGGAGCAAGCCTCTAATCTTATTAACTTGAATTGAGGTTACTAAGGGTTTATTGGCTGGTGGCTCAGTCCTGGGCTTGAAAATGTTGCAAGAGGCTATGGGCTCTTTGAGCTGAGGCTGCAGACACTAGGACACTTATTTTCCTAAATGTTGGGAATAAGTAGCTATTACTACTTCACTATGGAGTAATTGTTTCAGAAATAAAAGTTCTAAGGCACTGTCTTTACCTCTCACCCTTCCCCAGGGCTAGGCTGACAGAACTTGAAAAGCTGTCTGAGTCCCTTGGGAGAAATGAACCTACATTGGCCCAAAGAAAGACTGAGGTTAGACATAACGAAAAACCTGGTCCCAGTCTTGCTGGGCACTGGTAGATGACCAAATGAGATGGGCAGCTTCCTCTAGCAACTACCTGGCTACCTGAGAAGACTATGAGGATGCAGCCCACCCTAAGTCTGTGTAATGAGAAAAGAGCTATTGTGAGTTGCTGCCTGAGCATTTACAGTGTGACAGCCCTGCTCAGGACATTTAGATAAGGACCTGAGCTCAGGTTTCCCGTCCCTGGAATTCCTGCTTTGCTTTTCCCGAGGCACGTTTCAAAATAACCACTTAGAGTGGAGCCCGTCCCAACCACCTCTTAAGTAATAGGTGCTTGCTACCCTGCTCTCTGTCTCCTGCTCTGGAATGGAGGACCACCCTTCCACTGGCTCATTGCACACACACCCCTCGCTTCTGTTCTGGGACCTGCGAGTAATAGACCTTGTGAATTTACTCCCTTTGTATGAGTGCCTTGAAACTGCCTTTGATCAAAACAACCCTGGGGTTTTCACTTCGCCAAAGTGGGAGCTGGGGTGCTGAGGGAGCTACCTGCCAACCTTGTGTGGGTGGCTTGTGCCCCCTCATTCAGCGGGTCATAATCTGCATGTTCTTAATTCAGTATACCAGCTCCAGGCCCCCTGCACAGTCTGCTCTGAACCAACTGGTGGTGTTTATTGTGGGATCATTTTGCCCCTGATCCTCCCAACAGCTCTCAGATTCTGACCAGAGCAGGGGGGATAGAAAATGGAATTTTTGCTTAAATCACTAAATTAAGATTCCACATACTAAAATATTGAACTCAGCTCTGGTCCAAACTAGCAAATGTTGAGATTATTTGGATAACCTAATAGTCCCTGTTCTTGCAGATAAGAGATAGCAAGAGGGAGAGAGGTGACGCCCACGCTGTTGAAACAGCTGCCTTGATCATTAGCAGTGCTACCTTTCAGTGTCAGGTTTGGTTTGGTTTTGTTAACAAATGTTAGCAAGAATCAGGGATCCTGTGCTACATACATGTAGCACGTACATTTAAGACAGGCACTTAACAAAAGTGATTTTCATACAGTATAATTTTTAATGTCTATCGTACAGCTGTCAACAGCATCGTTACACGTGTGGGCCTAGAGCAGCATTTTCTTGATGGTTCTCAGCGCTCCTGGGAGGGGAGAGCTCCGGGACCCTCATCAGAGGGGCTGACTCCCTCAGTGTTGTCCATGTGGGTCATTCCTTGGTCTCCACACTCAGAAGTCGAATTGAATTAAACCTGGGACCAAAATCTGACAGAATGTCCAAACATCTTTGATCTGGCCTTAAGCCTGGGAGAATTAGAGCCCCAGAACATACCCCAGGCAGCACCAGAAGTCTTATTTTGTCCACACTGAAAACTCAGGACAGCAGTGAAATCATTCCCTCCTTCCCCTGAAAGCTTCCTTTCTCTCTTTTTCCAGAAGGAAGTAAAAACTTCTTTCGCAGTTGCTAGCATGAGAAGATGATCTGTCTCAAAGAATCTTCTTTAATGCGGAGGCATTCGGGAAATATCGTTTTGCAGGATGGGTATCTGGGGCAAGAAGCAGGACGAAGCTCACAGAGGACTCTGTCCTGCACTCTAGACAGTGTTGTCCGTGGGGCCTGTCACGGCACCTGTGTGGGCGTCCCAGGAGGTGAGGCCTGGTCTCCAAAGGGTGGACTCTTGTCTGATTGTTGCTCCTCTTCCACAGAAGGGCAGCCGTCTAACCCAGTGCTTCCACAGATAAGCCAAAGGAGGTCACCCGGCAGTTTAGCCAGAACATGCCTTCAGCCCGCGGCTCACTCCTGGCTAAGTGACTGAGGGCTTGTGAAGGTGACACAAAAGCTGTGTTTTTGCTGAGGGACATAATCCCCTCTCTTTAAGTTCTCTTGCCTCATGATTGAGAATTCCTCTTTTGAGCCCTCAGTGCTCTGGAGAGACCATTACTCTTAGAAAAGTGTAACTGTCCCTCACCTTCTGTAATTAAATAAAATGGCTGATGTGTCAATCTTCGCATTTGAAAAACATGACAGCATGACCAGTACATTTTTCAGACTCTTAAGCTTATGCATCAAGTGACACTTTGGATATAGAATGAAGCAACTTGGAGCTGATCGTAACAGCCAACTCATAAAAAGGGAGCAGCCCTCAGGTGTAGCCAGTAGCCTCAGGGTGGAACTGAATTCCTGTGCCATGAAGAGTCATCCACTGAGAGGCCCCGCTGAGTCCACTGTGAGGGTGCGTCCTAGGGCAGTGGGCCTGAGTGGGACTCATTCACTCACATTTTGAGACAGTCATTCAACGAAAATTTTTAGGGACCCTGAATTTTAAATCCCACCATCCAGAAGAGTCTCTGTGAGACAGCCGCCCTCCTTGGGAGATTCAGATTGGATCAAGGGGGTATCCGCGTTTCCTGGAGTCCACTACTTTTCAGTGTTCAGAGGGGAGGGGGTCCCGCGACCGTCAGCCAGCCTCTGGGGCCTGGCCTGCATCCACACCCTCGGCTTCCACCTGGTTACCCTTGCCCAGCTTCTTCACGCTCTCCAGAAAGGCCTTCCAGGTCTCTGGAATGCTCTTCTCCAGAAGCCAGCCCTCACTCTCGCACTCGGGGTCTTCGGGGTTGGCCACGCCTTCCAGCGCTGTGTGCAAGTAGCGCAGCCCGACGGTGATGGTCACCTGGTGTGGGGAGAGGAGACTTAGAGGAGATCTGGGAGAAGTAGCTGGGGCAGGGGTTACCAGGAAACCGTGGCAGCCACCAGCCTGCTCATCCTGGGGGCCCTTCAAACAAGGTTCTGTTGGGGCTGGGTTGGTGAGGCCCTGCCCGCCCCAGCAAGGCCTGGGTGCTCGCGATACCTGCCTGTGCTCCAGCCTCATCTCAGACCCCATTCTCCTCCCTTTCCAGTCACCCTGGGTTTCTTTGGATCCTGCCCACACCCAGCCTTTCTCCTCTCCAGTTTTACCGTTTGCTGTTTTCTCTGCTTAGAACATTATGGGTGCCCCTGCTCCTGAATTCTCCCCTCCTTGCCCTCAGGTCTCCCCCTTCCTGGGGGCATTAATCCTGGGCTTCTTCTCTCTGTGTCCACCCCCACCCCCACCTCGTTCCTGGCATGTTGCTAGGCACATAGCGGGTGCTCAGCAACTATTTGCTGGACAGAATTAAAAAGTCATCTCCTTTTTTGCAAACAATAGTGATAATACGATTTCCCTCTACTTCTGTTATTTTGATACTAGAGGATGAGTGGGTGATTTGTCTGGATTTGTTCACTAGAAGTCACTGCAGCAGACTCTGGTGCCAAAATGCCTGGGTTCAAACCTCAGCCCTGGCACTTAGCCAGCCATGTGACCAGGAAACCTCAGTTTACTCATCTGGTTTGCAGATTTTCAGATGAAGTACCGCCTGCTCCATGGGCATGCTGTGATGCTTCAATATGTGTAGAGCATGGTACCTGGTGCACAGCAAGGATGAATAGGAATGTCAGCTGTAGTTGGTTATTAGTGAGCGTGGTAAGTACTGTTTCCACTTTTCTAACCCTGTATTGTGTTAGCCACTTGTTTCTACACAAATTCCTGGTTTGCCGTCTTACAGTCTTCCTTTGATGGTATAGCAAACTCTGTGAGAGGCCTAGGCCCACTAATGGAGAACATCCACCCCATGAGGGCAGAGGTGGCCTTGATGCATCTTGTTCACCTGCTGTCCCAGCCCCTAGAACAGCACCCAGTGGTGGTAGGGCCTCAGTAAACATCTGTTGAATGAATGCTCTGGGAGCATTTTATAGTTACAACAGTAGATGATAATAGTAACTAATAGTTTTAGGTTATTGTTATTGTTGACTGAAAGTTTAATAAGATATTTTTACAGTGGAAAGACTCACCTCCAGGAAGTCCTCCTGGTGTGCGTGTACCCACTCTGATTCCTTCCTGCTTTCCTCAAGAAGGCCCCCTGTTGCACTGAATTTTGCACTAGGTAATGGTACTCCCTTTGGTTCATGAGTCAGATGTGGACTCATGGATTGTGAGACCCAGGAGGGCAAGGCTGAGGGCAGAATCTTATCAGCCCCCCTTGTGCCCATCACAGAGCTCTGCCCACTAAAAGCCTCAGGGGAAAAGTGAAAGGGGATTCAAACTCCCTGTTCCCAGCGAACAGTTCCTCTTCTTAAGCAGTCACTAGGTTCCTGGAAAGGTGGGTAAACTGAGAGGCAGCCAATGGAACTCCATTTTCCCACTGACTTCAGTTATCCTTTCAGTCTTCTTTTCATGCGTTTTCAAGGGATGCAAACTTCTGAACTTCTAGTAGTAAGCTTCTCTCCTTATTCTACCCACTTATTCCCAAGACTCTGCCTCAAGGAGCTGGTGACTAATAAATCATCATGAATATGCTTGCGTTTGCCTTAATGTGAAAAGAAGGCCTCCCTCCCCATCTCACCCCCTCAACAGGCAGTACAGTTCTTCTGGTGTGATGTGGTAAGTTAGAAGTGGTGCGTCTCAGCTGAGAGCCCAGCTGTGTGTGAATTTCCATAGCACTAAAGATTGACTTACTTAAGGGAACCTTTCAGTGAATCTTCTCTGATGGGCAAAGTTTCCCCACCTAATGTTTCTGGTTTTGTACATTTAGGTTTTGGAGTTTGTATTTCTGCTGTCAGCTCAAAGCATGAGCCCATGAGTCACTCTCTGTGCCACCTTGGTTTACCCGTCGCTGACAGTGGGCTCTCGTTCGGCACCCAGGACAGCGCCCAGCACTCGTAGGTGCTTGAGAACTATTTCTTCAATAAATGAATGAATGAGGGCTTGCTATATTCCAAGCCCTGCAGCTACAGAGAGGAATTAAACCTAACAGATGAGATAAGATGAACCTACAAATAATTAGAATACCAGGTAAATTGCTACCAGAATCTCAAGAGAAGCACAAATCATTGACTGAACACTTTGATGTGCCTGTATCTCCTGTTGCCTCCCAGTAGTTCCAAAGCTAAATGCTGGCAGCCCCCTATAACAGAGATGTTAAATAACTTTCCAAGTCCTTAGACTCAAAAAGTGGAGACACAGGATAAACCTCTGAAACATGCAAAGTGAAAGAAGCCAGACCTAAAAGGTCACATAGTATATGATTCCTTTTATATGAAATGTCCAGAATAGATAAATCCACAAGGACAGAACACAGATTGGTGGTTGCCAGGGGCTTAGGGGGAGGGGAGGAGGGGGACTGACTGCTTAATGGGTATGAGGTTTTTTTGAGGGGGTGATGGAAGTATTTTGGAACAAGGTAGAGGTGGTGGTCACACAACATTGTGATTGTACCAAATGCCACCAAATTGTTCACTTTAAAATGGTTAATTTTATGTGCTGTGAATTACAACTCAACAAATTCTTTTTTTTAAGTGACGGGACAGAAACAAAAAATAGAGGTGCTGGTATTCAAGCCTGGGCCTGCCTGCACGGCGGGCAGAGGGCTGGTTCCCAGGAGGGAGACCCAGGCCCAGCTCCACCCCATCAAATCCCAATGGGGCAGGTGGCTCCCTCTTGCCCTGCCCCCCACTGGCCCAGGGCCTACCTCAAAAAGCCAGACGAGGAGCGTCACAGCACCCACGGAATTCATGAGGTTGCTGTAGTAGCTCAGCAGGGCGACCCTGCAGCCGCGCACCCACAGGTTGAGCTCCTCCGTCTGGTGGTCATAGCTGTAGTGTGCAGAGTTGTTGGTGAGCTGGTACTGGATACAGGGCCGTGGCGAGCTGGGGTTGCAGCAGCTGAAGGGGACTCCATCCACCAGGTACCGCCCATCCACGTTGCTCTTGATACGACTGGAGGAGAAACAGACGGCTTACGACCAGCTTCTTGAACTTCTCGCCAGGGGCCAGCTCCTCCCATCCCCCACCTCTGAAAATCTGGAATATTCATTCATTCATTTGCTGTCTTGAGAAATATTTGCTGTACACCGACTATGCGCCAGCCACTGTTCTAGGTGCTGAAGATGGAGCAGTGACCCTAGAGAGCCAATGCCCCAGCCTTCCTGAAGCTTATGTTTAGAGGGTTGAGATAGATGATAAACCAAGAGACAAGTAAATAAGGAACATATGTATTCTAGCCCTTGTGGAGCAATAGAGATTCAACAAAACCTTACAATGAGATTTCGAGAATTCTGCGGACCTGCTGATCCTGAAACTGCCTGGCATTTACGCCCTGGAAGCCTCTGAGCAATCTTTGGTAAAACTAAGATCCAGAATGCTGTTCACTGGACTGATTTGCCAGAGGATGGCCTATTAGAGGTTCAGGATTTCTTCAAGATCCTGGATAACTAACGGTATAGATAGTAAAGAAGTCACAAGTTGGGGCATTTAGACAAGAGTGAGTCACACACATGAGAAACGTGTTCATTCTTTTATTGCCCATTGTTTTAACCTGACTGAATACAAGATCGACAAGAGCACTGTACTCCTGGCAATTATTATGTGTGTTGGAACATGGATGTTGCACTGTAGACAACATTTAACACCAGTCTGTGGAGTACTGCATTGTAAAGTGCAAAATAAAGATTTATTTTTTAAAAAAATCAACCACTCTGTGTGCTGCCAGGCCCTGGCATGCAGTGATTTCTTGGGCCCATGCCAAGCTGGTAGGAAGAGTAGCAGGACAGGTGGTGACTGTTGAGACAAGACTGCCTAGCATTCATGACCATCAACTTTAGCCCCCAGCCCCGTCCCCAACCTCATCTCCTCCTTACAGATCACTGGGGACCAAGGTCCCCTCTGGCCAGATCACTTCTGCTCAACAGATGTTTCCAGAAGGCCTGCTCTGTCCCTGGGCCTTTGCAGGAGCAGGGAATGGATCTTTGCCCATGGCTTGCTCTCCATCCACACTGACCTCTGCCCCCAGCTGGGTGGGAGCTCCATACTCACCTGAAGGATGCAACTTGCACAACTTTTGCATCTCTCTACTTATACGTATATTTGGTTAGAGCACACCATACATTCATGCAGGTTCAAAATTCAAAAGGGGCAACCATCGTTATAATGAAAATTCACTCCCTCCCCATCAGGCAGGCTGGGTATGTTCCATCTGACCTGCTCGTGGTTACCCAGGCAACTTTATGTGTCAGAATTAATGGAGGGAATTCCCTGGAGGTCCAGTTGTTAGGACTCCACACTTTCACTGCAGAGGACGCAGGTTCAATCCCTGGTCAGGAAACTAAGATCCCACAAGGCACATGGCGCAGCCAAAAATTAAAAAAAAAAAAAATTCATGGAGCTGTGCACTTAAGATTTGCACCCTTGACTGTGTGCATGTTATCTTGAGTAGAAAAGTTTTGTGGTTTTTTTTTTGTTTTTTTTTTGTTTTTAAATTTATTTATTGATTTACTTATTTATGGCTGTGTTGGATCTTCGTTTCTGTGCGAGCGCTTTCTCTAGTTGTGGCAAGCGGGGGCCACTCTTCATCGCGGTGCGCGGGCCTCTCACTATCGCGGCCTCTCTTGTTGCGGAGCACAGGCTCCAGACGCGCAGGCTCAGTAATTGTGGCTCACGGGCCTAGTTGCTCCGCGGCATGTGGGATCTTCCCAGACCAGGGCTCGAACCCGTGTCCCCTGCATTGGCAGGCAGACTCTCAACCACTGCGCCACCAGGGAAGCCCGAAAAGTTTTTTTTTTTTAAGTTGCACATGAACAATGCATTACATAATAGCAGCAGACTTTTACAGCACAAGAATAGGAAGCATGTAATTGTTCATAATAGAAATTGTTTCCAACAATGTTCACTGAAATGGTAGTTAATTATACTCTAAAAAAAAAGATGTTCGTGTTCAACTTCTAAATAAAATCCCCTCAATACAAAACAGTCTCCCACTCATTCTTGTCCCTTGGCCCCCAAGTTCCCTCACTGTGGCCAGCTCTATCCTTTCACAGAAGCTTCAAGCATGGATAAGCAAGCTCAGATTTTGCAGAGTTCTTATTCTTCCTGTATGTTTGTTTGTTTATCCAAATGGTAGCATTATATACACACTGTCTTGAATCTTTTTTTTTTTCCTTAGCAATACCTTAGAGATCTTTTTATATCTGTTAAATGGAGAGTGTTCTCCAGGTTTTAATGAGGTGCATGGTGTCCCCCTTGTGCAGATGGCCCATAGGGTACTGTCCATTTCCTATTGATGGACATTTGGGATTTTCCCAGTGTCTTGTTATTTTTCTTTTTTTCTTTTTTCTTTTTTTTTTAAACATTTATTTATTTATTTTATTTTTGGCTGCATTGGGTCTTCGTTGCTGCGCGCGGGCTTTCTCTAGTTGCGGCGAGTGGGGGCTACTCTTCGTTGCGGTGCGCGAGCTTCTCATTGCGGTGGCTTCTCTTGCTGCGGAGCACGGGCTCTAGGCGCGCGGGCTTCAGTAGTTGCGACGTGTGGGCTCAGTAGTTGTGGCGCATGGGCTTAGTTGCTCCGTGGCATGTGGGACCTTCCCGGGCCAGGGCTCAAACCCGTGCCCCCTGCATTGGCAGGGGGATTCTTAATCACTGTGCCACCAGGGAAGTCCCCCCAGTGACCTATTAATACAAACATGGACATGGGTCATTTTGCATATAGGGAATATATCTAGATGATCAATTCCTAGAAGAGGCATCTCTGCATCAAAGGGTCCACCTGTGATTGCACCGGACCTCTGCCATATTTCTCCTCTCGGGGGTTGTACAGTCACACCCCCACCAGCCACACCCACATAAGTCCTGTTTTTGATCTTTGCCAACCTGACAGATGAAAAATAGTATCTCAGAGTTGTTCTGATTTCCATCTTTCTCATTATAAGTGAAGTTAAGTATCTTTTGATGTGTTTAAGATCCATTTGTGGATTCTTTTCAGTGAACTGTCTGCTGATCGGTATGATTAAGACCTGAGGAAGGCTCTGAAAAATGTGGTCTCCTTGGTTCCAGAACAATCCTTGCCTGGGTTATGGCGACCGTATTTCCACACACCCTGTAGTCCCTGCCCTCTGCTTCATGGACAGAACCAACTGCCCAGAGAACAGCTGGCCCTGGGTGCACAGGTGGTCCAGGACCAGGACCATGATAAGAGCAGGACAGCCTGAGTTTACTCCTGGTTCATCCCTCTGGAAAAATTCTTTAACCTCGCCAGGCCTCAGCTTACTAATCTGTAAAATGGAGTTGACATAAGAGTTGTATGAAGGGATCCACGTAAAAAGGCTAAGAAGAGTGCTTGGTATGTACTAAGTGTGTAAGAAATGTGGACTCCTGGGCTGGGGCTGGGAAGGGTGACAGAACAAGAGCCTTCACTTCACGTGAGCTCTGTGTGTCGTCGGGGAGCAGCTGTGACAGTGGAACAGACCACATGACACCACTGGGGAATAGTCACTTGTGAGTGGGTGGTGTGGCCTCTGCCAGCTGTGGAGAAGAGTGCCTTCTGTGACCAAGACTGCAAGGGCAGGGACTTCCCTGGTGGCGCAGTGGTTAAGAATCCACATGCCAATGCAGGGGACACAGGTTTGAGCCCTGGTCCGGGAAGATCCTACATGCCACGGAGCAACTAAGTCCATGCGCCACAACTACTCTGAGCCCGTGCTCTAGAGCCCATGAGCCACTACTGAGCCCGCCTGCCACAACTACTGAAGCCTGCGCGCCTAGAGCCTGTGCTCCTCAACAAAAGAAGCCACCGCAATGAGAAGCCCGCGCACCACAACAAAGAGCAGACCCCGCTCGCCACAACTAGAGAAAACCCGTGCAGCAATGAAGAATCAATGCAGCCAAAAATAAATAGAATATTTTTTTTTAATTAAAAAAAAAAAGACTGCAGGGGCAGAGCTCACTGCCAGCCCGAGGCAGGGTCTGTGAGACATTTGTCCAGTGACGGAAGTGGCCGCTGCTGAAGCTCAACTGCACCGAGCGCCATGGGAGCAGCTCTCCCTGCACAGCCCCGCACAGCACCTGGTTCCGCTGGCTGGGGTGGTCCTGGTTGGTCCCAGTGGGAGGACTGGAGCAGAGGCCCTTCAGCTTGGGGCTCCCACCCCCCTCCTGAGGGACCAGCCAACCCCCCCCAGGACTGAGCAGACATAGTCTCCTACCTCTAGGACCAACCCCAGCAGGCCTGGTCCCCAAATGCAAACACTGTTCGTCCCTCTTCCTGACCTGCAGGCTGTCCCTGGAGCCCGCTTCCACCTGCACAGGGTCCCACCTGGGCCATTCCCAGTGTCCCCGTGGAGCGGAGTGGGTAGAGCACAGAGAGCTGGCCTTTGAGTCTCAAATATGCATTTGTGAGCTGTGGACTTGTGCGAGGCAGGATAATCACACCCCCTCTCAGGGGCCGTGGGAGGTTTAAATGAGGCAGTAGGAGGATGCACTTGACACAGGCCCTGGGAGAATGCTGGCTCCTCCCCACTCATGGCCATCTGGGGGGACCCTACAACCCACCAGACTGTTCTACAGAGGAGGAAGTGGGGCCCAGAGCAGGGCAGGGCCTCACCCAAAGTTACACAGTAAGTGGAAGTCCAGCCCACAGCAGTTGCCCACCCCTCCCCTCTGAGTTTCCTCAGAGCCTCTCAGGTCCTTCCTGCCTGTTGGCTTTTCTAGCTAAACTTACTAGGAAAGTGTGAGTTCTCTCCCCTGTTCCCTGTCCCAGGAGCCCTTCATTGTCCTCCACCATCTCTCCTATGCACTCTCCAGGTGTCCCTAAGGTGGGGTGAAGCCTACAGATCTGCCTCATACTACCTGAGGCAGGGCTGTGTCTTCCCTCAGACTGGGGACCCTAAGGGTAGGCCCGGCTTGGTGGACATTGGGGTTCCCCCAGATCCCCAGCCTAGGACCTCTTGGGTCCCACATCTCTGAAACTAGCCCTCCCTCTCCATCAGAAGCATTGTCTTGTTGACTTAGCACTTGCCCTGGTTCCAGCCACAGATTAAGGCTCCACTCACCCTCTTAAGACAGAGCCAGGCAGAGGAGAGCTCCTTAGGTGGTGAGCTGGCTATTTATATCAGAGTGTTTCCCAGGCTACAAATCTCTGCTCAGGGCTCACCAAGACTTGTAAGGGTCTTAATTAAGACAAGGCTTTCTTTTAGCCCACTCTCCCATAGCCAAGCTACATATGACTTGGGAAAATCATGTTGGAGTTTTCCTGGAAAAAGCAACATAATTTAGTAGGTGAATCAATAAATCAATAAGGAAAGCCATATGGAAATGAGCAGGGGAGGGGCGAGGAGGGAGCCTGGAGTGTAACTGATAATGTGTCAATCCCCAACCCAAATGGCAGCTGAGTGGCACCTGTGGAATCTTGGCAACTCACTTGACCTCTGTGAGCCTCAGTTTTCTCACCTGAGAAATGACAATATAAGTCTCTGACGGGTGTGGTGGTGATTAATTGAGATAATACACATAGAGCACCTGGTATACAACAAGTGCAGTATTAGTATTTCTTTGAAATACTAATAATATTTTATTTCTTTTTTGAGTAGTCACTGGATATAAAGAACTGCAGGTGGTGAGGGAGGACACAAGAAGGAGCGGACCCAGCCCTGCCCTAAAGAAGCCCCAGTCTGAGGGGAGACACAGCACTGCTATCAGGGAGAACCAATCCGACGGGAGATCTAGATGGCAACAGAGTCCGGTCTTGTCGGGAGAAATAGACCTGACCTGAGGGAGCCCGTCTGAGGGGAGACAGCCCCGCCCTCAGGGAGACACAGCCCCGCCCTCAGGGAGCCCCGGTCTGAGGGGAGAGACAGCCCTGCCTTGGAGAGCCCCAATCTTAAGGGAGACACAGCCCTGCCCTCAGGAATCTCCTAGCCAAGGTCCAGAATTCTCTAGATATCTATTAATTGTTTAGGAAGAGGGAACAGGTGTCATAGCCTGTGGGTTCCGTGGGAAGGACAGTAAAGTGAGAGAGCTTAGTGCCAGCTTCTTTCTCAGACTGAGGGCCCCAGGCCAGGCTTTCCTGGCTGACAGTTCCTTCAGGCTGACAGTGCCAAGACCTCTGAGCTGCTTCATGCTCTGCCTCTCACCCCAAGACACTGAAGCTCAGCTCATCCTGAAAACAGGAGGGAACTTTAAAGGAATTGTTATAAACTGGCTGAAGACCTCAGGTGCCTCCTGGTGTGATGCAGTAAGGTACCCATAGCAGCACCCTAGGGGGTGCTCTTGCCAAAACTGAACCTGAATCCAGCCACACCTCAGCCCTGACTACTGGTTTACAGGGAAATACAGGAGACAGAAGAACACGTTAGAAGACAGCACTTGGCTACAATGGCCCAACCCCAGAATGTGGGAAATTCTGCAGGACAAATGGCCAACTTCCTCCAAGACACACATGGCATGAAAAAGGTAACTATTTAGACTAAAAGAGACTTAGGAGACCAAACAACCAAATGCAAAGTCTGGTTTAGATCCTGATTTGAATAAACCACCTGTAAAAGACATCTTGAGACAATCAGAGAATATTGAACACAGGCTGGGTATGAGACGATAGTAATGTTAGTAGGCATGATTAATATTGTGCTTCTGTTAAAAACAAAAAGACAATAAAGCAAACCCTCTTTATCTGTTAGAAATTCCTCCTAAAGTGTTTACAGGTAAGAGGAAACAATGCCCTGGATTTGCTTCTTAATACTCAGAAGGGGGAAAATGTTATGGGGGAGCGAGGGTACATGGGGATTTGTTATAATCTCTCTCCTTTTGTGAATGCATGAAATCTTCCATAATAAAAGTTGAAAATGCAAAAAAAAAAAAGCAGCTCTGGTGGTTAAGAATCACAAATCTATATCCCGATATCTCGCTCTGAAGACTGAATCGCTGAGGGAGGTGGCATTCCTGGACTCCTCCCTCTGAGGGCCTCCCCCAGTTATAACAGAGTGTCCCCGCCCACCCCCACCCCAGGACCACCAGGCTGGGGAGGGAGTGAGAAGGGAAACACAGATGCAGGAGGATGGAGCACAGCATGGCCCCACGTGCCACAGCCCACGAAGAGCCTGGGCGGGGGGGCAGTTCTGGCTTCTGTGGGGCCTCATGGTGATCTGAGACCCTGGCACAGAAGGACCAGAATCCCATCACGATCCACAGGTGTTTGTCGAGCTTGTATCTTATCTGCCCACACCTTCCACTGTCCCTCTGGAGAAGGAAGAAGAGAGCAAGACAGAGAGAGGAAGAGGGAAGACCTGAGGCCCCTCCCCCCCCAACGCCCCCCAGGTTTCAGCTGTCGGAGAACAAGCACTCACCTAACACCGAATCTGTATGAGGCAGAGTGGAAGGAGCAGAATCAAAACCTGGCACTCGCTACAGTGGGATACCATCCCAAAAGAAGAAGGAGTGGGTGCTGATGCACGCTGCAACATGGTTGAAATTTGAAAACAGTATGCTAAACCAAAGAAGCCAGACCCCAAAGGACAAATATTATATGATTCCACTCAAAGGAAATGCCCAGAACAGGGAAGCCTATAGAGACAGAAAGTAGAGAAGTGATTACTTGGGCTTGGGGGCAAGGGAGGCCGGAGTGAACACTGAAGGGTGCAGGGTTTCTCTGTGAGGTGGTGAACACATTCTAAAGTCAACCTCAGTATTGGTTGCACAACTCTGTGAATGTACTAAAAACCATTGAATTGCACACCTGAAATGGGTGAGTTGTATGGTGTGTGGAATATATCTCCATAAAGGTGGTTGGTTGGTTTTTCCAAAAATTTGCCCCACACCCCCAACCCCAGCTTGCCACTTCCTGCTATGAGATTTTAGGAACATCCCTTAAGCTCTCTGAGGTTCAGATTTCTCATCCACAAAATAGAGATTAACAATAACAACAACAAAAATACAAACCCCCCAGGAGAGGTTTTGTGCACACCAAATAAGGGCCTTTTTCCTCCCCAAAGACCCAGCAACTTAGCAACAGGGCAGGCTGGGGTGGGGGTGGGGTGCGGTCAAAGGCTTGTAAATTCTTGTAAAAAAATCTTGAGTTGTTCCCACCTGATCTCCATGTTTAGATCAGGAGCCTTCAGGAACCAGCTGTTGACCTTAAATATTCCCCTGAGAAATCTCCAAAAACCAGCCGTCCCTCCATGCTTGTCCAAGCTCACAAGTGCCAGGCTCAGTTAGGGATGCTCAGTTTCTCTTAATTTTGTGACCATATTTGTATGTGTGTGTGTGTGTGTGTGTGTGTGTGTGTAGCAGAGAAAATTTTTTCCAAATCAATAGAGTTAAGATTGTTTCACACCCATAAGTTGGTGTGGGGCCTTGAGGTAATTTCGATCAAGTTTAACGTTTGCCTGAAAATTTGGATATGCCGACCATTGGGAGTGGAGCAGCCTGGAGCATTTCTTCACCCTGGAGCATTTCTCCACCCCAGGGGACAGAAGGGGATTTGAGGATTACACAGAGATCTTGTAAGTCTCATCAAGGACTGACTCTGTGCAGAAGATGATCAAGGAAAATGACAGAGGAGAAGATGAGAAGCCCCTTCCCGTCCATCACAAAGGCTAGTTCTACCCTCAGCTTCTGCTCCCCCCACTCTCCCCATCCCCAGGAATTCTGCTTGTCCCTCTGGCTTCACACCCTCCTAGGGCAACTCATATAAATCATGCCCCTTTGTGCTGTCCCTGAGGATCTGTCCCCTAGGAAGGGCAGAGTGATTTACAAGCCTCCTTGACAAGGGATTTGTAGCAGTAATCCCCACCCACAGAGAAAATACAATCCCAAGCAGTGACCTTCAGTCTGACTTCGCTTCCATCTGAGGAGCAGCTAAGCTAGCCATCTGGGGTTCACCAGTGTTGTCCGGGCTTCAACCATGTCCTGA
Source organism: Eschrichtius robustus (assembly GCF_028021215.1). NCBI lineage: Eukaryota > Metazoa > Chordata > Mammalia > Artiodactyla > Eschrichtiidae > Eschrichtius > Eschrichtius robustus. The sequence goes on from NC_090835.1 coordinate 75,804,486, forward strand.
TGCCAGTGTGCCCAGCACCCAGGGTGCATGTCCCCTTGGACTCACCAGCCTCACTCAGAGGATAAACCAGCTGGATGAACAATTGAAGCCCTAGCCTCAGGCAGGGAATGGGTAGAGTTGGACAGAAGGAAGAGGTGAGGGAGAGCCACTGGCTCTGGACAGGCTGACCTTTCGCTGGAGAACGACTCAAGACCCGCGATGGTGGGTCTCTGGGAAGGGGTATGCTGGGATCAGCACAAAGGGTGAGATTCTCTTTCTCACCAACACCTCGCTACATCTGCCGCTCAGGATTTTATTTACACATGCTAAGAACACTTTAGAAACACTTGATCGAGTTGCACTATCATGATTTAAGTAGTAAACACCAGCAGGCATTTATTGAGCACCTGTTGTATGCCAGGCTCTAGACAGAGCTAGGAAGTGACCTCCAAAGTTGTGTATCCTGGTGCCTTCCTTTAAAAGATGGGCAAGCAAAGGCCCAGGGCGTCAAATGACTTATCCAAGATCACCATCTAATTAACAACAGAGACAAAACTACATCCTAGACCCCCTGACTGCCCCATCCTCTGCTCTTTCCACTGTATCCAAGGACAAACACCTTGAGAATGGTTGCTCAGGGTTGAAAGGTTGGAAAACAAGGGAACCAACCCAGAAATTTATGCTTTTAGGACCGAATCCATTCACTTTGAGTGAATGAGACAAGCAGCCAGATAAAGTCTCAGTATATGTGATCCATGAATTCCCTCCCCCTGAACGAAGCAGACACACAGTCCTGGCTGGGTCTCCCCCTGGTGACCCCCATTCAAATAGTTTCTATAACTTGACACTTTCCTCTCATCTTAGCCAAACATTAGGTTGGACCATATGAAGCTGCTATTTTTATAGGTCAAAAATGATAGAATATTGACAATTACATATGGTCCAATCAAATACACCCTCACACGCAGTAGTAAGTTGCGCACACAGAGCACCCAATGGGGAGGAAAAGGCACTGGACAGGGGGAGTCACAGGCTCGTGTCTCCGTGTCCCCATATCACTCTGACCCCAGGACTGGAGGCCACTCACTCTTTGACTTCTTTGGAGGAAAAGTCCAGATAGCGGTTGCTGATCCACTGAATCTCAAACCAGTCCCGAAAGCCGTTGTTGCCACAGCACTTGAACTCAATTTGCAGCATGTCAATGGTCTTCTTCATGAAACACCGGCCTGGGGTGTCTGTGTCCCGGTAGAACTTCATGCCATTCTTGAGCCCGTGGGCCAGCGTGCTCTCCAGGGAGCCCCGCAGGAGGAAGCAGCAGAGAGCCACCAGGAAGAGGACAATGTTGAAGAGGACACACACGGCCAGGTATGGCTTCAGCCAGGGCTTCCACTTGGCATACTTGGCAGGGTCCAAGGCGTCATAGCAGATCTTGCCCGCCAGAGAATTGAAGACACAAGACAGCACCCCCATCCCTATCAAGGAATTGGGCACAAAATGGCTCTCGGAATTGTCCATCATATCGCTCCGCTTCTTGAGTTCAATCTTTAGGAACAGCCCTAAGCCGAAGATGATGATACCAGCCAACACGGAGAGCCAGTTCATGAGCCAGAGCCCTTGGGCCAACTTCACCCGCTTCTTCTGGTCAAATTTGACTTTCAGCAATGCCATACTTGCAGAGTGCAGTCCAGGCAGCCTCTCACTCCTGACCTCAGTAAGCCCGGAGCCTGAAGACTCAGGGCCTTGGGAAGGGTGCAGATGGCCCAAGCTGCAGGGAGCTGCTCTGGGGGCTGCCCATGCTGCGTCCCCTAGCCTGGGACCCCCGTAAACTCACTAGTGGGAGCAGGGGCCTCAGAGTCACAGCTCATGCAGGGGCCAGTCCTCCACGTGTCGTTTCTGCAGCTCCCTTCCCAGCAGAGGAGGGACAGCCTGAAGGCTGCAGATTAAAAGTGGGATCCACAAGACATCTTGCTAATCTCTTTAGCCAGGTTCATCCCATTAGATAAAGCCGTGCCAGTTTCAGAACATGGTCAAGAGGAGCCTCCATGGACACCCTGGAGCAGAGAGCTCTGGGTTCAGCTTGAAGAATCAGGAGTAAAAAAGACAAGGCTGGCCAGAGAAATGGGCTTTATCTGGAGGTCTGGCTCAGATCACATCACGTGTCTCCCCAGAGCATGTTTCTGGGCCAAACTCCTTCAAAATTTAAAACTTTCTAATGGGACAAAAGACATCATTATCCAAGTTGAAAAACAAATGACAGATTGTGAGAAAACATTTGCAGCATGTAAAAAACAGAATGAATAAGCAAAAAAAGGAAAAAAATTAACTGCCACAGTTCCACATCAAAAAAAAAAAAAATCATCAACTGGAAAAACAGGCAAAGGAAAGGAACAGGTGATTTACAACAAGCAAACCTGGAAAGTCCAAGGATCTGGAAAACTTGTCAATCTGCGTAGAACAAAGGGCAATGCAATTAAAACAATAATAAAAGACCAAACTTGCACATCTGTCAAAATTCTGTCACCAATGTAAACAAAGATAGTAGAAATGAGATATACATTCTTGATGAGTCTGTAAATTTATTATTATTTTTAATTTATTTCTTGGAGTAGTTTCAGGTTTACAAAACAAAACTGAGCAGAAAGTACAGAGAGTTCCTAAATACTCCTTTCCCCCAACCAATTTCCCTATAATTAACATCTTGCCCTTGTGTGATACATTTATTACAACTGATGAATCAATTTTGATACATTATTAACTAAAGCTCATAGTTTACATTAGGGTTAACTCTTTGTGTTGCATGGTTCTATGGGTTTTGCCAAATGCATAATGTCACGTTTCCACCATTATATCATATAGTATCATACAGAATATTCTCACTGCTCTAGTAATCCCTGTGTTCCACCTGTTCATTCCTCCTCCCCTCCCTGCCCAATCCCAGGCAGCCACTGTCTCTATAGTTTTGTCTTTTCCATGTCATATTGTTGGAATCATACAGCATGTAACCTTTTCAGGCTGGGTTCTTTCCCTTTGCAATATGCACTTAATGTTTCTCCATGTCTTTTTGTGGCTTGATAGCTCATTTCTATTTATCGCTGAATAACATTCCATTAGTGTGAATGTACCATTGTGTGTTTATCAATTCACCTATTAAAGGTCATCCTGATTGCTTCCAATTTGGGGCAATTATAAATGAAGCTGCTACCAAAACTCTACTATGCAGGTTTTTGTGTGGACATAAGTTTTCAACTCATTTGGGTAAATACCTAGGAGTGCAATTGCTGGATCATATGGTGAGATCATGTTTAGCTTTGTAAAAACCTGCCAAATTATCTTCCAAAGTGGCTGTATTATTTTGCATTCCCACTAGCAATGAATGAGAGTTCCTGTTGCTCTACGCCCTAGCCAGCATTTGGTATTGTTAGTGCTCTGGATTTTAGCCATTTTAATAGGTGTGTAGTGGCATCTCACTTGTTTTAATTTTCATTTCCCTAATGGCATACGTTGCAGAGCATCTTTTCATATGCTTATGTGCCATCTGTATATCTTCTTTGGTGAGATGTCTGTCCAGCACTTTTGCCCACTTTTTAATTGGATTATTTTCTTTAGATTGTAAGTTTTTACAGCCTTTTGGGAGAGTAATTTATCTATCTCTATTAAAATTTAAAATGCACATTGCCAATGATCCAGCAATTCCACTTCTCAGAACAGCCTGTGCATAAGCACAAGCCGTTTTAAGAAGAAACCGATCTTGTTCTCAAATTCATGTCCACCAAATACCAAGGAAGTCTTCATGATTAGAATAAGAGGCCCATGAGCTCAAGGCAGTAAGAGGGTCAAATCTCCAACCTGGAATCTCCATTTTTCCCTATGTGTTTGTTGGTTCCACTAGATTCACCACCTACACACTCCTCTCTAAGATCTCCAAATCACTAAGTAAAATCGAAGAAGTATTTCTCCACATATAGAGGAGGTGTGAGAACAAAGCAATGGGACCTGATTTTTTTGTCCTCCAGCGTAGTCACCTCGGAAAACAAAACACTTATTCCATTGCTGGACCCATGTCTAAACTCCAATTTGAGAGTGATTTCCAAGGCCAGGTCCTGAGCCATTTGGGGAAATCAGTCTTGTTATTTTATTGTCAGACCACATTTTGAGTCAAAAACAATATTACCCAGGATGATCACTCTTCTAACAGCCAAGATTCAGCTTCTAAGTAGCTTTGGACCTTCAAAGGATTTCAACTCTTCATCATCGGAGACATTGAATAGAATGTGCTGCAGTTTCTGAAGTTCCCCCTCCCCCCAAGAGAGGATGTTCAGACAAGCAGAAGTACGACCAGACTTCTACCTCATATACACAAAATCTGAGGACAAATGTCCCAAGAGAAAAGAGACATGAATGAGTGTGAAGCTGTCTCAGAGAATCTCTTAGGAGCACACATGCATGTGAGACAATCAGAAGGAAGGAGAAGAAAGATTTGCTGTAGAAAACAGAAACAAAAGTTAAAAATAGTTCTACAGGGATAAACCAATTAGTCAAGGACCTCTTTCTCCTCAAATGACCCAGAGGTGTATATCCTGAGGAGGGGCAGGGTTGAGTCTATGGCAAGTCTGTGGATGCCCCCTGGTGGCCAAAAATATAATGACTTCAGTGGATGGGGAAGGGAGATTTCACCTCTCAGGCTAGAATCTCTGAGGATGTTAAATTATGTAGAAAGGCAAAAGAGAAAGACCAGACACATCAGAAATGTCCCTGGCCAAACTTTTCAAGTAGGAAGCAAGGCAGGATATGCTGAGGAACGAGCAAAGAAAAACAGACTGCAGAGGAAGGAGTAATGCATCCCTGCTGGAGGATGGGGAAAGCTGGCTACCTCCCCTGCTGGACCAATGGATGTAAGTCTAGACGCTATAAATCTATTACAAAGATAATAGAATAGATTAATTGAATTAGGGGTGATTAGTTTTTCTTCCTTAGAATTTCCTTTAATGTTATTATAATAATGGAATGAAAATAATGAAATTATACATTTAAAACAAAAAATAAAGGAACCCAAGAGATCATCTCTCTGGACTTCCCACCCAAGGAAGAATGAGTCACAGGTTGGCTCTTTGAAGAATTAACTGACTCTTGCTTTCTTAACCTCTCTCCCGTGTCATCCTGACTTCTCTTTACTCTTTTTCCTTCTTCCTTCCTTCCTTCCTCCCTTCCTCCCTCCCTCCTTCCCTTTTTCTTTCTTTCTTTCTTTCTTTTTCTTTCTTTCTTTCCTTCTTTCTTTCTTCCTTTCCTCTTGTTAAATATATTATACATAAAGAGCATAAAGAATAATGCTCATTAAATAAATAAAGGAAGGAACTGCAAAGCAACAAAAACCTTTTCTCATGAATCTTTGCCCTCCCTCTTTCAGGTATAGTCCTGGTTACTCCTCAGAATGAAAATCAAACAGAGCCATTAGAACCAGTTTAAAATTGAAAATTCCATAATGAACACAAACTCCAGTTTGATAAGAACAAACAAATAAAGATCATAAGGACTGTTTATGAAAGAGTATTTCAGAAAGAGTTAAAGAGCAAGAAAATATCCCTCTGAGTGTCCCTCTGCAACAGCCAGCTAACCCAAAAGCTTGACCTGGAGCTGGCTTGCAGGTATAATGTCCCCGAGCTTTACAGCCAAAATGTAAACATCTCCAAGATAGCAGAGGAGTGCAGTGTTCCTCCTACAGGTGCCAATCTGAGTGGAAGAGTGAGATTACACCACTTGATTTCACTTGACAAATATTTAATTGTTTGCTGAATTTAGACTAAAGCAGGAAGAGGACAGAAGTGAAAATAGTAACTAAACAGGTTCGTTTTTATGTATCTCAAAGGGGAGTATAAGCATTTGGAAAATAGTCATCTTAAGGAACCAATTATATACAATCTTTGACTAATTAAAATTAATATGAGTAAAAAAAGTATAATGCTCAAATGAACATTCCCCCTCCCCCATATTCCCTCCCCCAGCATAAAACATAGAATATCACCAGCAATGTGAAGCAACCTGGGTGCCCCTCCTTCCATACTCCCAGAGGTAACCTGAATTTGGTAATTATTCTTCTCTTGATTTTCTTTAGTACCTATGCATGTGTGCTTCAACGATATATTGTTTAGTTTTGCATGATTTTGAACTTACCATAAATAAAATCATATGGTAAGTATTCTTTTTGCTTTTGTTTTTTTCACCCAAACGTTACTTTTAAATCTTTTGTACATACAGAAAATCACACATATCATAAACGTACAATCAGCATTAACATTTATTTTGAATTTCACTGATATTAATACACACAGCTATAGTTCATTAACTTTTAATCTTTAAATATAATTTTTATGTAAGTTTCAAGTGTACAACATTATAATTCAACATCTGTATATACTACAAAGAGGTCACTACAAAGCGGTCTATATAAACTACAAGTCTAGTTACCATCCATCACCATACAGTTGACCCCCTTTTCCCATTTCACCTACACCCAACCCAGTTCTTTTCTGTTAACCACTAATCTGATCTTTATATCTGTGTTTGTTGGTTTGCTCTTTTTTTTTTTTATATTCCACATATGAGTCAAGTAATACAGTATTTGTCTTTCTCTGATTTATTTCACTTGGCATAATACTGTCAAGGTTCATCCTTATTGTCACAAATGGCAGGATTTCATTCTTTTTTATGGCTGAGTAGTGTTCCATTGTGTATATATACCACATCTTCTTTATCCATTCCTCCATTGATGGACACTTAGGTTGTTTCCATATCTTGACTATTGTAAATAAAGCTGCAATGAACATTGGGGTGCAATATATCTTTTCAAATTAGTGTTTTTGTGTTCTTGGATAAATACCCAGAAGTGGAATAGCTGGGTCATATGGTGGTTCTATTCTTAATTTTTTTTTGAGGAATCTCTGTACTGTTTTCCATAGTGGCTGCACCAATTTATAGTCCCACCAACAGTGTATGAGTGTTCCCTTTTCTCCACATCTTCTCCAACGTTTGTTATTTCTTATCTTTTTGATAATATCCATTCTAACAGGTATGGGGTGCTATCTCACTGTGGTTTTGATTTGCACTTCCCTAATAATTAGTAATGTTGAACATCTTTTCATGTGCCTGTTGGCCATCTGTATGTCTTCTTTGGAAAAATGTCTGTTCAGATCCTCTGCCCATTTTTAATTGGGATGTTTGGGTTTTTTGTTGTTGAGATGTATGAGTTCTTTATATATTTTAGATATTAACCTTTATCAGATATATGATTTGCAAATATTTTCTCCCGTTCAGTAGGTTGCCTTTTTGTTTTGTTTTGTTTTTTCATAAATTTATTTATTTATTATTTACTTTTGGCTGTGTTGGGTCCTCGCCTCTGTGCAAGGGCTTTCTCTAGCTGCAGCAAGCGGGGGCCACTCTTCATCGCGGTGCGCGGGCCTCTCACTATCGTGGCCTCTCTTGTTGCGGAGCACAGGCTCCAGACGCACAGGCTCAGTAGTTGTGGCTCACGGGCCCAGCCGCTCCGCGGCATGTGGGATCCTCCCAGACCAGGGCTCGAACCCGTGTCCCCTACATTAGCAGGCATATTCTCAACCACTGCGCCACCAGGGAAGCCCCTGCCTTTTTGTTTTGATGATGGTTTCCTTTGCCTTGCAGGAGCTTTTTAGTTTGATGTAGTCCTATGTGTTTACTTTTGCTTTGGTTTCCCTTGCCTTTGGAGTCAGATCCACAAAAACTTCACTAAGAGATGTTGGTGAGGGCTTCCCTGGTGGCGCAGTGGTTGAGAATCTGCCTGCCAATGCAGGGGACACGGGTTCGAGCCCTGGTCTGGGAAGATCCCACATGCCGCGGAGCAACTAGGCCCGTGAGCCACAACTACTGAGCCTGCGTGTCTGGATCCTGTGCTCTGCAGCAAGAGAGGCTGCGACAGTGAGAGGCCTGCGCACCGCGATGAAGAGTGGCCCCTGCTCGCCGCAACTAGAGAAAGCCCTCACACAGAAACGAAGACCCAACACAGCCAAAATAAATAAATAAATAAATAGTGTTCCCTTTAAAAAAAAAAAAAAAAGAGTAAACAAACATTTAAAAAAAAAAAAACAGAGATGTTGGTGAGGTTACTGCCTATTTTTTCTTCTGAGAATTTTATGGTTTCAGGTCTTACATTCAAGTCTTTAATCCATTTTGAGTTAATTTTTGTGTATGGTGGAAGATAAGGGTCCAGTTTCATTCTTTTGCATGTGGCTGTACATTTTTCCCAACACCATTTATTGAAGAGACCATTCTTTCTCCATTGTGTTATTTGCTCCTTTGTCATAAATTAATTGTCCATATAAATGTGGGTTTCTTTCTGGTCTCTCAATTCTGTTCCATTGATCTGTGTGTTTGTTTTAGTGCTAGTACCATACTGTTTTTATTACTGTAGCTTTGTAGTATAGTTTAAAATCAGGGAGTGTGATACCTCCAGCTTCGTACTTCTTTCTCAAGATTGTTTGGCTACTCAGGATCTTTTGTGGTTCCATACAAATTTTAGAATTATTTGTTCTATTTCTGTGAAATATGCCATTGGAATTTTCATAGGATGCATTGAATCTTAAATATAATTTTTGATATAAAGAATATATGTAGCATAAGTTATAAATCATAATAATAAATTAAATATTCACTCATCACCCAACTCAAATATCACACATAACTTGTATCAGTATATATGATTCTTCTCATCACATTCTCCTCTGTTCTAGACTCATTGAGTCCCTTCCAAATTCATATGTGGAAGCCCAATGTGACTGTATTTAGAGATAGGACCTATAAGGAGGTAATTAAAGTCAAATGAAGTCATAAGGATGGGGCTGTAATCCGATAGGACTGGTGTCCTTATAAGAAGAGGAGGACAGGGAATTCCCTGGCAGTCCAGTGGTTAGGACTCTGTGCTTTCACTTCTGTGGGCCCAGGTGCTAAGATCCCGCAAGCCTCTCAGCCAAAAACAAGGGTGGGGCGGGGGAGAGACCAGGGCCCTCTCTTGGCTCACAGGCACTGAGGAAAGGACATAGCAAGAGGACATGTGAGGACATAGCAAGAAAGCAGGAAGAGAGTTCTCGCCAGAAAACCAAATCAGCCACTACCTTGATTTTGGACTTCCTGCCTCTGGAACTGTGAGAAAATAAATGTCTGTTGTTTAAGCCACAGTCTGTGGCATTTTGTTATGGCAGCCTGAGCTGACTAATACACCTTCCCTCCTGCTCAAGATGTAGCCATTATTCTAAATACCTTAGCTTTTCCTTTTCATGTAAAAAGCATGTAGTGTTTCCCTATGTATATATATTTTTGCTTGTTTTTGAGATTTACAAAATTGTATCATAGAGTAGATAGTCTCCAGGGATCTTTTTTTTACCCAACATTATGTGTTAAGATTCATGCATGTTGCTGCATGCAGCTTCAGTTTATTCTCATATGTTGATCATAACACATATGATCTATTCTCCTGTAGGTGGATACAGAGGTGATTTCTAATGTTTATTTTTTAATGATTTCTAGTGTTGCTTTTATGAACAGAGCTGCTCTCAACATTCTGTACCTGTCTCCCACTGAGCAGAAGTTTCTCTGGGGTGTAGCCAAAGAGGGGAACTGCTGAGAAGTAGGGTATATAAATCTTCACCTTTATGGAGTGATGCCAAATAGTTATCTAAAGTGATCAAGCCAACTTTTACTCCCACTTGCAGTGAACATTTATCATCCACAATTTCTCCAACTATTACTATTGAGTCAAGACTTCTTAATTTTTGTTTTCCCGGTTTCGACTGTGGTCTTAATTTGCATTTCCCTGGTTACTAATGAGTTTGTGTACATTGTCATAAATTTATTTGCCATTTGTGTTTCCTCTGCAAAATGTATGTTCTTGTCTTTTGCCCATTTTTCATATCAGTAGTTAATATTTTTCTGATTGACTTCCTTATATTTTCCACATAATATTTATTTGGTGTTTATATGTGTTACAATGATTTTCTCCCAATTTGTGACTTGACTTTTCACTTTCTTTATGGCATCTTTTGAAGATCAGAAGTGCTTACTAATATAGTAGAATTTTTCAATCTTTTCCTAGTGCTTGTTTAAGAAATTATTCCTTACCCCATACATAGAAACAAAGGTACTATCCTCCATTGCCTCCTAAAATTTTATACTTTTTCTCTCTTTAAGATTTGAGTGTATCCGGAGTAGATTTGTGTGTATGGTGTGATGAAGGAATATGATTTAATTTTCTTCCATATGGATAACCAGTTGTCCCAGCACACAATTCATTGAATAATCTCTCCTTTTCCCAATAGTCTTAACTGCCCAGTCGTGAACTAGTTTTCCATACGTGCATGGATCTGTTTTTCAGTTCCCTATTCTGTCCCATTAGTCACTTTGTGTATTCCTGTGCCATCATCATTCTGCTCTAATTAAGTCTTGCGAGTTCCCTGGTGGCCTAGTGGTTAGGATGCTGGGCTTTCGCTGTCATAGGCCTGGGTTCGATCCATAGTCAGGGAACTAAGATCTCGCAAGCCTCATGGAGTGGCCAAAAAAAAAAAAAGGTCTTCATATTTGATTAGGCAACACACTCACACATACACACACACCTTTTCTTTTTTCATAAAGAATATCTTGGATGTTTATTGCTGATGTATAAAAATGTGATGGTCTTATTAGCACTAATAATTGCTCTATAGATTATTTTGGAATTTTTATGCCTATGATCATATAATACACACGGAGTAAGTTTTGTTACATTCTTTTAAGTCCTTATAACTTTCAGATTTTCTCTCTCTTTTTAAAAAATTGATTTCTAACTCAGTTGCATTGTAGTAAAATGATGTAACAATACCAAACCTAGAAAAAAATTTTGAGATTTGCTTTATGGCCTTGTTCGTAGCCATTTGTCATGTGGTCAATATTCCATGTGTGTTTGAAAAGAATGTGTGTCTTATATAATAGTTGGATGCAATGCTCTTGTTAAAAAGTGTTAATGTTGTTTAACTCTTTCATGTTATATTTGAATTTTGTCTACTTATCTGTTAATTACTGAGAGAAGAAGGTTAAAATCCTCCCAGTTGACAATGAATTTGTTGTTTGCTCTTTGTTATTTTGCCAAATTTTGTTTTATACATTTGAAGCTCTGTAATGGGGCATACAAGCTGAGACCTATTATATCTTCCTGTGAATTGAGCCTTTTTCATCTTATAGGGACCTTTTTTTATCCCTAGTAAAGTTATTCTTTACAGTCTGTTTTTTCTGATATTAATAGATCTGTGCCCGCTTTCTTTAAAAGTATTTGCCTGATAATTTTTAGCCTTTCACTTTCAACATTTCTCAATCCATATGTTTAAATCTATCTCTTGAAAACAGTATATAGTTGATTTTTAAAATGCAGACTGACAATCTGTGTTTTAAGTGGAAGCCTTATTCTATTTGCATTTCCTGTGATTACTGATGTATTTGGATTTACTTCTACCAAACTTATTTAGTGTTTTTTCATTGTCCAACTTTTTCTATGCTTCTCTTTTTTCTTCTTCCCCTTATTTTGACTTCTTTAGGATTGGTTAAGGTATTCTTCCTCATTTAACTTTTCCCTTTTTACCAGTTACAAGTTATACACTTTATTACTATGTTTTAAATAATTATCCTGGAAATTTTTTCATGTATATTTAATAAAGTCTAAACTTAATAAGTATATTTTCCTTCCTTTAGGATAATACAAGGGTCTTAGAACATTTTTTTTAAAGATTAGTGATGCATTGGCAGAATGTTTTTTAATACAGTAGTTGTTTTTATTTATTTATTTATTTTTATTTTTGGCTGCGTCGGGTCTTGGTTGCGGCAGGTGGGAACTTTCGTTGGGGTGCGTTCGGGCTCTTCGTTGTGGCGCACAGGCTTAATTGCCCCACGGCATGTAGTATCTTAGTTCCCAGACCAGGGATCAAACCTGCCTCCCCCGCATTGGAAGTCGGATTCTTAACCACTGGACCACCATGGAAGTCCTTTGTTACACCTCTTAATCCCCTCCCCACCTTCCCTTTCCCCACCGGTAACCACTAGTTTGTTCTCTGTATCTATGAGTCACAAGCAGCACTTTTTATTAAGCCCCCTGGGGACATATCCCAGTCAGTAGGAGCTACTGTACTGAACAAGTTAATTTGTTCCTTATAGTCAGTTACAAGTCAAGCCACTTCAGGTCTCACCCATATTTCCAGTGCTGGAAACACATTTCCTACCATAAAAATGCCAAAATTGAAGACGAAAAGAAATAAAAATAAAATATGAATATACAGCAAACATAAACTAAGTATGTATAAGGTCAAAAAGCTAAGTTGTTGATGTTCTTTTTGAGGAAAATTTGTGCACAAGTTGGGTTTGCTAATGTTTCTTAAACTACAGCTTCAATGAAATGTTCTTGGTGAATGTCCATAAGCCTTCTCATTGCTCAGGGATCTTAAAAATCTTTCAACGTTCCAGGCATCTTTCTTGGAAATTTCCATAACCAACGAGATGTGTGTGAATGCCCCTCCCCCTCTCCTCCCTCCTCTCTCCTCCCTCCTCCCTCCTCCCTCCTCCCTCCTCCCTCCATTTCCTTCTCCTCAAAGATTACAGCTAACTTTTGTGTAAGTCTCGGTACTTTTGTATTGGCACTGGAAATTTCCCTTTTTCCTTTCCTGTAGAGGTCATTCTTTGGTCTTTCTGAGAAGTTACTCCTTTATTTTTGTTTTAATTTTATTTTTTATGTTTGGCTGCGTTAGGTCTTCATTGCTGCACGTGGGCTTTCTCTAGTTGTGGGGCTACTCTTCGTTGCGGTGTGCGGGCTTCTCATTGCCGTGGCCTCTCTTGTTGTGGAGCACGGGCTCTGGGTGCTCGGGCTTCAGTAGTTGTGGCACGCGGGCTCAGTAGTTGTGACTTGCAGGCTCTCGAGCGCAGGCTCAGTAGTTGTGGCACACGGGCTTAGTTGCTCTGCAGCATGTGGAATCTTCCCAGACCAGGGATCGAACCTGTGTCCCCTGCATTGGCAGGCAGATTCTTAACCACTGCGCCACCAGGGAAGTCCCAAGAAGTTTTTCCTTTGATGTCTTATCTTTTCTTAAACTTCTTAAAAGACAATGACTGCTGAAATTATTGCTTGACTCAGAGGCATACCGGATTCTCTGTATCTAATCATGCTGCCAGGCCTTCTAAAGTTCTGCCATCACATGAATGTCGTCTGAATTGGCCTACACTTCTCACTTTCTTCAAATTTTTTTCTTTCCCTCAAAAATTGTCTCTACTGGAGAATGCAACAACTTGGCCTCAGAGACTGGCTCATTCACTTTTCTTTCTTGCTCTTATTGTCTCAAAATATCATGCTTTGTTCTCAAAGAGACTGAGGGAAATCCCAGAAGACTTCCCAGATTGGCTTTTGCAAAATTTTGGCAAGTGCACATGGACTCAAGCTGTGTGGGAACTGCTTGAGAAAAGGCCAGAAAGTATGGCAGAAGGTGTTTGTAGCAAATATCTTCCATTTGTTCCTCCAAATCTATTCTTTACTTTTCTCCACCCTGGAGCTGTCCTGGGAGCTGGCCCATATGGACTGCATCAACAGACTTCCTTGCCCTAAAATTGGGAAACAGACGTCCTTGCCCTAAAATTCTCATTGGGTTCAGCCAATGGAAGGCACAATTGAAGAGAGTTTTGAAATTCCTGTTGCTCTTCGGCCCACAGGTCACAATGGATTGGCTACATCCCTCTACTGAAGGCCACAGCTCCTGCCACATAGCGTGCTCTCTTTCTGGGTTCAGGTAACAGTTTTGTCCCTTCAGCCCTAGGAGTGATAAGAGGTATTGCACTATCTGTTATTACTTTTCCTAAACTCTGCCCACAGCTTTGTAAATAGCTCCTGTGTTAGGCTTTTCTCAAATTATCCATTTTAAGTGTGCCATCTGTCTCCTGCCAGGTCCCTCACTGATACAGTGTGTTTGATTAATGGGTCTTATTTCAGACTAGTTAGAGCATGAAGTGTGTGTGATGAAACAGTAAAACATCATGTAGGAACAGTAGGCTGAAAGCAGGTGGTGGAGGGACTTGTCTTCCAAGCCAGGAAGTCCAGCAGGCTATGGGAATCTCAGAAGGTTTTAGACCAGGAGTGACATGCTTTAAGAAAACTAATTTGGTAGCTGCATGCAGAATGCTTTAGAAACTGGAGGTGAGGAGACAAGTTAGGAGACAATTACTATTACAGAAAGATAACATTTTGTAACTCTCAGATTGGCAAAGATCCAAAAATTTGATAGCACATTATGTCAATAAGGATGTGAAGAAATAGCACGCTCAGTCATTGCTAGTGAGTGTGTAAATTGATAAACCTCCTCAGAAGGCAATTTGATAATATCTATCAACATAATAAATGTTCATAACCTATTGATCCAGCAATTCCACTTCTAGGTACTTAGCCTACCCCTAAGAACCCACTGCACATACGCTAAATAATTTATGTATAAGGATATTCATTGTGTCATTTTTCTACTGGCTGAAGATTGGAAACAACCTAAATGTTCATCAGTTAGAGACTGGTTAAATAAGTATGGCACATTCCATATAACAGAACACTAGGCAGCAGTTAAAGAGAATGAGATGACTACATACTTATATGGGAAGATCTCCAACATAATGTTAAGGACAAAGGCAAGGTGCCCAAGCATATACATAGTGTGCTTCTACTGGGGTGGGAGGATAGAAGGATATATTGCACATAACTTTGTAAATGCATAGACCACAAGAATACAAAGGGTAAAGGGTGGTTGCTCTCCAAAGAAAACTGAATCGCTGGGATCAAAGGAAGGAGGGAGATTTTATTTTAATCTTTTTGTACCTGTACATGAATTATCTGTTTTGAAAATCCATTGTGCCATCATCTCAGAATCAAACAACTACCTTGTTATCAGTTCTAAAAATTAGTTTATGTATAGCTTTCTTGGTGAAATAAACACAACTAAAAGGTATTCAACTAAAAAATATTTTTCAAAATATAATAAAGTACTTAAATGCCTGCACAGAATGCTGAGCTTGGTTACCAGGTGAGTAAATGGCCTTGAATTTTTTGCTTGGTCTTATCAGTTCTTAAAGTTCAGAGTGTACAGTATCTGAAAATTTGGAAAGCAGGCTTTTGAATAGCAACTACTTCCTTCTGTGACTGCTGCTGATCTGAGTTCAGCCAGGGAATTCAAACCCTGGATTGGTGGTTAAAATAGAAGCCTTACTTAAGGTCCCTTCTAACCAGGAGAGGTTATATTGATAATAATAGGGCACTACCCTATCAGAGCTCTCAGGGTTTCTCTCTCATGATTGTTCTTTCATTCATCTGATCTTCAACTAGGCCGTAACCTCCATCAAGGAAGAGCACACGCTTACCTTGTTTACCATTGTGCTCTTAGCACCCAACATGGAAAAGTTGCATAGTGGATGCTCAAATATTTGTTCAGTTGAATTGAACATGGCTTTTGTGTCATATTGTCCCTGCCCTTCTTGAAACTTAAAGCTGGTAAATAATTGACCATCTAATTGTAATGGCCAACTCATTTTCTTTATAAGAGAAGAAAATTGTCAAATAGTGCGATTAAGTCTTTGAGTTGGTGGTGAAACTTTTGAATTAAACATAATTTAGCTGTCCAATTTCTGTGGTACTACAGTAATTGCCACAATGTTTATAAAACGTATTACCATGTAACATTACCCATAGGAAGTTGAATCTTTACATCTTGCTGGTTTTGTTTATTTCTGCCTGATTAACACAATTAAAACTAAATTTTTTTTGTTAAATAATGACTCTTGCATTGCAATCAGAATTTCAGCATTAAAACTTATAATTGACCATTTCTTCTATTCTTATGCGGTTGAGACTGGAGTAACAATTTTTTTTTTTAATTTTGCATTATATTGTACATACTGGGTTTTTTATTTTTTAATTTTTTGGCTGCATTGGGTCTTCATTGCTGTGCACGGGTTTTCTCTAGTTGCGGTGAGCGGGGGCTACTCTTTGTTGTGGTGCGCAGGCTTCTCATTGCGGTGGTTTCTCTTGTTGCGGAGCACGGGCTTTAGGTGTGCGGGCTTCAGTAATTGTGGCATGCGGGCTCAGTAGTTGTGGCTCCTGGGCTCTAGAGTGCAGGCCCAGTAGTTGTGGCGCATGGGCTTAGTTGCTCTGCGGCATGTGGGATCTTCCCAGACCAGGGCTCGAACCCGTGTCCCCTGCATTGGCAGGCAGATTCTTAACCACTGCGCCATCAGGGAAGCCCTGGAGTGACACTTTTATAATTATACAATACTCATATAATACTGTACTAAGTTATATTTAACACACCTGATCATAAATGAAGGTTAATAAACTGATTTCTTGACTAATATGCAGTTTTATTGCTTTTCCAGAGTTGATCTTAATGAAAATGTATGGTCATTACACTTATTGGTGAATATGCCCTCACTGCAATGACCATTGTCATTAGATTTGCTTGATAAAAACTTACTAAAGTGACTTTAAGTCAATGCTTTTAATTCAGGGGTGTGACTTTAATATAGATTTGTTTTGTCTTGTTGTTGTCTTTGTTAAAAAAAAAAAAAAATCCATCCCAGTTTAAGCGTCTGGAAACATATAAGGTCTATCTTTCTGAAACGGCAGAAAGACTTGAGAGGACAGGATGAATAGGCAAGACTTTCCAGGGAAGGAACTGACATGATATGAGCATCATTCATCACTTGGGGCATCACTTATTTTAGTTACAAGTTGGCCAGCTCGAGGACCAGACGCAGACTGCAGAAAAAGTTTTGCTTGTCTTATGCAATGTTGGGTTTTTTTGTTTTGTTTTTGTTTGTTTTTTAAAAAATATTTATTTATTTATTTATTTTTGGCTGCATTGGGTCTTCGTTGCTGCGAATGGGCTTTCTCTAGTTGCTGTGAGCTTCTCTTCGTTGTGGTGCACGAGCTTCTCATTGAGGTGGCTTCTCTTGTTGTGGAGCACAGGCTCTAGGCACGCAGGCTTCAGCAGTTGTGGCCCGCGGGCTCTAGAGCACAGTCTCAGTAGTGGCGCACGGGCTTACTTGCTCCGCGGCATGTGGGATCTTCCCGGACCAGGGCTCGAACCCGTGTCGCCTGCATTGGCAGGCGGATTCTTAACCACTGCGCCACCAGGGAAGTCCCCGCCAATGTTTTTTAAATGCCTGAATCTGTCTGCCAAGTTATCTGGTCCCCCACTCCCTAGCGACTTACTCTCAGCAGCCTTACTCATGGACTTCACCTGCCTGGCCCTGGTAGCATTGGGTGCCTGGAGAAGAGTGACATCCTTAAAATAAACATGGAACTTGGGAGGGAAAGAAGTGAAAATGGAGATTTTAAGAATGTATGGAGGGACTTCCCTGGTGGCACAGTGGTTAAGAATCCGCCTGCCAATGCAGGGGACACGGGTTTGATCCCTGGTCCGCGAAGATCCCACACGCCGCGTAGCAACTAAGCCCGTGTGCCACAACTACTGAGCCCATGCGCTTAGAGCCCGTGCTCCACAAGAGAAGCCACCGCAACGAGAAGTCCGCACACCGCAATGAAGAGTAGCCCCCACTCGCCGCAACTAGAGAAAGCCTGCGCACAGCAACAAAGACCCAACGCAGCCAAAAATAAATAAAGTAATTCATTTTAAAAAAGGATATTTGGAATTTGAGGGAATTCCCTGGCAGTCCAGTGGTTAGGACGCGGTGCTTTCACTGCTGTTTGCCCAGGTTCCATCCCTGCTTAGGAAACTAAGATCCTGCAAGCCGCACAGCGTGGCCAAAAAAAAAAAAAAAAAAAAAAAAGAATATATGGAATTTGAAAGGCAGGTGAGCCCAATAAGGGTGGAGGCTAGGGATACAGACACAAGACTATGCATATAGGTTGACAGTTGAGGCTCTGAGAGAATGAATACAAAGAAGCTAATGGCAAAACTTTGGGCATCACTCATATTTAAGGGCTATAAATCATCAGAATCCCAATGAAGGGAAGGAAGCTGACGTAAGAGAAACAGGTTAGAGAAAGGTTACGGCCAAGGAAAGAGAGAACTTCAAGGATGAGTAAACTGTACCTAAAACAAACAAACAAACAAAAAAGGGTAAACAGTACCAAGAGTAAAAAAGCTAAGGAGGGGGAGGGGAGGGAGCCGGTAGATTTGGTGATTAGGCCACTAATACCATCAAAGAGCAGTTTCAGCAGAGAAGAGTTAAAATTACAAAGACTGAAAGAGGGAATAGATGTAGGTGTATGTGGACACAGCTATTCTTCTAAGATGTCTGACACACAGGGAAGGAGCTGGAACATCATTCAGTGACATGTAGGGTGGAGGATCTCAGGATCTGGTGTCTTAAAAGAAAAAAGGCCAGTGGAAAGGGAGGCCATAGGAGGTTGGAGGGGATGGGCACAAGCGGAAGAGGAATCTCTGGGCAAGAAGAGATATGCCTCTAGTAAGGAAGAAGACCAGCAAAGATGGAAATGTTTTCAAATATTGAGGGACGTCAGTCAGGGGGAGCTAGTTGGATGGCCTACAACTGGTCGGGTGGTCAGCAGAGTTACAGGTGTAAAATTGTGAGCTTTAGTAGAAAAAAGGTTGGGAATTCCCTGGCGGTCCCGTGGTTAGGACTCCGCGCTTCCAATTCCGGGGTTCGATCCCTGGTCGGGAACAAGAATCCTGCAAGCCAGGTGGCGCAACCAAAAAAAAACAAGCATGGTTTATTCTTAAGTGCACTTGTGTTAAACTATCAGTCTCTAGGGGCACAGCTTTAGGATACCGGTCAGTTTCTAATGTAAAGATATGGTTGAGAATTTCATTATAAGTTATTTCTTTTTATCATCAGGATTAACTCTCCCAAGCAAACGATTTTCCCTCTTGTTTGTGGATGCTGCAAATTGTGAAACTGATTAGGATCCCTTTTCAAGTTAGCTAATAGTTGAGGGGAAAAAAATCTGGATCCACCTCCAGCTAAGGAATAGGGCTTGGCAGCCTACATTTTTTTTTTCTTTTTTTAACATCTTTATTGGAGTATAATTGCTTTACAATGGTGTGTTTGTTAGTTTCTGCTTTATAACAAAGTGAATCAGTTATACATATACATATGTTCCCATATCTCTTCCCTCATTTTTTTTATTGGCTTCATTTCTGCCTCCAATCCGTCATTCTACCCTTATTCCTCCTTGTCATTTGTTTTTATTATCTTGTTACATTTCACATATCCTAGAAGCCACTTTAAATCCTTTTTCAGAACAAAAGAGAACATATAATATTAAATACATAAATACTTGAGATATTTAAGCACCTTAATACTTGTGGTAATTATTAAATAAAAAGCACATCCGCAGTTACAAGGCCACTAGACCCAAAAAAGCTTTTTGAAAATCTTACAACTTTCCATTTAAGAATAATGAGTGGTAGTATATAGAGCAGAAAGCCAAATTTGTAACAGTAGCGAATTACAGCAAAATGAGTGGAAAAATTAAGACTCAGCCAGATGTTTGCCTCAATTCTCTTTGTATGAGGATAGATACGTAGAGCCATTATGCCTGAGAATTTAAGAAAAGCATTTTGCCCTCTTTACTTATGGAAGCTTTCTTTCGAACTCAATTAACACTATTCAAAAATCAGTATCTAGTAGAGGTTAAGAACGTGGGCTCTGGAGCCAGACTACATGATTTCAAATCCCAGTCCACCACTTGGGCTGTGTGCCCTTTGGGCAACTTATCTGTTTCCTCACTTGAAAAATGGAGTTAACAGAAGCTACCCTCATAATATTTTGAGGACTTAATAAGTTTACATGAGTAAGGTGCTTACAATGGTGTGGATAACATTTTAAGTGCACAAAAAATTGGTAGCTATAACTATTTTGGCTTTACAGGTGATTAAGACTCATGAGGCTCTTGGGGTCCGTGCCAAAAGTTTGGATCCAAATAAGTCGATGACTAGCTGGATGCCAAAAACCCAAGCTAACATGTAACTGAAGACCAGAGAGGAGTCTTTCCATTGCCCCACTGAAAAATACGTATGGAAGTCAAACCTGCAATTCAAAAAAGCTCTTGGTTAATGGCAGTTTGAATACGTTTGATACCTTACTTCAACATTAACTGGCTCCTACTAGCCCTACTTTATTCGTTTATTAAACAAATATTTATTGAAGGCTTACTTTATTCTGCAATGTTTTAAACACCACAAATCATTAAAAACCGACACACAACCACACTCTCTTCCCCTTATGGCTTCAAATTATCACCGTCAAACAAAAGCTCCGAAACGTCACCAAAATAGCAAAAATTCTCTGAAGTGCTAGACCTGCCACAAATTTAATGGAAATCGAAAGTAGGAGCCTATCACAATCTAAAGTCTTAAAATAATGAAAACAGACAGCGTGACGAGAAGTAAATTTTGGGGTCCCATTAGCTGGAGTCAGTCCCACAAAGGAGTGTATTTGGTAGGAGTGAAGAAAAGAGCGACAACTGCTTAGTCTCACTGGATCCTTCGCTCTTCTTCAGGAAGAATACTCCAGTTTGGGGAGGCCACATCACGGGCCAGCCAGTTGAAATCGTCAACGTCGCTCCAGTTATTTTTGCTCCTGTCTAAACCAGAGCCCTCGAAGTCCTTGTCGATCCCCGGGTAGCTCCAGGTGTACGGGGCGAACTGTATCCCGGTGCAGTCCTCCACGATTGCCCTGCTGGTCACCTGCAGGAAGATGCGGGTGTCTTTCGTGGTGTGTACGCGGAGCTGCTGGCAGGCCACGGCCAGCACGCAGTCACTGCAGTTCTCCAGGAACACGGAGGTGGACACCGGGCCGCAGAGCAGCGTGCAGCCTCGAGCCTTGGTCAGCCGCAGGGTGTTGGGATTACCATACAGTTTGATTGTGCAGTTAGTCAGTTGGGTCAAAAGGACGTCCCGCTGGTGCAGCTCCTCGGCTCTCTTCTCCAAGACTTGGGACTGCAGGTTGGAGAAGCCGCAGATCCAGCTGGAGCCGAAGCCTTCCTCCTCCTTCAAGGGCGGCGGGGAGGCCAGGATGCCTTCCGCTGCCGGGGCGCCGGGAGCCGCATCTACTTTGGTGGCTGAAGCAGCATCCTTCCTGCGGGTCTTGAAAGCGAAACGCTTCTTAGGCTGCAGCTCCTGGCGCCGCTTGGCCAGGGCCTCCTGCAGCCGCGCCAGCACCTCTTGCCCCTGCCGCAAGTCGTAGGCGGCCAGGAACAAAACCGAGTCGTTTAGAAGTTTCTGCAGCCTCTGCAGCCGAGCGGCCGCCTCCTCCAGCTGCTCGACGGACTCCCCGCCTTCCAGAAGCTCTTCCACGGCCGATCGCTCCCGAGAGAAGGCGGCGGCGAAAAAGTCGCTCTTCTCCTCCTCCACCTCCTGGTTCTGCCGCTTTTGCTTCCGCCTTTCCACCTCCAGTTGCCGCTCATTTTCTCGCCTCTGAAGCCGCTCAGGCACCAGGCTCCGGTCCCTCTGGGATCCCAAGTCCCCGTTCGCCACAGCAGCGGCAGAGCCACTAGCAGTCTCCATCTTGACTTCAAGCTTCCTTTCTCCTGCCTTCCTTCCTCCGGGCGCGCCCTCCGCGAGGCCTCCCACCAACGCGCCCTGTCATTGGCCGGACATGTGACGTCAGGCCCCGGCCTTATTTTCTTCGCCCATTGGTTCCTCAGCGTCGGAGGGGGCGGGGATATGGGGCGGGGCCGACTGACTGAGGGGGTGGGAAGACAAAGGTCCTTGTGGATGGGTAGGGTGGAAGGCAGGCGGGGGAAGCTTTTTTTCCTCTTAAAGGGGCAGGACTTATATCCGGGATTGTGGGGTGAGTTGCAGCAGCGGCAGCTGCACATGTGGGTTTGTTTATAAGAACAAGGTTAGAAACTCGCAGGCCTCCCCCTCCCCCCCAGCTCCTTCCTACTACCCCCTTACAGGCCGGAGATCCGCTACTGGTGGGGGGAATGTGTGCCTGGGGTGGGTGGGTGGGACAGGTAGTGGTGAGAAAGATGGAGGGGGGGGAATATTACACCGCCCGGCCCGCGCCGGAGGAAGCGGCAGCTGGAACAGCTGGCTACGGAGCCTTTTGCATGCCTCTGTTTTTCTCCTTCTCCCTTCCACCACCCCTTCCCCCCACCCATTCCTGCCGCCCCTAAACCCTCATCCTACCCCCCGCCCCCCCCCCCCCCCGCCGCTGCAGTTCCGCGTGGCCTGGGGCTCCAGGATTCCTGCAGGCACTTACGGGGGCGGGAGAAGGCGAGGGGCACCGGAATGGGAGAGACTGGGTTCCTCACTGCAGCCAGGTTCAGGGGGCCCTGGGGAAGTCTAAAAACGGCTTATTTTTTTTGCCAATTACTGCAGTCGGAGGGGTGGGGGCGGGGGGAGGTGAGATTCCACACCCCCTTCCTCTTCCTCCCACGCCCTCCCCCCCACCCCGACCTTGGCCGTCACTCCCGCCGCAGCTGGGCGCTGCTGGTCTCGCTGGGGTGAGACCCCAGCCCCGGACTCGGCGGCTGTCTGAGGGGCCGTCGGTTGTTAGCAAAGTGATGGGGGAAATGTTACATTATTTCTAGAAGTGGTGGGAGGGATTTGTCACCGGAAGTGAGTGAACCTAGCCTAAAGTCGGGACCAGGCAGAGATGTGAGTGGGCACCCCGGACGGCGCAGTCGCTGGCAAAACCCAGGACAGCTGGCCAGGCCAGAACCGGGGCGCGGCCGGCAGCAGGCGCGGGGTGACCTCGCGTGCTCGGTGCAGCCCGGCAGAGCTCCGGGGGCTCTGACCCGGCCCTCCCTTCCAGTCTTCGGTTTCACCTTTATCTCCACCCCCTGTTCCCAGACTCCGTCGGGGTATTTAACTGCCCGAGAAACTCACTTGAAATTTCAATGATACCCCTGCATTTTGATGCAGAGAAGGACGGGAGGAAACAAAAGAATTAAGACTCATTTCCAGTTTTTCACGCCCCACACTCTTCCTTTCCTTCCCATTGAAAGCCAAAACCACAACTAAACAAATTCCCGTGTTCCTCCGCTGAAAGTCAGCACAAGTCACACTGGCAAATTCCACGGGGGGGGGGCGGTGAGGGTTATTGTGTGTTTGTGTGGGTAGACGTGCACCTGATGGAAACGGGGTTGCTAAAAAAAAATCCTATGCTTGCGCTTGTAGTATATATTCTAAGTTTTCGTTCTCTTTGTTTCATGGGCGAGATAGATGGAGGCTTTTGTTTTTTTGTGAGGTATGGTTCCAAGGCTGGTGAATGAAATATAACTGGTTATCTTGTCTTTGGGTAGTCCGGGGGAATGCAGTAGCTGCTTTATTTTATGAAGGGTTGATTTACCCAAGGAAGGTTTAAAGAAGATTTATTTTTGCTAGGGAAAAAAATCTGACCTGCCTCTCTTAAATTTTTCAGCAGTTCAATCTGTCCTACTCAAATTAAGAAAGTCTGTAGCCAAACAAAGTTTATTGGACTTGAGAGTTGCAGCTGGAGTTAGGCAACATTTTTGAATTAGCTGTAGTGAACCTATGGGTAGGGGGTAGTGTTGTCTGTATCAGATGTGGAATGGAAGATCGTTAAACCCTTTCAAGAACTTCATTTCTGCCCAATGAAGAGGTTTTGGCATAGAGTCCAGTAGACTTTGGAAGTTTCCGAATATTTTAAGTTGGCTAGTTCAAACTTTTATGGAAAGGGAGAAGTAAAGGACAAGAATGGACAGGCTACCCTGTAGACCCAGTGTGTGGGAGGCACCTTCAAAGACTGATGTGAGACCCCACTGGGAATGGACAGGGGTCAGGAGTATGTTCATCATGAAGCATTGGTTTGACAGTTCTTGACAGACCCCAGCACAACTGCAGGCCAAGGTAGGTGGTCAAGACATGGGTTTAAAGCTGCATTTCAAAAGCAGTAGGAAGGCATTGCCAGACTGTATTTGCCTGTTCTGATGGAAGGAAAGAGGGTGATGCATTACAGTGGAAATGTGGCAAAAGGCAAGCAGCCTGTGAGTGCTGAATCCCACTTTCAAAGATACTTTACAGAGCTCGTGAATCAAAGTACTGCTCTATTGTAGACATCTTGGAAAGTGAAAGAATTCTAAGGTGTTCCAGACTTTAAAAATTATTTAACAAAAATTTAGATACTTTAATGGTTCAGTTTGTTAGTTAGATTTCTTTTTTAACTTTTCGAAAATTTAAAAGTGGAGAGCAGAGTGTTATGTGTACCAACTTCAACAATTCCCAACTGGCAGTCTTGTTCCTTCTACAACCCTAGCCCTTCCCCACCCCACCTCACTCTGATTATTTTACAGCAAATCCCAAACCTTATATTATTTCATATTTTACAAACCATAAGTATGTCAATATGTATCTCAAAAAGATCAAGACTATCTTTTAAAAACATAGCTGCAATACCATTACCACACTCCAAAAAAGTGGTGATTATTTCCTCATTATCATCAGAGTTTCAGGCTATATTCACATTTCTCTGATTATCCTATAATTTCCTTTTTTAAAAGTTACTATATTTGAATAAGGAGCCAAACAAGTTCTATACAACATGCCTAGTTAATATGTCTCTTTAATCACTTTTAAATCCTTCCCCCATCTCCCAAGTGTTTTGTTGAAAAAAAAACAAACGGTCATTTGTTTAATAGAGTTTCCCACAGTCTGGATTTTGCTGGTTGCATCTCCATACTTTGTTTCTAATTTTAAATACTTGTCATATTTATTTGGTCTTTTAAAGTCCTTAAGTGAATATTTGTATAGTGATATGCCACAGGAAATCAATAACCAAGTAGTAAAAGTGTGTAACACAATAAGATAGTCTTTGGGTGTGGTTAGACAGCAAAGAATGAGGCCTTTTGTGTTCTCTGGAGTTTATCAGGGACCCTGTGCAGGTGGGACATGCCAGCCACACCTGGGCAAATGAAAAGATCCAGGCCCTGTTTTCTAGTAGCTCGATGCCAGAAGGAGGTGTCACCTATTCATCTTTCAGCAAATATTGAACATGTAGTGGTTTAAAAGGATTCATTAAGAGTTCTGCGTGTCAAGTATGAAATATTAAGCAAATTTTCCTACCTGAGTTGCTGACTTTTCTGACCCAAAGACAGTGAAAGGTGTCAGCCGTGAAGGCATGTGCTGTTCTGCAAAAGGCCCCAGATTGGTCTGGGAAGCAGGACAGGAGCTGCCCCTTATTTCCACCTCTGCCCCTGGCTTTCTCCTCCCCCTCAACACCCTTCACTTTCTGGGATGTTTTTCATCATTTTACACGTAATGCCTGGCACAGGGGCTGGTGCCGATTATTTATCTAACGTCAGTTTATTAAGCACTGTGCCCAGCGCTGAGCCGGGGAGGCTCTTGGGCTGCCGAGGGGCATGAAGATAGGCAGAGTCCCCTTCCTCCTTGAGGAGGCCTAATCTGGGCAGATAATTACAAAAACATGTGAAATAGTAACAGCGACAATTGACAACTGTTAGGAAGGACAGAGGAACAGTGAGTGCCCCTAGTGGGAGGTTTGACCTTGTTGGGAGGTCAGTGAAGCCTTCCGGAGGGAGGAGGAGGGGTTGAGCCCAGGCTGGAAGAAGGAGCAGGAATGAACAAGGAGTCATGAACACTGGAAAGTGTCTTCTAGACGTGTGGGCTCAGGGGTCACTGATGACTTTGCGGAGAGCTGTGTCCCAGGAGTGCTGTGGGCAGGAGGCACACCGAAGGGGTGAGACGAAGGGGTGGGAGCATGGTATGGAGTTGATGCTGAACCCAGATAACTCTTTGGAGAAGTTTGACTGTGAGGGGGGAAGAGGGAATAAATGGGGGGTATGAGGAGGCCAGTGAGGTGTTTTTGTTTTTTACAGAGAAAGAAGACATAAGGTCCGTAATATAAGGGTCCTGGAGGGGATGGGACCCAAAACACAGGTGTGAGGATTAGCCGTAGATGGAGGGGAAGACAGCTTTCTCTATGGCAGTGTTGTTTTAACTTTTTATTGTGAAAGTTTTCAAACGTACACAAACTTTTTGACCTCAACTCATAGTAACAGATGCATCATAATTGAAACAGAAGCTTTAAGAAACAGTAAATACTCTTAGGATGTACAATAGATGCTGTTTTCTATTCTTTTTATTGTATTTTTAAATGTTGGTCAAGACCCCCTAAATTCAACGGCAGTTTTAAAATGGTGTATCAGCAGGAGAGGGTGCAGCTGTAGGTAAATTTGCATGTTTGGTAGTTGGCAGATGAGTCTGATGGTGTCTGTGTGCTCTGTAGACAGTGGGGGGTGGGAAAGGGGTGGGGGTGTCTGCAAAGGTAGGGGGAAGGTTTGGAAGCTCTGTGGGAAGAGGGAGAGCGTGTTGCCCAGAGAAATGGGGCTCATGGTGTGTATGTTCAGCAAATACTTGGAGAGTGAAAAACCTTCCAGGTGGCAGTCTAGACTGACTCAGGGGAAGGAGCTGGGTTTGGGTCAGGCCAGAGGAGAGAAGCTGGTGTGGAGAGCCTGACCCTCAGAAGGCAGGAATCCCCATAGAGCAGCTTCTGTCGAAGAGTCTAGAGGCTTGACTTCTGTTGCCCCTCATGCATTCCCTACAAAATCTTCAGAAATTTACATCACTCTTCCAAGACCTGCACTGCCTGTCAGCAGATGACCTTACCTACTCTTCTCTGAGAAAAAAAGGCCATCAGATGTGAACCTCACCTTGCCTCCATCTCACTAATGACTTCTCCGTGAAGATCCACCCCTTTGCCTCTTGTCCTTCTTCAAAGCCAAGCCCTCCACCTGAACTGTTTCCCTCCCATTTCCTAGGACCTCGAGCCACTTCCATCCTCTCTTTCTTCGTGATCTTTAATGCCTCTTCTTTGGCATCGCCTCTGAGCAAGCAAGTTCCCTCAACTTAAAACAATTTTCCTTTTGTCCTTTCATCTACCCAAGCGAATGCTCTTTTCTCCTTCTCTTGTCAATAGACTTAATTTTATTTATTTTTTGAAAAAAATGTTGGGGGGAGGTAATTAGGTTTATTTTTTATAGCTTTGTTGAGCTATAAGTGACATATACCACTGTGTGAGTTTAGGGTACCCATTGTGATGATTTGACATATGTATATATTGTGAAATGATCACCATATAGTTAACACATGCATAATTTCATATAGTTACCTTTGTGTGTGTGTGTGTGTGTGTGTGTGTGTGTGTGTGTCTGTGTCTGTGTCTGTGTCTATGTGTGTGTGGTAAGAACTTTTAAGATTTTCTCTCTCAGCGACTTTCAGATATACATTACAGTATTGTTACCAATAGTCACCATGATGTATGTTATATCCCCAGAACCTACTCATCGTATAACTGGAAGTTTGTACCCTTTGACTGCCTTCACTCATTTCCATCCAACTCCTCACCTCCCACCCCACCCCTGGCAGCCACCAATCTACTCTCTGTTTCTATGGGTTCAGCAGCACGGCTGGCGAGATCTTAGTTCCCTGACCAGGGATCGAACCGTGCCCCTTGCAGTGGAAGCGCGGAGTCCTGACCACTGGACCGCCAGGGAAGCCCCCAGATTCAATAGACTTTTAAAAATAGTCATCTACATTTGCTATGTTCGGATTCTCAATTTCATTCCTTCCTTAGCCATCTGACTGCTGCCTCTGCTACTTTATTTGAAAATCCCCATTCCCTCCTAACGTTCAAGTCCATTGTTCTTTGTAGCTCTAAGCACTGGATGACCCCTTCTTCTCAAAGTATGGCTCCCTGGTCCTGTCAGTTCTCTGTCCATCCCTGATCACTGTTCCTTGTCTTCTTCATAAGTTTCTCTCCATCCACCCCTTAAGTATCCACAGGGCCAGATTTCTATCCTGGTACCCCTTTTCTCGTTCCTCGAACCTCCTCTGTTGAGCTCACCTTCCCCTCCCAGGGCACCAGGTCCTGTCCTTATGCTGACTGATTCTCGAATCCCTATCTCCTCCTTCCACTTCTCTCCTGAGCCCAAACTTGAACTTCCAGCACCTTTTTTGATATTTCCGTGTCTCCATATTTTTACTGTACAAAATATCTCATATTTTAAGATGGCTTAAAATGAAGTCCTTATTGTCCCAATGATGTCCTTTTTCTTCTACATAAGTTTCAGTTTATTACTGTGTAGCAAACCAACCCCAAACTTACTGGCTTGAAACAGCAATAATTCATTATTTCTCACAATTCTGTGGGCTGAGCTGGGGCTGGAGTCTCCAAGACAGCCTCCCTCACATGTCTGGGGCCTTGGTGCTGCTGTCGGCCTATGTACCTCATCTCCTCCACACAGCCTCTCTCCCACTTGGTCTCCTAGCATTCAGTAATTGGGCTCCAGCTTTGCATGGTGGCTGGCTCCCAAAGGGGCAAAAGTAGGTGCCACCAGGCCTCTTAAGGCCTGGGCCAGAATTGGTACAATGTCACTTCATTTGGTCAAAGCAAATCATAAAGCTGCCCAGATTCAAGATGGGGAGAAAGAGACTCCACCTCTTGATGGGTGGAGCACAGGCATTCAGAGGGATGGAGGGAATTGTTGGCAGACAATAACTCGTTGCAGGTAATCTAGCATGCTGTATATAAATAGTTTTGCTAACTCTTATATGGCATTTACTATGTGCCAGGCAATGGCTGAGCATTTATACATATTACCCCATTGAGCCTTCACAACATCCCTGTGGTGTAGGTACTACTTGTTATCCCCACTGAACAGATGAAGAACTGAGGAGGTGAAGGTGACTTCCTCAGGACCGAAAGCTAGTAAGCAGTGGAGCCAAAATTTTAATTGAGGCAGTTGAGTTCCTGAGTCCAGGCTTTTAACACCACCTATCTGGTCTTTTTTTTTTTTTTTTTTTTTTTATTTATTTATTTTTGGCTGCATTGGGTCTTCGTTGCTGCTTGCGGGCTTTTCTCTAGTTGTGGCGAGCGGGGCTACTCCTCCTTGCGGTGCGTGGGCTTCTCATTGTGGTGGCTTCTCTTGTTGTGGAGCACGGGCTCTAGGCACGTGGGCTTCAGTAGTTGTGGCATATGGGCTCAGTAGTTGCGGCTCACGGGCTCTAGAGCGCAGGCTCAGTAGTTGTGGAGCACGGGCTTAATTGCTCCGCGGCATGTGGGATCTTCCCGGACCAGGGCTCGAACCCGTGTCCCCTGCATTGGCAGGCAGATTCTCAACCACTGCGCCACCAGGGAAGCCCACCTATCTGGTCTTGATACCACATCTGATCACACTCCTGACACCACATCCGTACTCTTACAAGCAGGAAATCAGAGTCATCCACAGAGCCTCATTCCTCCTCACTGGGCCACCCAGTCTGCAAATACCATTAATTCCCTCTCTCTCTCTCTCTCTCTCTCTCTCTCTCTCTCTCTCTCTCTCTCTCTCTCAGCTGGCTCCCTCTCTTCAGGCCTCAGCCCCCTCCTCATCTCCTCCTTGGGCTGTTGCTCTAGACCCCCATCTGGTCCCCGACCCCCATGCTTCCCTGAACTCCCCCAGTCCTCCATGCCTCAACCACTTATTGCCCTAAAATTCAAGCTGATCGTGTCACTTTACCTAAAACTTCTGCTGGCTCCCTATTGTCTAATACTGTTCAGAGTCTTTGGTGTGGATGCCAGGCCGTGTCCCCAGTGTGCCTCTCCAGCCTCATCTCCTACCATTGCCATTACCCCAGCTGCACCATACTGTGCTGTTACACCCATACTCGTGCTCCTTCACTTCCGTTTATTCATGCTGTGCTTATTAAATCAGAACTGGCTCTATGCTAGGCGCTTTGCTAGGGGATGGAGGTGCTATACTGATGAACACACAGACAGGGCTCCCTTGGAGCTTACAGGCTACGTGAGGGATGCAGATGATTACAAGGTGGTGTGATATATACTATAATGGGAGAAATCTTGGGTGCTGAGCTCACACAGAGTCACCTAACCCAGAACAGGGGAATCAAGGGAGGGAGTGTCTTTTAGGAAATCGAAGCTGGATCTTAAAGAATTAGTGAAATCTAACCAGGTGAAGGGAGAAAGCAGAGTCATTCTAGCATGTTCTAGGTGCTGGAAATACTGCAGTGAACAAAACAGACAGAAAGTTCTGGACCTCAAGCCTGGAGAGCTCCAGTGCCCTTGGCAGCAGAGACGGGGCACGTGCAGCAAACCTGTCAGATGTGTTGCACTAGGGCAAGCTTCTCAGCCCTGGCTGCGTGTTAATATCACACAGAGAGCTTTACAACACCCTGATGTCCAGGGCCTTCCCCTGAGTAATTCAGTCATGATGTCTGGGAGTGGGATATGACGTTGGTATTTTTTAAAGCCCCCCAGGTGGTTCTGCTGGGCAACCAGGGTCATAAGCCACCGTGTTAGAGGAACTGAAGATCAGAGATGAGGTTAAGGAGGTGAGCAGAGGCCAGATGACCAAGGGTCTTGTAAATCCTGTTAGGAAGTTTTGTCTTAAACTTGAAGGCACTGGGATCTAGTGAAGTTTAAGCAGGATAATGACAGGATCAGGTGATTCCTACCACCCACCTTTTTTTTTTTTTTTTTTTTTTTCCCTTTAACAAAGGCTCAGTCTAGATTGTCTGTGCTGAATGGATTCACATGGAGCAAAAGTAAACTGATGTCCCTTTGGAGGCTGTTGCAGGAGCCAATGAGAAATGGTGGTACTGGGCTATGGTGAGGGGAGTGAGGATAGAGAAGGAAGAGGAAATGTCTGAGAGAAACTTAGAAGGAGACTAGACAGGACTCAGGGATTCACTGGAAGTAAGGGCTACAGGAGGGCAAAGAGTTGTGGAAGGTTCCAGCTTGGAGAGCTGGGTCTGTATTGGGCTTGGTGCCAGGACAAGCGGGTTTGGAGAGAGAACTGGTGGGTCCATGTGGGACCTGCTGCTTGCTCCCTTGTTCTGCTGCCTGCAATCTTGTGCTTTTTCTTCTCTGCATGACAGGGCACTTTTCTCCTATAAGACCTCTTTTACACATCTCTTCTTCCAGGAAGCCTATCTGGATTCTCCCCTCCATTGGCTCTGGGTGAGTGAGTGTCAGTATCCTGACTGTATTTACAGGTATCTATTCTGTAGCTTGGGCTCCTCCAAGTAGGAATGTGTTTTATTCTATGCCTAGCACAACACCTGATACACATTAATAAATGCTTATTAAATAGATGAATAATGGATGGAGAGTTGGGCCAGAAGCAAGACTTCTCCTAGGAGTGTGAATAGAAGTGGGTCTGGGGGCTTGCTGTTCTCTTTCCTAGGGTAAAGGATGGAAGGAGTCCAGGGACAGAGAAAAGGATATTTGCTGAGCTGATCAGGAAAGAGGCCTAGTTAAAGAGGTGTCAAGCCACTGACTCTAAGATAGAGCGATATGTAGTCAGCTATCTGAATTGTCTTCTTTAAATTGAGGTATAGTTATGTATAATATTATATAAATTTCAGGTGTACAACATAGCGATTCACAATTTTTAAAGATTATACTCCATTTATAGTTATTATAAAATGTTGGCTATATTCCTTGTGCTGTATAATATATCCTTGTAGCTTATTTATTTTATACATAGTATCAATAGTTTGTACCTCTTACTCCCCTACCCCTATCTTGCCCCTCCCCCCTTCCCTCTCCCCACTGGTAACCACTAGTTTGTTCTCTATATCTGTGAGTCTGTTTTGTTTTGTTATATTCACTCGTTTGTTTTATTTTTTAGATTCCACATTTAGGTGATATCATACAGTATTTGTCTTTCTCTGTCTGACTATTTCACTAAGCATAATACCCTCCAAGTCCATTCATGTTGTTGCAAAAGGCAAAATTTTATTCTTTTTTATGGCTGAGTAGTATTCCATTGTGCATGTGCACACACACACACGTGTGTGTGTGTGTATCACATCTTCTTTATCCATTCATCTGTTGATGGACACTTAGGTTGCTTCCACATCTTAGTTATTATAAATAATGCTTCTATGAACATCATTTGGGTGCATGTATCTTTTCAAATTAATATTTTCTTTTTTTCAGATATATCCCCAGGAGTGGAATTGCCGGGTCATATAGTAGTTGTATTTTTAGTTTTTTGAGGCACCTCCATACTGTTTTCCATGGTGACTGCACCAATTTACATTCCCACCAAAAGTGTGAATTGTCTTTTGAACATAGTTTCAAATTTCTCTCAGGTCAAAAGGCACATAAATCTCTTAAAGTTTTTCTGCATCTGTTCTTTCTCTGATGTCTCTTCCTTCCAGTGAGGTGTGATGGTGGCAATAAGTAGACAGATCTGAGTTTAAATTCTGATTACTAGCTGTGTGACATTGGGCATGATATTTAACCTCTCTGAGCTCAGTTTCCTCCAACTAAAAAGTGGAGATAAAGAAAAAGATATATTTCTCATGGGATAGTTGTGATGTTAAAGTAACGTGTGGGAAAGTACCAAGTTTTGGGCCAGACCTGTAGTAGATCCTCAACGAGTGTTCCTTTCTGCCTTCCAGTCACCAGGACCTTTGTCCCTTTGCATTTCCCAGAGCTCAGGGTCAAGGATGGAGCCAGAATTTGCTGTGTATATTATGACTTTCTCAGAAAGGACCCTGTAATGATTCTCCTAGGAACAGGTCTCTGGCCTTTCTGCAATTCTGGGGGATATTTGGCCAGAATTTACATGTAAGTAGTACTGCAAAAGAAAACCAAAGAATCCTATAAAGTCAGAGCTGGGCAAGCCCTGAGGGATCCTTAAATTCCAGGACAAAAACTGGCTTATATAGTAAAAGGGAAAAATAAGGCTATGTAATGATTTTTTTTTTTTTTTAGTGACAAGTCATTCAGTTTAAAGAATTGTGTTGTGAGATCATATTCTTTCTTTTTCTTTTTTCTCCTCCCCCCCTTTTTTTTCAGTTTCTTTTATGAAATCCTTTTTATCTGTGATAGCTTCAGTTTTGAGAACCATTGATCTAATCTTACCTCCCTTTACAGATAAGGGAGTGTAAAACACTTGCATGCTATGTAACATTAATGGAATGTGAAGTATTTTCACAAACTCTAAGCTGTTACTTGACTGTAGGCTCCATGAGGGCTGTGGTGTGTCTTCTATTTTTCATACCCCATAATCCCTGCAACACAGGCAGATCATGCCTGGCATGGAAGGCTCACAGTAATTATCTTTTGGAGGAATAAGTGAAATACTCAACCCAGGCACTCTAGAATCCTAGTTTGTGATGATATTTATTCTTATTGATGGAGCCAGTAAACTCCTTGTGGGATCTTCTGTCCTCTGTTGCCCAGCAGGGTAGGTGTTCAGTGAATGAGACCCCAGGTCACACAGAGTGCAGGCATGTCCAGGAAAAGATAATCCAAGAACCTGAAAGATAGCAGGAGCCACCAGGCCCTTCTCTCACATTATCTCATTTAATCTTCACGGTAACCGTGCCAGGAGGGTAAAAATTTGAAGCAACACAATTTTAAGATTCTTTAAAAGATACAGCCAAATTTTAATTCCCAAACAGATGTGCACTTTTAGTACACATGATTGGGGGAATACCTTTTCAACCTCAGTTTTTTTCTTCAGTGTAAGGGGAATAGTGACCCACAAAGTTTTGAGATATGTTTCTGTAGAAATGGCTCATTTATTGAGATCAAGTGCTTTTAAAATGTCCTGGCAGTTGAAAGTTAGAGAAGAAGCAAAAAAAGTATTCCTCTTCAACTTTTCTGCCTAGAAGTTGAAAGGTTCTCTTCTTTAGATAGGATTTCATTATTTTCTACAAAACACCACTTTTCTGTGAAATACTATATGTTTTCAAACCACAGGTTCCAACCCAATAAGGACATGAAATCCATTTAGTGGATGGAAGTCTGCATTTTTTTAAAAAATGACAAAAGAAATAGAATAGAAAATGTCGGAGTGCATTGTACTGCATAAGCAGGTTTATAGTGTACATATACATTTTACATATACATAATACATGACTTGCAGGATAAAAATGTATTTCTTTTTATAGGTTATGGTCAAAAAAGTTTGGAAAAAAATGGTTTGGTGATTGATGCCTTGCACATTATGGTGTTCAAACATGCTCATTGACATGGATAAAGCGATGTCTTTGTGTCATTATGATGTGATAACGATAAGGAAATGTGGATGCACAGTGGGAACGCATTTGTGCTGCAGATACTTTCTCCTCCTTCATTTGTCAGGATAATGAACGTTTGCTTGCAAAAAGTGAAAGATGCCAATTTGGATGTGGGAACAATGGCACATAAAGTTCAGGGATGTGGCTGTGTGACGGGAGCTACAGCATAAGGCACGTGTGGCTCTGACATGTGTGAGTTCCACTCTCTGAGAGGGATCCAGTGGTCCGTGACCTGTCGTAATTTGAAATTTGCTGGGGCACAAATCTGAGCACATCCTAGAAGGCCTGTGGCTGGGGAGAGACAGCGATTTAGCTCATGAGTGAGCCACGGCCCCTGCCCTCCATCTGCATTTCAACAGAGCATGAGAGTTTTTCTATTCTTTGTCTTAAGAGCACAATTCTCTTAAAGTAATAAAAAGTTTGTTTCTGTGTGAAGAATGACCACAAAGTGAAAGGTGAAGTTTGAGTGAAACTTGGGATCTGAAGATAAGCTGAGAAAGATAGCCTCTTGACAAAAGTGTGATTCCCCAGAAAGCCAAAGCTGCTGCGGGTATTCCGGTGTTCTACAAGTTGGTGATTCCTGGTGCTTTGTGTAGGTAGTTCTAGAGGCTGTCAGGGGTCTATGCAATATGCTTTGCTGCCTTTTTAGAACCTGTGGGGTAAGCATTGATTTGAGGCAATATTCATTTAATATATAGCCTCTGGAAGATAGAAATTTAGAATGTAGAAATCTTCACTTTTGTTTAAAAAGAGAAAACATGTGTATGGGTTTTGGGGGGGTTGTTTTTTTGCTTATTAATTCCGATACTTCTTGATCCATTGCTTTAGGAATGACTGTGTGACTTTCTCTGCTATTTTCTTTAGGATTCTGGGTTGTCTGTCTCATGTCTTCCCAGAGCTAGTCCTTCCCACAACTCTGGGAGGGAGAGGAAGAATTGGGGGCAGGAGAAGGATTATCAGTGGACAAATCAGGACCAGAGTCTGCTTCTTCCTTCACATGTCGATGCTGACTCTTTTGAAAGAAGGGCAATAAAGTCACTTGTGGGTTGACCCACGTGCCCTTCTTCTAAAACATGTAAATTATATAACTGTGGAGGTCGCCCCCATTCCCATTCTCCAGTAGTTGTTGACCTAAAGCTTCCATTCTGTAATGTGCCTGTGAGTCATAATTGCAACTGTAGAAAGAGGGGGAAAGAGAAGAAAAGGGGAGCAGCATGTTAGTTTATCAGGAAATGAGAAATAGCGCCTTGCTTTTTATTCAAAAAAAAAAAAAAGTGAGGCTGAGATTCATTCATTCATTGCTGCACCGTGGGTGTCACGAGGAGTCTGACTCTGCTGTCTCACCTCTGCACGTGCAGAGGCTAGGTGGGCACCTCACCTGAACATCATCAGGTCCAGGGGAAACTTGTTCTTGCCACCTGACTGTCATCGATTCAGTGACCATTTGTTGAGTGCCTGCTACCTCCATCACCTGGATACAGAAAACACTCAATGAATGTTAAAGTGTTGATGCAAGATGCTTTATTCGGCCCTGCGATGAGAGAAAGATAAACATGAAAAAAGCTTAGTCCTCGTCTCCTTGAGGCTCACCATACAGGGACAGACAAGAAGACAACTAATTATAAGTCAAGTCGACTGCAGCATGTGTTATAAAGGAGAGAGGAAATTCTGTGGAAGTACAAAGGGAAGAGGGAGGAGGGGCACAGAGAGGAGTGAGGGAAAGTGAGCAGGCAGGGGAGGTACCCAGAGGAAAGGGATGCTAGCAATGGGAAGAACAGGAGCAGAGCAGCGTGGGTACCAGTTGCATTTGAGGAACTTGGAATATTGCCACGTGGCAAGAAGGAGTCAGGAGGTGTGTCGAGGGGTGTGGTGGAAGATGGGGCTGTTGCCTGCAGTCATTCCCAAGGCACCGGGGACCATCAGAGGTTTTGAGCAGAGAGCAAGGCATCGGATTCTTTGTGTTTTAGGAAGAGAAGTTGAAGAGGATGGACTGGAGCAGAGCTAGTGCCATGGGAGGCTACTGTAGTGGGTCACTGGATGAATGACAGGGCTTGACGGAGGGCAGTGGAAATGAAATGGAGGTTACTCCAGAATGATTTGTACTTGAAAGCCAATCTGTGAATTTATAATGGGCATGAACCTACCCAACCACTCGAATGATTAATTCAGCTGGCCAGAACACAGCTTTTTAAATTGAAGTACATTAATAATCAAAGGATTATTTGGTGAAAATGGAGTTAAGGCAAAAGGAGTTGGATGGTCTGAAAGGACCTTTTACTCCATCTATAGCCATTTTTGCATAGCAGTAATAACACAGCTTAGTCTCTGGCCAGTTGTTGCTCTTCTCTGGAGAGATCCTTGGCCTGCCACAGCAGGAGGAGCCACTCCCCTTGCCAGCGCTGGAGAGAAGCTGGCCCGAGGCGTACTGGAGGATCTTTTGGTTTCAAGAAAGGGAACTCAGTCATCAATGAGCAAGTAAAATGGGAAGTAATTATAAGGAAGGGGAATCTTCCAACCCTAATACTAGAAAAGCAGCCAGACCTCCTGGGACTTAGAATATCTCAGGCAGTTTCCCCTCCCCACTTCCCTCCCTCTACGTCCACTGAGAAACTGCTTTCTTCTTCTTCCAGACACATTGGCCTTTCTGTTCCCATCCACTTGCATGGGCCCCATTATAACTTCTCCAAACTGGTGGCCTTGACCCCTAGTCTTTCCAGACTTACAGTCTGCTTCTCACAGCTGACCCAGTTTCTGTGTCTCAAGTACTAATAATAGAAGAGAGGTTCCCATTTGTCCAAGTTGGGTCAGGGGCCTATTCCTAATCTAGTCAGGCTGACAATGTGACATGATAGGTTCTTAGAGAAAAAAAAAAAATGGTAGTCAACCCTGGATAACTCTAGTATACTGGTATTATTGTTCAGCTTTTCTAGACTTCATGAATAATTCACTGTACTCGTTGTCTTTTGCTGTATAACAAAGTACTCCAAAACCTAGCAGCTTAAATAATAAGCATTTATTATATTATATACCCAGTTCTGTGAGTCCAGAACCCAGGAACGGCTTAGCTGGGTGTTTCTGCCTCAGAGTCAGTCAAGCTGTCCCTTGGGACTGCAATCATTTGAAGGGTGGGCTGGGGGATGATTTGCTTCCATGACAGGGAGAAAGCCTCCTTTCCTTATTGGCTCTTGGCTATTGGAGACCTCAGTTCCTCGCCATATGGGTGTCTCCATAGGCCGGGTATCCTTAGGACATGGCAGCTGGCTTCCCCCAGAGCGAGTGTTCCAGAAAGAGCACCTAAAATGGAAGTTGCAGCCTCTTATAACCTACCCTCAGAAGTGACAATCACCTGCCCTATTCTGTTGGTCACACAGACCAACCCTGGTACACTGTGGGAGGGGGATACACTAAGGTGGGGATGCCAGGAGATGAGGCTCTTTGGGAATCTTCTTGAATATTAGTTACCATACTCAGTCAACATTTATTTAGTGCCTTCTTGTGTGCCAGGTGCTAGGAATTGAGAGCTATGTGACATAGAGTTTCTGTCCTTGAGGAGCTCACTGTCTGGTGGGGGGATACCTTTTAAAAACACCACCATGTGTCTCCTGAGCTATCACACTTATCCTCATGAAATTCACATCTGTTCATAGCAGTCTCTTATTTAATCATCCTCAAATGGGTCCCTTTCTTGCCCAGATGTTTTGTTTTTTTAAGTTTAAATCACCACCACAGTAAGAAATACATTTTATATCACAAACCAGTATATACATAGACACATTTATATTGGGAACAAATTTCACAATAGAGTTTATACCCTCAGTGCCCGCAATATATTCAAATATTTTCTATTCTAGGCAATTTCATTTTTGTGAAAGCTGGTCACACTCTCATGGATTTCACAACCTATCGCATTGTGACCTGCAGAGTGGAAAGTGGCAGCCTAAAGGGTCATACAGACTCTCTGCCATGAGCAGCAAAGCCCCTCACCATCTACTTGTCTGCAGCTCCCCCCTCATTCATATTTAATAATGACTCCCCCACATAAAGTTCCTCTACCTGGAGCTCTCTCCTCTCCTTCCCCACATGGTTTGGAGAACTCTTATTCATCCTTTAAAACCCAGCTTTAAAGTGACCCCTCTTCCCCTCTCTCCTTGGAAAGACTTGCCTGCTCCATCCTCTGGCCCCCAGAACATTTCACTGACACTTGGTCCCTCCTGCACTTCCAGCCTGTCCTAGGGCCAGCTCCTCCAAGCCCACAATATATTTTCACTGAATCTCAGTACGTTTGGGAGGACATTGAGCAAATTAGCATCACACAAATGACGATGCTGCAAATGAGCAGTGTGCAGAGTTGGGGGGTGTTGCAGGCAGGTTTCCTGTCGATGGAGCCACGTGCTGCAGAAAAAGGATCCCTCCCCCTGCGAGTCCGCTGTCTCCCCCGCGCATCCATCACAGGTACAATTCGCACCGGAACTTGCCGCTTAGGTTCATTGCTGTGGTTCATTTTAGCTGGTCTGGTTTCTTTTTGTTTTTTGGGTTTTTTCCCCTACTTTTTGCATGTGCTTGTGTCGATGGGGACAGCCTAGCGAGACATGGAGCTTTAGGCAGCACAGATAGAAAGGCCTCTATATCTGCACCCGCCCTGCGGGAGGGGGGTTTCCTTTCTGAAGTGGTACGGAAGGAGGGTTTTGAGGTTTTTGAATATTTGCTTCTAAGTATCTTAAGTAAGAGATTTGTTTGCCCACATTTGTACTATCTTGGCAAGCTAGCAACCCGACAATATTTTCTGGTTGGTTTTGCCTATACGTGGTTTTTATTTTTGAGGGGAAGAAAAATTTACACCTTGGTTAAATTGTACTGAAATACAATGGCTGTTTTTTAAAAATTGCTGTTAACTTAAAGGGTTGAAGCTAATATGATTTCCAGGCTCATGGGAATCGCTGATAGACTATGCTGTGAACCATAACCAGAAATGGAAAAAAAAAAAAATTAGACATGAGCAAAAGCAATTAAATTATTCCTTCTTCAATATTCTCATTTCTGCATTTGTCAACGGCTGGGTAACTGCCCAAGGATATGCTGACTTCCTTATGGTGTGGGCATGTTGGGGGGAGGGAAGTGGAGGGGGAGACAGACTGTAAACAGATCATTACTGTAGAGTGTGATAAATAGTATAATAGAGTACATATCACATGCATAGGGAAGGGAGTCATTTGTTCACTTTCAGCAGTATTTTTCAAATGAGTGTTGCCTCCCTTAGTGGATCATGAAATCCATGATGTATAAGGTGGAAAACAGCATTTTTTAAAATGGGATGATAGAATGAAATAGATCAAGTTACATCCTCCATAGTAAGTTTAGATATTGTTTTCTGAAACCTTCATTTCAGTTATATATCTATTGCATTGGAATGTGAAATTTATTTCTTGAAATTGAATCTCAGACAATGTTTTGAAGCCACTGATGAAGCGGTGGAGGAAGTCTTCCCAGAGGAGGTAGCATTTGAACTGGACCTTGCAGAATGGTGGGCTTGCCCCAGAAGAAGGACATTCCAGGCAGAGGGAAAAGGATATGCCCAAATGGAGAAGAGTTTGTTCTTGTTCAGGGATAGGTATTCTCTGTGATTGGACTGCAGGGTACCAGGAGAGGAGCGGCTAGAGATGCACCTGGGAAGACAGGTGGAGCTAATAAACCACTTGTAAGTACAAATATCAGGGCCTCAGCTCTCCCCAGAAACTCCCATTTTTCTAGTGATGGGTTTGGCCTTGAGAATCTGTATTTCTGATAAGCTTCCCCAGGCAGTGAGGTGCTAATGGAGGTGTGACATGAACAACTCTGGGTTTTCAAAAGGTGATTTTGGGTAGTAATTTAGATAGAAGATTAATTGGAGGGAAGTAAAATTGGGAGGCCAAGCAAGAGGTAAGGGCCTGAATTTAGGTGAGTCAGTTAGTGGCGAAAAGGGGCTGGATCTGAGGGAGATTTTGGAGGTGGGTTGCATGGGTTAAGGTAGATGAGAGAATAAGAAGGAATCATACATGATCCTAAAATATGTTGAGAGTACATGTCCTTTGCTCTGATTGCCCATCTCTGAACAACCTCCTTGCTGTCTTAGACCTGACTCAAGTTAATCTAACTCACAAGGGACTGATCAATATACCCAAACTGCTGGTTGATTAGTATGATTTACAGTGAGGGAGGTGTCTAAACCTTTTTGGGTACAAAAGTACTTGTACCTTTGTTCAGTATCAGAGTACCGGGGAAATGGCACTAGTAATTAGAAGATTTAGGAAAGAGAGAATTGTATGGTCTGAGGGGTATTTCATGGGAGCTCTACAATTGCCTTATTAACTTTACTATGCTCACATAATGTGATCGAAATACTTGTGGAGGTGATACAGTGTCTCTACTCCTTCAGTGTTTTTCTTCAGTTGTTGAGGATATATCTTGGTGCCTGCTTTGTACCGACTTATTTATTTGTATTCGACTTGTTTTTACAAGTCATCTTTTAGGGGTGGTTCTTTCTTCAGATGTCTTACCTCTTAGTTTCATTTTCAGAAAGGACACTGACATTTATTTATTGAGCAAGCCCCTTTGCATGGGTATCCTATCTTGAAGGCTGACTTTCTCACCAAATTCTGAGCTTATGAGACCTCTCTTCCACTGCCTCTACAACCCACCATCCTCCTGGGCGTGGTGGAGTGGAAGGGACGCTCTGTTGAGGAGATGTTGGGAGTTCTGGTACCACAGGGGCCTGGGAGCTGGTGAGTGACACCTCCAAGGCATGTGTGTGGCATCCTCCTAACCTGATGACTGTCCTCCCCCTCACATACTCTGTGGGGAAACAGGCTGGATGTGTAAGACAGCAAGGCCAGTGGGAGTGCCGATGCCTCTATTTTTTTAAACAGTTCTGCTATATTCCTTATCCTTGTACTAGAAGCTTGTAGGAGTTCAGATTTTTTTTTTTAAAGTCTGTCAAGGAAAATAACCAGCTTGAAATGTGTCAGGACTAGAATAGCCTTAGTCTCTACAAAAATGATTTAAAGTGTTTATACTCATGTATCAAATAAAATAATAATGTAGGCAAGTTATTGAAAACATTTGTAATTACTCCAGTAATTTGCTTGTTTACCATTGCTTTGAAAACAGTTCCACGTTACTTCTTTTTTTTTTTCTTTTATTTAATTTATTTTTGGCTGTGTTGGGTCTTCATTGCTGTACGTGGGCTTTCTCTAGTTGCGGCAAGTGGGGGCTATTCTTCGTTGCGGTGCACGGGCTTCTCATTGCAGTGGCTCCTCTTGTTGCAGAGCACGGGCTCTAGGCACGCGGGCTTCAGTAGTTGTGGCACACGGGCTCAGTAGTTGTGGCTTGCAGGCTCTAGAGTGCAGGCTCAGTATGTGTGGTGCACGGGCTTAGTTGCTCCACAGCACGTGGGATCTTCCCAGACCAGGGCTCGAACCTGTGTCCCCTGCACTGGCAGGCGGATTCTTAACCACTGAGCCACCAGGGAAGTCCCCATATTACTTCTAATAATAGTATTAACAACCACAACAGTAATGGCAACTAATATTGAATGTTTACTGTATACCAGGCACTAAAACAAGGGTTTTGCATCCTAATATCATTTGAACTCTCCCTGCTACTGACCCGAGATATACATATTGTCACCTTCACTATACATATGAGTAAACTGAGGTGACAGAAGTTAAAAAAAAAAAAATAGGCCAAGTTTACATGGCTAAAAAGTGGCAATGATAAAGGTCTACTTGATGAGAGAGGAAGAGAGAGAGGGAGAGGAAGAACTTCTAAACCGTTAGGTGATAATGCCTGTGATCAACTGGGCAATGGTTTTATGTGGTTCAGGGAGACTTACTGTATTGCCCTCTTAATATATAGGTATCTAGGTAGAAATACACTGATTTCTTGTATTCTTTTTTTTTTAAATAAATTTATTTATTTAATTTATATTTTTGGCTGTGTTGGGTCCTCGTTGCTGCACAAGGGCTTTCTCTAGTTGCGGCGAGCAGGGGCTACTCTTTGTTGCAGTGCACAGGCTTCTCATTGCAGTGGCTTCTCTTGTTGCAGAGCCCTAGGCACACGGACTTAAGTAGTTGTGGTATATGGGCTCAGTAGTTGTGGCTCGCAGGCTCTAGAGCACAGGCTCAGTAGTTGTGGCACACGGGCTTAGTTGCGCTGAAGCATATGGGATCTTCCAGGACCAGGGCTCGAACCCGTGTCCCCTGCATTGGCAGGAGGATTCTTTTTCTTTTTTTTTATAAATTTATTTATTTATTTGTTTTATTTTTGGCTGTGTTGAGTCTTCGTTGCTGTGCGCGGACTTTCTCTAGTTGCAGCGAGCGGGGCCTGCTCTTCGTTGTGGTGCACGGGCTTCTCATTGTCGTGGCTTCTCTTGTTGCAGAGCATAGGCTCTAGGCGCGCGGGCTTTAGTAGTTGTGGCGCACGGGCTTAGCTGCTCTGAGGCATGTGGGATCTTCCCGGGCCAGGGATCGAACCTGTGTCCCCTGAATTGTCAGGCGGATTCTTTACCACTGAGCCATCAGGGAAGTCCCTGATTTCTTATATTCTTATACATCTTGTGGATTGGGCCTGTTTTTCTTTTATCCCACAAGTACTGATTGAGAGCTAACTGTATACAAAGTACTCTGCTAGGCCCTTAGAAAATAAAAAGCCTTTGCGGAGCTCCCTATCCTGGACAGAACATGAGAGAGATATATTAGGTGGAATCATGTGAGATTGCCTTTGGAAATTTACATGGGAAGACTTCACATGGTTCAACTCGACACATAATGAAAATGAGGCGATAGAATATTAGCTGAATATACTGACCTCTCGTTATGTTTCAGGCACCACGCTAAACATTTTATGTGTGCTAGTTCCCAAATCCTTAAAATAACTCTCTGATGTGAGTACTATAATTATCCCGGTTTTATAGATGAGGAAGTTGAAGCTCTGTGGGGTGAAGTGACTTGCCCAGAGCCACACACCTGGTGTGTGACAAAGGTGGAATTTGAACCCTGGTCAGTCTCAGTACACAGCCAGTGCCCTTAAGTCTCAGAATATAAGTACCTCAAAAGGTACAAATAAAAGTAACTACCTTATTTATGCACATTGAAAACTTTAAATTTTTTATGTCACAAACACTAACTTATCAGGTATATTTCAGATTTCTGTGATCTGGACACATCTGGTCATGCATATCACCACTTAATCTCCAGCATTTGCATTCTCCCCCTCTGAGAACAGCTAACCAACCAAGGGGAACATTTGGAGGAAGAACACAAAAAAAGAGGAACATTTCCACTTTTACTTGTTATGTGGACATTGGACCTGTTTATTTAGAGGCCCAAACACATGCTAGAATATATAAATTATAATTACAACTTCTTATTTTCTCCTGTGTCCAGTTGCCCTTCTTTCTAG
Organism: Eschrichtius robustus; assembly: GCF_028021215.1. Classification (NCBI taxonomy): domain Eukaryota; kingdom Metazoa; phylum Chordata; class Mammalia; order Artiodactyla; family Eschrichtiidae; genus Eschrichtius; species Eschrichtius robustus. The sequence goes on from NC_090835.1 coordinate 75,847,973, forward strand.
GTCACATACACAGACGAGCATCATAGGAGTGAACATTTAATTGTACATAATTAAATTGTAGGCAATACAATTAAAGTTTTTTGCATATAGTCAAGCTATTTTAAGAACTTTCCTCTTTAAAAGTTTCCTAATCTTACATTCAGATACCAAAATCCTGTCTATATAAACCATAACCTAAAATTTTATGTACAAAGGGATATCACTTTTTTAAAATGTTACATTTTTTATTTACATGCAAAAAAATTTAAGAAGTTGTTTTTTATTATTAAATGATATCGATTTTCGTGTTACCTGGTGAATCTGAGATTCTCCCCACTGCTGTCCCAATATTTTTTGACCCCCCCTGAAATATTTTAAATTAGCTTTGACAACTGGCATTCTCAAAGTAGGTCTTCCCCAATTACAGGGTGGTCCCCTCTGCCTATGCCACACCACTGAACTTGGTTTATATTGAAACATCAAGGACTGCTTGTTCCTAGGATCCTTTTTGGGCCTTGAAGAGAGGGTGAGTTGAGGAGTCAACCATGCTTGGGTTCCCCCAGCCCTTATTAGACTGATGACCTCAGGCAAATTACAGAAACCACTGGGAGACTCATCTGCAAAAATCTGGATAGTTAAACAGTATTCTGTCGGTTTGTGTGAAGGTTCATGCAATAATGTATAAGATAAAAATAAAGTATATAGAATAATGCCTGGCAGCACTTAGTAGGCCCTCAATAAGTGTTAGTGCTCTTATATTTGGGCATTCATGAAAAAGCCTGCCATGCCCTATCCTCTTCCTGAATTCACCTCTTTGTTAGGTGATCTCTTAAAGTCAGATTTGTGTTTCTTAGGGGTCTTGGCCTATTTGGGAGAACAGCTTTCTGAAATCCATTAATATTTCATTGGAGCTGTGGAGCAACAGCTGTATAACTTGCTTGGTGGGCCCTAATTGCAATGAATAACCTATGGACTCTTTTGAAATGTAATTCTTCAAAATGTGTATTATAATTAAACTCCAGCCAATACAAAGGCACTTTAAAACAGGTTTTAAAATTTCCCAAGCCAATTAGAAAACTGGTTGGTCCAACTGTCAAGTGTAGAGAAATATGCGAATTTATGCAAAGACTGCTGTTCCAGGAAGACCTTGGCTGAATGTGAACACAACACACATCTTCTGAGAAAACACCTCGATGTACTATGTGACACTAAATCATTGATTGTATTTATTAAGGCGGGTCTAAATACAAAGCACACATTGTGAGTGACAGAGTGGCAGTTACTAGAACAAGATATGTTTTGTTTTTTAAAAAGATCTTCTATCTTAAATATGACAACATTGTATGCCAACCTTGACATACTTTGTGCAGTAAAATAGCGTAGTTACAGTATCCTTCTAAAAGCAAACAAGGTGTGCTACCATTATGATTTTTAATGCTAAGGGGATATTATATTAGAAACTAACAAATTCCACTTAAGTAATTTAAATCTAGGGATAATTTTATTTAGAACTCAACAAATATCTGGGGGATATGGGTTTGAGCTTTGCTGTTTATCAGCAGGACCCCATTGCTATATGCATTACAAACTAATTTAAAATAATTTTAGAGTATTTCTGGGGCTTACATATGTATTTTTTAAAATCTGAATCACATTTTTGTACAATTTATCTTTTACCTTGATGTTTATTTAAAATAAAAGACAACAAAACCCCCACTATATTTTTGTGGGCATTTACAGGAAAAGTAAATGTAATTAACCTAAACCACAAAGGCACCCACTCCCAATCCACAGTCATAATTAACATTTATTTAAATTCTCTGGATGCTGGATGGTTTATGGAGACGTCTCAATTTGAGATTTGAGATTAAAAATGGGTAGTAATTATACTTGGACTACAGAATGTTAAAAGTTTGGGTAGCTCTCTCTCTTTTTTAACCTATTCTATTTCACTGGATGTTTGGGAAGCTCTCTTTTTAAGACTGGGGATCACGTCATGAAAATTCCACAAATGTGGCAGTACAATTATCTGCAATAAAGAGAAAGCAGTGGGAACTGGAGTTTTGAGAGTGACTTACTTAGCTCCTCACCTTCATCTTGGCTGCTGAAGTTTTTTTGTTGTTGTTTTTTGTTTTAATGTTAACATACAGGTTTACAGATAAGGTTTCACTGCATTTTGGAATGGAAAGAGGGTGTTGCAAAGGAAAGCTTAGTAGAATTAAAAATTGGAATGAATCAGTTATTTGCCAAATAACTAAGTTAAAAGTTATATTTTCGTTTTTGTGTGTTTTTTTTAAAGCATATGCAAAAAGTGTGTACTGGGACATGTTCCAATTAGAGTTCTAAACAAATATTGTGTTTTTTGTTTTTAACCCCCCCATCGGCGCCCCCCCAGCTAAAACTGGTGTGTGTGTGTGTGTGTGTGTGCGTGCGTGTGCAGGGCGCCTGCGGAGAATAGCACGCATCTTGTAGATCTTAAAAATAAAAAAAAAAAAAAGCCAAGAACCCTGTTTCTTGAATAAACCACTGCATTTCTTGAAGTTAAAAAGAATCCCACAGGAAACAGGAATTATCAGCTTTGGAGCTTGATTTTTCTAAAAAAAAAAAAAAAAAAAAAAAAAAAAATTAATTGAAAAAATCCTAATCTTCACATTTTTTGCTAGGCGAGAACCGAAGTTTGGAGGTAGACGAGCAGGCGAGCGGTTTGCCCGGGCGCAGAGCATGAAGGCCGGGCGGGCGCGGGGAGCGGGCGCCCGCCGCCTGGCGCGGGGGTGAGCAAGAGAGAGAGCGGAGCGCGTGTGGCCGGCGCCGCTCGGCCGGGAGCTCCCGCGCCCGCGCCCCGCGCCCCGCGCCCGCCGCCGCCGCCGCCGCCGCCGCCGCCGCCGCCGCCCCTGGTGCGATGGCGCAGAAACCCCGTTGACAAGGCACTGCTTTTTCATGACGGTGAGTTTCCCTTTGAGTGTATTATAATTTTGTGATAAAAATTTCAAGGAGAAAAAAAAAAAACACACACAACCTCCTTCCTCTGCCTCTTTCCTTCGGGGAGGGGAAAAGCGAGGGGGGGTGGCTGGAGATATATCTCCAGACAGAAAAGAAAGAGGAGCAAATTAAACACCGAGTTGCCAAAACCAGGATATTAGGTTTCAGCCCAGAGAGCTATTGGCTAAGGCTGTGTTTTTTTTTTGGGGGGGGGGGTGGGTTTGTGGGTGGGTGATGGTGGTGGTGGGTGGATGTTTAATGGACACGGAGAAAAAGGGAATCGAGTGTTTATGCCTTTCCCAGCGATGCCCGGGCCCCGGGAAGACCAAGTTCAGTGTCTCGGGCGGGGGCGCGGGCGGGCAGGGGGCGGCGGGGCCGGGCTGGGGGCGCCTAGGCGGGGTGGGGGCCCCGGCGCCTTTTTTTTTTTTTTCTTTTCCGCGGATGCAAATTTCTGGAGCGGGGAGAGGGAGAGCCTGGGAAGGGGGATGGCGTGGCTGTTGGTGGTGGGGAGGAGAGGGGAGGGAAGCCGTTTAATGACTCATTGATTGAGCCGGTTTAAAATTAGTTGTGTGCGCGAGTGCGAGTGTGTTTTCCGTCCCCCCCCACCCCGGAGCCGCCGGGAACCGGGAAGGAGGGAGCGGGGCTCGGCGAGGGGAGGACGGCGCGGCGGGGCCACGAGCAGGGGCAGGGAGGGCCAGGAGTGACGGCGAGCAAGGAAGAAAAATAAGCTTTTCCAATCTCCTCCCCTCGGTTTTCCCCCCCTCGTTTCTTCTCTCTCGGAAGCTCTTGGGTGTGAATCGCATTTTCTTTCTTCTCGGCAAAATGGACCCCGCGTCTCGAGAGGGGGAGGGGAGCGGGTGGGAGGGAGGCGGCGGCGGCGGCGGCTGCACGGGGTTTATTTTTCATTCTGGCTTCCTCCTTCCCGCCGCTTGTGCGGGCGGCCGCGGCTGGGAGAGCTCGGGGCCGGCCGGCGTCTCCGGCCCGGTGCCCGGTCCGGCCCGGTTCTCGGCGCGCGCCTGCCGGCAGGACTGGCCCTTCCCCGTCGCCTCGCTGCCTGGGCCCGAAGCACCGCAGAGGACCCGCGGCCTGGCCCGGACGAGTCCTTGTGCCGCGCGGAGGACCCTCGGCCCAGCCAGGCGCCTCCTGCGGGGCCTGCGCAGCCAGTCCGAAGAGACGAGAGGCTCGGTGGCACTCTTTTGGCCGAGAGTGCGCGGGCCCGACGCGGTTCGCGCCCCCGGATCGTCCCGGACGCAGGATCTTGCGGGGGTTGTGCGGGGCGGGGTGGGGGGTGGCAGTTGGAAGGCGCTAAAATGGCGCTGGGCCTGGCCCGTCGCCAGGGCTGGTGGCGCAGTTGCTCCGCGGGCGCCATCTTCCCTGGCGGCGCGGGCGGCGCCCTTTGGGGACGCCTCGCCGCCCGCAGTTCCAGGCGGTCCGGGGTGTGGGGGCTACGCTCCGGGGGCCGAAATCTGTACTTGGGCCCGGGGCCGAGTAGCCTGGTCTTTTCCAGTGCCCCCAGACCCGAAAGGCGAGGCCGCCGGCTCGGAGCGGGAAGGGGCTGGGGCCGGCGGCATCTTGTTCCTTTTACCACTTGCGTTGAGGGAGGAAGTGGGCTGAGGGTCGGGCCTTGCAGCCGAGGGGTTCCCTCCCTGAACCCGCAGCCCCCTCCGCCCCCCGCCCCAGTCAAAATTGGAGGTGAGGGCTTCCCGTCGTCTTCTTACGGCTTGAACCTGGACGGCTTTGCTTTCCCTGGCCCGGCTTCGGGCAGGGCATGGAGGCTTTTCGTTCATCCTCTTCCACTTCATTTTGAGAGTAAAGTCGAACCAGGTTACAAAACTGCAGAAAAAAGAGTCGAGGACAGTGTCTGTCTGCCTTCCAGTAGCGTGGTTCTGTATAGGTCCCCTATGTTAGTTTTTTTAGTTGGTTGTGTTTTCACAACCCTGGAGAGACTTTTCTTTAGTTGTCAAATTGTGGGAAGGTGATGGGTTCCAGTGATTTGAAACTTCTTTTTGGCTTTCATATCCCCTATTCCAAATGGTAGTAAATTACGATAGTTTATTAGAACTCTGATCTGAAAAATTAAACTCGCCTTGAAACACCCCGGAGACTTTTTTCCTTTTCCTTTCTAAAAACAAAAACAAACAAAACACTATATTTTGGTTCATCTCTTTCTGATCAGTATAAGACTTCTCAGTTCCCCCACTCATTAAAGTGTTTCCTTAGAAGCAGTCATATAAGTATTTATCTGTCCTGTAGTAGCTGTTTATCAAGGTGTGTGTGGGTTTTAACTTTGTTTTCAGTTGTTACTGAAAAGATTATTGGGAGGAGGAAGAAGTCAGTAAAGCTCTGATCTCTCTAGGAGTCCACCGAGATGGAAAGTAAATAGTTAATTTCTGGTGGATAAAATAACATAGTGGCACCATTAGGTGTGTGCTTGTGTTTACAAATACTATAGTGGATGTTTTAGGCTCTTTAAGACCTACCATGTGTTGAACACTGTTGTATGCCAGGAACTGTATATATTTACCAGGGAAGGAACTAATAACGTTTGCCAAGATATTCGAATTGTTCAAGGTCTCGAAGTTTTAAGTGGTAGAATTGACAGTGGATCTCAAAAGCCATGTTCCTGGCTCTGTATCTGTGGTTTCCAAATCTGAGCATCAAAATCAACTGGGAAGATGTTTTAAAACACAGATTTGTGACATCCATTTGTTAGGGAGAGTGGGGGTTTTTTCAAAAGGTCTAATGTGTTAGGCAGTCTCAGTTTTAAGATTCAGACTTTCAACTTCTCAATGCCCCTAACTCCCTCCAATTTTGAAATTCTGGCTCATCCGGGATCCCCTGAATCCAAATATGTAGGACTCTGTGTTATTCCAAAGCTCTCCAGGTGATTCCATTGTGACACAGATACACATTGAGAACATCACTGTACTACACTATGCACTGTGCTGCTGGCTCTCTTGAATTGGAACATGAGACTTGAGGTCTATATCATTTTGAGTTTCAGCACAGTTTTATTGCTCACATTATTTTTATTTTTCTCCTCTGCCATTTATCAAATCCTTGAAATGATTTTCTTACAGAAAGAAAGCTTAAGTATCACAAGCCTTTAAAATCTTAGTACATATTTAAAAGTATATAATTTCATTCTACTAGAAGTTACATAACATACTGGCTTCTAGGTCTAGCCGGGCCATCTAGTTTAGTCAAGACAGCTATGCAACAAAAATATTGATAGAATTGAATCTAGGATTGATACAGAATTTAGGAATAGGGTAGGAAATATCCTGAAATAAAAACCTAGAGAGAAATCCTTGAAAGGAAGGGGTCTTTCTGATTTTCAATTGGGAAGGTATTTTTTGGGTTTTGGGAAGTAGGATGGGGAAGTTATTCTAAACATGAGACTTGATAAGAACAGAGTATGCATTAAAGACACAGAAGGTCAGGAAGAAACATCCAGAGCAGGTAATGAATAGCCAACCAGACCAAAATGAGAGAGAACCAAGTCAGTGAGGAAATCATTAACTTCTCTGGAGCAAGGACCACGTATTTTAGTTATTTTGTGCTTTTCTTTCTTTATTCTAAAATTCTAAGATTTTCTTTATTCTAAAGTGTTTAGTGATTGCTAGGGGGAATGGTTGAAAAACTTTGATTTTTGATGCAGGTGTCAAAATTACATTATCTTTGTGTATATCCACGTTCCTCTGTCCTTCTACATTTTGAGAAGTTTTATAAGGGGCAACTGTTGGATACCTGTGTGCAGTCTGTGTCCAGTCTAGACTAGTGAGTGGGTGGAGTCCTAGTATTTGTGTCATGTGGTGTTTCTCCCCTTGTTTTTCATGGTAAATGCCAGAGTAATTATTTTCTTTGACTAAAATCCAATAAAGCTTGAAAGGAGGGGAAATCTAAAATAAACCTGCCCAGAGGGAAAGAGTAGCTTCTTTATTTTAAAGTAGCCTTTAGTGAAATTCAAGACAGACAAGATCTCTGCTCTCATGGACTTTATAGTATAGTGGGAAAAACAGGAAATAAGTAAACACAAACAAGATAATTACAGATGAAGAAAACTTATAAGAAGGTAATAAGCTGGTGGGTCTAAAAGAGTGTGTTGTAGGGAATGACTATTTTGGCTAGTAAGGGTCAAGGAGTGTCCCTTTTGAAAAGGTGACATTTGAGCCGAGACTTGACACATGAGCTTGTGCTAGCCATGTGAAAAGCTGGGGAGATATTCTTGGCCTGGGAACAAGTGCAAAGACCTGAAAGGCCCAGAAGGGCGCGGGTGTTAGAACAGAGAAAAGCAGGAGAATGCAGTGACCTAGAGAGAGAGAGAGCAGGGCCTCTTATATTAGGGCTTGTGGGAGTTTTGAGATTTTAATGAAAATGAGAAGCTATTGTAGGACTTTAATTAGGACAATGATATGTTTTTGTTTTTAAATATCACTGGCTGCTCTGTGGAGCAAGAGAGGAAGCAGAGAGGGCAGTTAGGGGACTATTGCAATGGTCAGCTCAAGGCTGATAGTATCTTAGACAAGTACAGTGGCAGTGGAGATGGAGCAGAGTAGATGGTGGGTTTCAGATATATTTTGGAGGTTGAATCAGGAGTATTTTCTTCATGGGTTGACTGTGGAGGGAGAGAAGGAGGAATCAAGGATGGCTTCAGATTCCTGGCCTGAGCTTTGGTGGCTGGTGGTGCCAATTGCTTGTAGAGAAGACTAGGAGAGGGAGAGGTGTGAAGGGTGGGTTCTATGTGGAACCTTTTAGGTTTTTGAAAAACTTGTGAGACATCCAAGTGGAAAGTCAAGTAGGCAGTGAATATTCAAGTTGAGCTGAGTGGAGTGGACATAAATTTTGGGAGTCACTATCATAGAGATAGTATGTCATGGAACTGGTTGAGATCATTTGTGATCACGGAAGACTTAAGATCAAGCCCTAAAAGTTCCAGTGTGTAAAGCTTGGTTAAAGTAGACCAAGAAGGTTCAGCATTAAAGCAGGAGAGGGAATTATCCCTTTCAAGAAAAGAAGGACTGGTCTGCTCTGCCAAATACTGTTGAGAAGTTAAACAGTGAGGATAGAGAAATTCCACTTGGATTTGGCTCTCTTGACAAGTAGTTTCAGTGGCACATGAGGATGGAAGCCAGGTTGGAATGCATTGAGAGAATGGGAGTGAAGTGAATGTAAGCTGCTTGTTGGGGAAGTTTTCTCGTAAAGCGAGGACAAACTGCACAGCAGTGGTTGGAGAGAGAGATGTGATCAAGGAAGCGCATTTTTAAAAAATGATGGGAAATAGAAGAGCATTTTCAAGTAGGCTAGCGAGAATATCTAATAGGGAGAGACTAATGCAGAAGACTACCAAAGGAGAAATAAGACTACCAAAGGAGCAAAATTCTTTATTTTTTTATTTATTTGTTGGCCTCGCTGCACGGCTTGTGGGATCTTAGTTCCCCAACCAGGGGTTGAACCCAGGCCCCAGCAATGAAAACGCCGAGTCCTAACCACTGGACCACCAGGGAATTCCTGCCAAAGGAGCAAAATTCTTCAGAAGGAGAAAAGGAATTCAAAACACAAGAAGAGCGTTTTCCTTTGGTGGGAGCAAGATGACTTGCAGTCATCTTGCAGTGTAGCAGGAGAGAAGGCAAAAAATTGGCACAAGTGCAAGGAGGTTTAGGAACTGGAGATAGAATATAGGGCTTTCAGTTCTGGTGGCTTCTGTTTTCTCAGTGAAGTCTGAGGCAGGGCCAGCAACTTAAAGTAAAGGAGGAAAGGGTGTGGATGGTTTGAGATGCGGAGGACACCTCACCTTGGACAGCAGGAAGTGAACTCACTGGGACACCAGATAGGGTGGCTGGGCATTATTGAATGCCTGGATGTGGCTGGAGGTGGGGGGAGGTCTGAATTTAAGGTGAAACCAATCGACCCAGTTAGTTGTGTGGTTTTCTGCCACCAATGTTCAGCTATAACAAGGGAAGCAAAAGCAGCCAGGTGATCAGTTCAACCAAGATTGGAGTTTGGCCCCCCAGGTGTGATAGGAAGAGAGGAGCTAGGGAATTGAGGGTGGTTGCAAGGGTGTGATTAGTGATGAACCTTGGGATGTTATCTGGGTAGGAAAGCAAGAGAGGATAATGGGGGTGGGGGGCGAAGAATTTAACCATGAAAATCAGTTTTGGTTAATAAAAAGTGACTTAATGGGTAGAAAATTTCAGCCGGGGATGATGAAAAAGTTCTGGAGCTGGATAGTGACAACAGTTGTACAACAATGTGAATGTACTTAAAGCTAATGAACTGTACACTTAAATGGTGAATCTTATGTATGTTTTACCACAATTAAAAAAAAATGAATTCGGGAGTTCCCTGGCAGAGCAGTGGTTAGGACTCTGCGCTCTCGCTGAGGAGGGCCCGGGTTCAATCCCTGGTCGGGGAAGTAACATCTCACAAGCCACATGGCACGGCCAAAAAAAAGAAAGAAAGAAAAAGAATTAACATTTAAAGGTTTGTGGCAGGTACAGATGTTACTTGCACACTGCCTTGGACTATTTGCAAAGTACTATATTTTCTATGGAAGAAAGGTTTAGAAAGCATATCTCAAATTATTGAGGCTAAAGAGACAGTATCCCCTCTTATCATGGTCCCAAACTTGAGTAGGCATAACAGTCACCTGTAGACACAGAGGTCCTGGAGTGGGACCATGAAATCTTATGTTTCCCTGTTCACGCACTTATTCTAAGCCTTTAGCATAGCATTTAAAACAAGCTGGGCACTCGGTAAACATTTTCTGGCTAAATACTTAGACAGCCCAGGTAGAGTAGAATGATGGGAACCAAAGAAAAAACCATTTTTTGAGATAGGTAGAAATCAGCAAGGCCTTATAGTACATTGTGATCTCTGTGGGTAAGAGAAAAATCAGATTAAAGGGAGAGAAATAAGGGAAAGTCATTTTTTTAAAATTCAGATAATACCAAGTGGAACTTTGTAGCACTCTCCCTAACCTCCCTTTCTCTATTCTTTCCTCAGACTGCTGTCATTCATCTTTTCATAAGGTTCCTCTGTTCCCCAAATGGTCTACAGAATAAGTAACATTAAAGTAAAATTAGAGAAGAGGAGAGCAGGGTAGATGATAGGATTCAAAATAGAGGTCTGTGGTCTTTCCTGAGAAGATAGCAAGGTCATTTGTCAGGGGCAGAGGCAAAAGGTTTTGAGTTTGAGGGAGTAAATTTGTGGAAAGTGTCAGATGTGGGGAAGATGGATGAAAGGAATGGTACTTAGCTGCAGTGGGGCAACATGAATTAAGCAACATACCAGTTCCATCTGCATGTCATGGTTCTCTCGTGATCAATAATGTTCTAGGGTAGAAGTGGAAAATACAGTGGGTGAGGGGGCTGGCAGAAAGCGGGGCGGGGGTAGGGGATGTTAAATGAATGTGAAGTGGGAGAGCTGACAGAGAAGGAAGGAGGTGTGGACTTTAAAGGAAAGCCCTAAAAGGGAAACCTTGTAAGTGGTCCCTCGCTGAATGGAGATGGGCCCAGGAGGCGGCTCTGCTGGGGTGGCTTGCCCATGTGTAGTGCAGTTCACAAGTGCTCAGGGCTGGCAACATACCCAGTATGGGAACGTGGAAGAAAGAGGTCTTGGGGAGAGGCAGCTTGATCTTTTTTCCCCCTTACCTCATATGTGCTTCCGCTCAGGAAAAGGTCCTGAGACCTCACTGTACCAAATCTGAAACCCAGGTTCCCCTTCCCTGTAATCCTCATCAACTTTAATTTATATAGTTGTTATTTAATTATAAATTTCTTTTTAATAAAGTTGGAAAATTGAGCATTTTCTGTTTTTGTGGGTTCTTTGGCTTATCTTGCAAACACATTGAACATTAGTATTACCTGAAATAAAAATCCTAAATGTGAGGGAATGAGGTATGAATGGTATTGCCTTTCTAGGAAAGGCTTATTTCAGTTCAACTAAAATCCAGGGTGCTTCCTTGTAGCATCAGAAATTAAACATGTGTCACAGGTGTCCCAACCTGTGACTGTAACATTTTCACAAGAAAGAAAATGGGGGAAAGGAGAAAGAATATTGTTAAACCTTAACATTATTTCGGACCCTGACGGGTGTTTAGTATTATTAAATTCTGACAACACCCTGTAGGTAGGTTTGTCTCCGTTTTATAGATAATGAAACTGAGGTTTAGAAATGATAAATAACATGCCCAAGGTTACATTACTAAGCGGCAGAGCTGGGATTTGAATATATACTGCATGTCCATGAATCATACATTTTGCCATTGGTGTTAAGCCCATGTATAAGATTTTATCTACAAATGACTGCCTACTAGTTAAACATTTTGAAGTTTTAAAATTAAAATTGGATGACCTTTGTTTCAATAGGAGGAAGAGGGAAAAGTAGTGTTTTATTGATAAATAAAAGTGGTGATCAAAAAACCCAGAATCTTATGTCGATAGTCAAATTTTAGGTCAGAGCAGTTATTCTGCTCCTACAGATAATTCAGTTTTTTATTTGCATAGTATGGTGAGTCAAACATGCGTAGCATTGCTCCCAAGCTCTATACTTGGGAGCAATCAGGGATTATGAATCATATCCTTCACTTAGCAAAAATCCTAATTGGAAAAAAGAACACCTAGAACCTTAATTAAACATGATATGGTACAGCTCAAGTTGTTCCCTTGCTTGGAATGTTGTCAGTGTTATAAAAGTACAGATTTGGATCTAAAATGTACAAAGTGTGATTCGCTTTAAAGAAACATTCTTTTAAAGAGGCCATACTGTAGGTTGAATATAAGGCCAGTAAAATAACGTGTCAGAAGGATTTTTTCCTTTTCTTTTTGACCCTATGAGAAAGCTGAGCCCTGATGGACAACAGTAATAAAAGATGATGAAACATTCTTACTGTGGATTTTTTAGTTCACTGGGGCTGACCTACAGCTCTTGATCGTTAAGTTAGTCCCTGAACAGTCTGAGGTAGTGCATGAGTTCTTCATGCAAGGCTGCCAGAACTAACCTGAATTTTCCTTCTTTCCCAGTGAGAACCAGCCCTCTCACTACTTACTAGTGGTAAGCCTAATTTGGGGAGATGAAGAATTTCAAAATCTTGTGGTAAATGTCATATGGGAGAGACTTTCAAAATTTGTTATGTAGACTAAATGTTTCAAACATAACTAAGGAGTGTTAAGACTGCTATTGTATGTATTAAAATCACCCATCTTTAACAGTCGCCTGCAGTGATTTCAGACTTTTATTGTAATTTTTAAAAAAAGATAATCAGTTTATTTATCTGATTTCTTGGGTTTTATTGTAGAGTTGGTATTCAGCTCTCCTTAGAATAATATTTTACAGTGTTAGGGCCACCACCATCAGTTGATTTTTAGCAATAATTTTTAAAGCCCTAAGCATTTCCCCTGAATTTAAAAAAAAAAAAAAAATGCCGTAGTTGTTGAATGTTTAGCTTTAGTGTAATGTACGTGAAAGTTTTATGAATATTAAATAACTTAGGGTAGGTTATAATTCTTTTCAGTAGTCATTTCTCAATAAGTAGTAGAGCTGGAGAAACTTGGATGCCATATTGAGAGATTAAATTTAAAATCTTTATATTTGTGTTTGACAAACAAAGGTATTACATACAAAATTTAAATTACTGTCAAAGAAAGTTTTCTAGAACGAAGTTTAGTTTTTTAAACTGGACTTAACCTGGGAAGTAGAATAATAGATTTTTTTTTTAATGTGGAGAAATGTCTTCAGATTTAGAAGTAACTCATTCCATGTGTAGAGACTGTTATCCACACACACACAAAAAATCAGATTTTTTTTCTCCTGATTACTGAGAGTAAAAGTTTTTGATTGTGTGGTTTTAACTTGGAAGTATTTCTCCTAGGATTTAAAATAAAAATGAATGCTGCTACATTTAGATTTTTTAACTCTGATACTTCCTAGAAATGCAAAGAAATATATTTAGGAATAGGAAGTAAGAATAAACTGACCTATTTGTATTCTGATTCTCCAGATCTGTGAGAATCAGGATTGGAAAGATCTTGAGAGTCCAGCCCCTTTTCTCTAGGTGTGATCACACTTAAAAGATGCAGATTTACACCTAGAGATGTTTGGAGCTACTTCTATCCATAAACCTCAAGATCGCTTGCTTGCTTATTTATTTATTTTAGGTATTTTTTTTCACTTTACTGATCTAATTTACAAGGTAAACAATAACTGATTTTTTTTTTCTTTTAACATCTTTATTGGAGTATAATTGCTTTACAATGGTGTGTTAGTTTCTGCTTTATAACAAAGTGAATCAGTTATACATATACATATGTTCCCATATCTCTTCCCTCTTGCATCTCCCTCCCTCCCACCCTCCCTATCCCACCCCTCTAGGTGGTCACAAAGCACAGAGCTGATCTCCCTGTGCTATGCGGTTGCTTCCCACTAGCTATCTATTTTACGTTTGGTAGTGTATATATGTCCATGCCAGTCTCTCACTTTGTCACATCTTACCCTTCCCCCTCCCCTTATCCTCAAGTCCATTCTCTAGTAGGTCTGTGTCTTTATTCCCGTCTTGCCACTAGGTTCTTCATGACCTTTTTTTTTTTTTTTCCCCTTAGATTCCATATATATGTGTTAGCATACTGTATTTGTTTTTCTCTTTCTGACTTACTTCACTCTGTATGACAGACTCTAACTCCATCCACCTCACTACATGATTTCTTTTTTTTGAGCTCACTCCTCCCTCCAGCTACTGCCCTAATTCTTTGCTCCTCTAGGTTTGTTGGGTTTTTTTTTCCCCCAATTTTTAAAACTATTTTCCTTGTTTCTCTTCATCAGTCTGATTTTTATGTCACATGGTATACTTAGAATTATTTTCTGTTACAGCATATATTACCTAGGTAAAACAATCTGAAAGTAAATGTCCAAAGAGAATAATCAAAGAAAAATGAAATTTGGGGAACTGTGTTTGAAAAAGAGGAGTGGGGAGGGCCTTAACTTACCTAGAAATGTAAAATGGACATTGTGCCATGTGAAAACCTGTGCATACCAGAGAAGATTTCCTTATCTTTTTAATATATTTTATGAGTACCAAATTATTACTGTACATTCTTTTTTCATTTGCACTGTCATGTTAAGGTTCTAAGGTTAAATGAGATAAATAATCAATTAAGAAATCACCATAAGTCTTGCCAGGGGTCTGTTTACGTGTCTTCTCCACCAATACTCACAAAGAGAATAATGCATGTGCTACAGTCAAGATGACTGAAAAGATCTGCATCTAATGTTAAAAAGTTGTGTAAACTGTTTTTCAAAAGTATGCACATTGGATATGCAGTACAAAATGAACAATATAGAGAAATATGTTAAAGTCTTCATGTAAATGAATACTTTAGTTCTATACATACATGTAAACTTAAATTGTTTTATAGAACACATTTTCATTACAATTAGATGCTCCCCAACTAAAACTGATATTACATCAAAAAATGTGACATAAAACCTATTTGACATTAACCTTTTATTTTTGTCATACATTACATAAATTCTCAACTCATTATTTAAAATATGTTCTATGTTCCAAATTACCCTACTATCCAAATGTTACCTTGAGCTTGACTCTCAAGTATGTCTTCAGGATATAATATACATGAAAGTCACAAAGCAAATAATTTATTTTCAGAGCATGACATGGATTTGGTATATGTATATGCATTGTATGTATATACCTTCAAAATATTTTCCATCCTTTTAAGATTAATTTAAAGTTAAAAATATTCTGGGAATTTTCTGGCAGTCCAGAGGTTAGGACTCGGCGCTCTCACTGCCGAGGGCCTGGGTTCAATCCCTGTTTGGGGAACTAAAATCCCATAAGCCACGTGGCGCAGCCAAAAATAAATAAATAAATAAAAATATTCTGTTTTTTTCCTTCCTTTCCAGAATGTTTCTTTTCTAAATGGAATGTCATGTTTTGAAAAGTTATTACTGTAACTATCTATTCGGAAAGAAAAAGCCACTGCACTGATAATTCATCATCAAATATTTATTAAATGCTGATTTTGTACAGGGCACTTGGAGGGTACAGGAACATGTGATCTAGCTGGGTAGATAATAGGTACATGCAGAAAAGTACACAGCAGTATGTGATAAGTGCCAAATGAGAGCAAAGGAGAGAGAGCCTTTGACCGAAGTGTGTGAGCGCGTCCATCCATTCACTCATTCAGCAAATATTGTTGAGTACCTAATATGTGCCAGGTGCCATTCTAGGCTCCAAGATGCCTCAATGAGCAGGACTCTCATGAGAAGACAGACAGCATACCTAGGTAAACTTGTAAGTTATAGGGAGAAAAATAAAGCAAGACAAGGAAGATGTGGAATGCTGGGGGATGGGAAGGTGGTCACTGGTAGGTCATGATCCTTGGGGCAGAGAGTTGAAAGAAGTAAGGAGTGAGCCTTATCTTAAGGAATGACATTCCAGGCAGAGAGCAGCCAGTGCAAAGGGCCTGAGGCATGAGCATGCCTGGTGAGTTCTAGGCCTGGGAAGTCAGCAAGGGCTAGAATCAGAAGTAAGTCAGAGAGGTTTGGGGCTGGGGGTGGGGGCCGTTGTTTAGTCAATGGTTATTCACAGTTGAACATAGAAAAGGAGTTTGGTTTTTACAATGAGAAAAATGGGGATTCATTGGAGGGTTTTGATTTATGTTTTAAAGGCATTGCTCAGGAGGCTGGGGTGAGAATAGATGCAGGGGGTAAAAGAGGGAGAGCAGAGAGGCCAGATGAGAGGCGATGACAGCTCGGACTAGGGAGGTAGCAGTGGAGGTGGTGTGTGGTTGGATTCTGGATCTGTTTTGAAGGTATAGCCGATGGGATTTCTTGATGGATGGGATGTGGGGCGTGAGAGAATGAGCAGTGAAGGGTTACATATAAAAAATGAAATTTGAACTGGAACCTAAGGAATTCGTTGACCAGGAGAAGATGGCAAAGCAGAGGAATTTAGGTGGGAAAGAAAGAAATTAAGTGAGAAGTATATAAGAGGGGCAAGACAGTGGGGAATCTTCTTTGGATGAAGTGAGAAGTTTCTCAAAGAGGAGAGAGAAAAGAAGGAAGGCTGGAATGGGACATTGGGATAACAGTTTGTGAAATGCACTCAATGCAAGGCCAAAGTATTTGAATTTTTCTTTACGTACAAAAAAATCATAAAGTTTTTCAAGCAAGGCAGTTATTTGACTAAGAGAGAAAGAATCCTTGTAGTTAATAACAGCCTTGGAACCAGACAGATCTGTGTTCCAATCCTGGCTCTTTTCCTTTCTGTGCTGTCTCCAGTAAATTATGTAACCTCTCTGGGGGCATGTGCCTTAGTTTCTCTGGATTGAGGATTCACCTTGCAGAGGAAGTTTGCCAGGATTAAGTGAGACCATGCATACAAAGAGTTAACAGTGCCTCACTAATTTGGAGCTTAACTATCACTACTTTTTAAAATTATTGTTATAAAAAAATGTTAAAGCAGTGTTTAATTAGACTAGTCTGCTAATAGTGAATGAATGAGTGAATGGCTCCTTTAGAAAATGAAATTGACTTTTTGTCGTAAGTGAATTATTTCTGTCAGTCAGTATTGCCTTCCAAGACTAGGCAATGCCCCTTGAAATTCCTGTTAGTTGTCCAGTGGTATACTTTTATCAGAACAGCAGGGGATGTAATACAGTGTTCTCCCTCCAAACAGTTAAGAGATCAAATATAAAAAATTCCCATCTTGACATTCTCAGTTTAGTATAGAAAAGACTGAGAAATTTAGCAGTAGAAACCTGACGTCACTTTAAAACCCACTTTCCAAAAATCAGTGTCCTGCTGAACACTGGTCTGCAGAATGGAGGTTTAGAAAATGCTGGGAAAGTGAAAAAAGGCATATGGGCTTTGATTTCGTTTAAATATAAAACATACTTTAAAAAATAAAAATATACTAAAGAAAAAGATTGAAAAAGTATGTTCCAAAGTATTAGCTCGGGCTGCCATAACAGAATACAGATGACCCTTGAACAACATGGGTTTGAACTGCATGGGTCCACTTATGCACGGATTTTTTTTTTTTTCACGGAATACCTACTACAGTACTCATGATCCACAGTTGATTGAGTCTGCAGATGCAGAGTAACTGCCTATGTAGAGGACTGACTCTAAAGTTATATGCGGATTTTCGACTGCTCAGTTGGTCAGAGCTCCAACCCTTGAGTTGTTCAAGGGTCAACTGTACCATAGACTGTGTGGCTTAAACAGCAGAAACTTATTTTCTCACAGTTCTGGAGGCTGGGCAGTCCAAGATTGGGGTGCCAGGCAATTCGCTTGCTGGGGAAGGCCCTCTTCCTGGTTTGCAGATTGCCTCCTTCTTGCTGTCCTCACAGGAGCTCTGGACTCTCTTCCTCTTCTTATAAGAGCGCCAGCCCTATTGGATTACGGCTCTACCCTTGTGAACTCATCTAACCTTAATTATTTCCTAGAGACCCTGTCTCTAAATCCAGTCACATTAGAGCTTAGGGTTTCAACATGAGTTTTGTGGGGGACACAATTCAGTCCACAGCAGTTACTGCTAGGCAGTGGAATCATAAGTGATCTTCATTTTCTTCTTTATTCATTTCTGTACTTTCCAAACTTTCTGCAGTTGAGGGTGTTGGGTGAAACTGGGTTCCACTTATATGAGTTACCTACAGTAGTCAAACTCATAGGGACAGAAAGTAGAATGGTGGTTGCCAAGCGCTGGGGGGAGGGGAAAGGGAGAGTTAGCATATAATGGGTACAGAGTTTCAGTTTTGCAAGATGAAAAGACTTCTGGAGATGGATGGTGGTGATGGTTGCACAACAGTGTAAAAGTACTTAATACCACTGAACTGTACAGTTAAAAATGGTTAAGATGCTGAATTTTGTTATGTGTATTTTACCACACATACACACAAAAATTCTCAGCCCCCTCTCCAAAAAAGGCCCCAAAAAACTTCTAAAAAATATATAGCTTTTGGAGTTGGACAGATTGGGTTTAAATACTAGTTCTGTGTTGATATAGTGGTTCTCAAACATGAGTGTGCATCAGGATTACCTGGATGGCTTGTTTAACACCCCCTGAGTTCCTGGTCCAGTAGGTCTGGGATGGGCCTGAGAATTTGGATTTTTAACAGGCTCCCAGGTGATTGAGAGCCTACAGCAAGTTCCCTGTTTGTAAAAGTGGGTCTGTTTGTCAGCTGTGAGGCTTATGTGGGAGTACCTGGTTCAGGAGCTCTCAGCATCAGTTTTAGTTTCTTTTTAGCAAATTGTTTGTTTGCTTTTTCCTCAAATAATTTACTATTGGATTTTTTTCTCATGTATTTAAGATCATTTTACACAAACATGAAGAAATAACTTATTTTTTAAATTTATTTTATTCAAGTATAGTTGATTTACAATATTGTTAATTTCTGCTGTACAGCAAAGTGATTCAGTTATACATATATATATTCTTTTTCATATTTTTTATCACAGGATATTGAATAGAGTTCCCTGCGCTATAGAAGAAACTTACTTTTAGAAATATATATTAAAGTCTTTAAATATGTAAGAAGCATGTAAAATTAACTTTGCTTCTTAGAAGATTAGGATTATTTCAGTCCAGTGGCTAGACTAGGGTTATCTTTGGAACTGATACTTAATATTCAACTTTTTTCCTTTTCCAAATTATATCTGTGTGTGTGTGTGTGTGTGTGTGTGTGTGTGTGTGTGTAGGGGGTTAGAATCTGGTGAAAACAAGGGTTATGGCAACTCCCTTCCCTTCATCCCCCCCTTCCATAAAAAAAATCCCACAAACAAAACCTCTTGGAAACCATATGTAAATAATTAGGGTAAATATTATTCATACCTCTTTAACTGTTCTTAAATCTTAAAGATTTCCACCTTGTGGCTGTCCATAAAGGCTAACAAGGGGAAAATGAGCCTCTAGGCCAGTGTGTTTCCTAAAGTAAGTTCTATAAAAGTCTCTAGATGGGAACTGTCCAATTTGGGGGGCACTAACCACATATGGCTGTTAGTGCCTGAAATGCACCAATTGTGATGTGCTCTAAGTATAAAGTTCACACCAGGTCTTGAAGACTTTGTATGAGAAAAAGGATGTAAAATATCTCATTAATTTTATATTAATTACATGTTGAAATGATTAAATAAATACTAAATAAATTTTTTTTTAATTTTGTCCAAAATATTTTTTGGGTATTCTGGACAAAATAAAATGCAGTTCACCCTTGAACAACGTGAGGGTTAGGAGCACCAACCCCCTATGCAGTTAAAAATCCACATATAACTTTTTATCCCCCCAAAACTTAAATAATAGCCTACTGTTGAAGAGAGCCTCACTGATAACATACAGTCAATTAACATATATTTGGTATGTTATACTTATTATATACTGAATTCTTACAAAAAAAGTAAGCAAGAAAAAAGAAAATGTTATTAGGAAAATCATACACAGGGGAATTCTCTGGCGGTCCAGTGGTTAGGACTCCGTACTTCCACTGCGGAGGGCTCACGTTCAATCCCTGATCAGGTAACTAAGATCCTGCATGCCACGCAGCGAGGCCAAAAAAAAAAAAAAAGAAAGAAAATCATACAGAAGAGAAAATACATTATTTAGAGTACTATACTGCATATATCCATACCGTTAAGTTTATGACATCTGTTTACAAGATGAATTGTCTTGTCAGTACCTACATCAATATTGTCTTATATAATACAAAACACTATAGATGTTACATGTATTTCTAACACTAGACATCAAAAATGAAAAGATAATGTGAAAAAGAAATTTATATTTATGTATAGGTATAGTGGTTCATGCATTGGTAAAGAAAAAGCAGCAGTATGATTGCTTTATGGTGGCCTAGTGTCATCCATACGATTGCTTCACAGAAGCCCAGCCTCTGTGGGCTGAATGAATCATTATATGAATGAATCATTATAAAATGAATGAATGAATGAATGAATCATTATAGAATGAATGAATGAACCATTCATTAGAAAATGTTTATGGCATATAGTATTATAGTCATTCATAATACAGTATTGGAAACACTTATATTTTTCTAAAAAACCACTTACCTATTATGATAGGCTGATGTGCAGGTTCTCCAGTTACGAGAGAAAGAGGCATACTTTACAGTAATGTAATTCTTTTTTTTTTTTTTTTTTAATTTTTAAAAAAAATTTTTTGGCCGTGCCGCACGGCATGTGGGATCTTAGTTCCCTGACCAGGGATCAAACCTGCACCCTCTGCATTGGAAGCACGGAGCCTTAACCACTGGACCACCAGGGAAGTCCCACAGTAATGTAATTCTTTGAAAGCAAAGTTATAAAATAGTAAGAAAACAAGCACTGTTAATTTTGTATTATATGTCACTCACCTTATGCCTATGTAAGGATAGGCTATCCATTTCTGTACAAGTCTTGTTCATGATGTTCTACATGTATATATTTATAAATGTATTGGAAAAAAAATCTGTGTATAAGTGGACCCTCGCAGTTCAAACCTATATTGTTTAAGGATCAACTGTATATTACAACAAATTACACTTTAAAAAGTTTAGTTACTAGAACATTTTGAATCTCATGTGTGGCTCTCACTTGTGACTCATGGTGTTTCTATTGGACAGCTGTGCTGCTCTAGACCCACAGGAGTTAATAGGTGTTGGGAGTGGAGTTGGGAGAGAATGGAGGGTTCTGTGGCAAAGTCAGTGTGGGAAACAGTGACTTTTAAAAAGCAGGAGGTCTGGGGACTTCCCTGGTGGTCCAGTGGTAAAGAATCCGCCTTCCAATGCAGGGGACGCGGGTTAAATCCCTGGTCGGGGAACTAAGATCCCACATGACACAGGGCAGCTAAGCCCGCGCGCACCACAACTACTGAGCTGGCACGCCTCAACGAGAGAGCCTGCGTGCTGCAAACTACAGAGCCCACGCGTGCTGGAGCCCGCGCACCACAACTACAGAGAGAAAACCCACATGCCACAACTAGAGAGAGGCCTGTGCACCACAACGAAGAGCCCATACAGAAAGAAAGAAAAAAAAAAAAGAAGACTTCAGGGCTTCCCTGGTGGCACAGTGGTTAAGAATCCGCCTGCCAAAGCAGGGGACACGGGTTCGATCCCTGGTCCGGGAAGATCCCACATGCCTCGCAGTGACTAAGCCTGTGCGCCACAACTACTGAGCACACGTGCCACAACTACTGAAGCCTGCATGCCTAGACCCCATGCTCCACAACAAGAGAAGCCCCACTTACTGCAACTAGAGAAAGCCCATGCACAGCAACGAAGATTCAACACAGCCAAAAAAAATACATAAATAAATAAATTTAAAAAAAAAAAGAGGGCTTCCCTGGTGGCGCAGTGGTTGAGAGTCTGCCTGCCAATGCAGGGGACACGGGTTCGAGCCCTGGTCTGGGAGGATCCCACATGCCGTGGAGCAACTGGGCCCGTGAGCCACAACTGCTGAGCCTTCGCGTTTGGAGCCTGTGCCCCGCAACAAGAGAGGCCGCGATAGTGAAAGGTGCGCGCACCGCGATGAAGGGTGGCCCCCGCTTGCCGCAACTGGAGAGGGCCCTCGCACAGAAACGAAGACCCAACACAGCCAAAAATAAATAAATTAATTAATTAAAAATCCTTCCCTCTACTTTAAAAAAAAAGACTTTAAAAATAAATAAATAAATAAAAAGCAGGAGGTCTGATGTATATCATGAATTACTGAGACGGGTATGTGATATGTAACGTTTCCCAAAGTTATTTCATTATGGAACCTCGGCCAGCCTTTTTTGTTTAAAGGACTCCTTTCCCTGAAGTCTTGCATGGAAAAGACTAAAATGCTGCTCTCAGCTACGATGTTCCCACAGCTCCTTTTCTTTTTTTAAAATTTATTTATTTATTTATTTTTGGCTGTGTTGGGTCTTCGTTTCTGTGCGAGGGCTTTCTCCAGTTGCGGCGAGCGGGGGCCACTCTTCATCGCGGTGCGCGGGCCTCTCACTGTCGCGGCCTCTCGTTGCAGAGCACAGGCTCCAGACGCGCAGGCTCAGTAATTGTGGCTCACGGGCCCAGTTGCTCCGCGGCATGTGGGAACCTTCCCAGACCAGGGCTCGAACCCGTGTCCCCTGCATTAGCAGGCAGATTCTCAACCACTGCGCCACCAGGGAGGCCCCCAGCTCCTTTTCTTGAAGCCAGTGCCAATGTATTTCTCCTTACTTATATTTCTCCCTACTTTTTTAATATAATTATTTACTTATTTTATTTTATTTATTTATTTTGGCCGCACTGGGTCTTAGCTGTGGCATGCGGGATCTTCGTTGCATTATGCAGACTTCTTAGTTGCGGCATGCGGACTCTTAGTTGCGGCATGCATGCGTTCCCCAACCAGGGATCGAACCCCGGGCCCCCTGCATTGGGAGCCGGAGTCTTACCCACTGGACCACCAGGGAAGTCCCTCCCTACTTTTTATAGTGATAGATTTACAATAATGTGCTTCACTTTTCTCAGCAAAAATACCTTATAATAAGTTGATTTAAAATTTTAGAATTGTAATTGATGGAATAATGAGGTTTTTTGCTGTGGGAGAAAGTGTTTTAAGATTCTCAACTGCTGTTTTTTGGCATGGGAAACATTTACAGAAATCAGACCTTCCAAAAATCCTGTTTCCACCCACAGAGATGAGAAGCATGGGCTTGGGAATTAGAGATTTGAATTCAAACTTCTGTCTCACTGCTTACAAACTGCAATGTTGGGCAAGTGTCTTACATTCTCTCTAAAAATAGGGATAATAATACATACCTGGCAGGATTGTGTTAGAAGGATTAGGACTGTGTAAAGTGTGTGGCAGAGGGAAGGCACTTAATGAATGTTAGCTGCTACTACAGTTTTTATCATATCATATGCTTTGGTATATTAATAATTAATATTAATTTAATTTATATTTTATAATAGTTAATAGTAATAATAATAGCAATAATCATTAATTGTAAAAGGGGCTTAATGTTACTGTAAATATCCATGCTAGCATATGTTTATTTTCATGCACATTGATAATGCTTACTACAGTTTGGAAGATTATTTCAGATGTAGGTGTCTTGCCTTTCCAATAAGATTATCAGCTACTTGAGAGCTGGGACATATTATACACTTGTGTGGGGCTTTTTTTGTGTTTCTTTAATCCTCTACCCTGCCCTTCCATCACAGGCTTATTTGAATAAATAAATGATCATTGAATCAAGCCCTCATTATCATTAGTATGATAACTTACAGTTGTTTAATATATCATGCTATTTTAATGTAATCTGTTAAATAAAAATTATGATATTAATGATATGAGAATCATTAACAAAATTTGCAAGCTTTCATTAGAAGTTTAAGAAAAAGTTAAATAATGACAAACCTTCATAGAAAAATAATTTTACTAAGTGAAGCAAAACCAAAGAACTTAAATATTTAGAGAGGTAAATAAGGTGTTCTAAAGGCAAGACTATGAAGACATAATGAAGCAAGAAAAATTTATTCTAATTTGTCCAAAAGAACGATAAGTGAAAAGAAGTGATAGAAGAGGGTCAAACTAAATGAAAAGTCTTCACCTCTTTCCTAAGGAAAAGGGTTGTGTTGTGGCACAAATCTCTCAGAAGATGGGACTGCGTTCGAAACCAGTTACGCAGTTTCCCGACACCACTTGCTTCTAGCACATGTGACTGCCACTTCAGAATGATGTGGTTTTAAGTAAAAATAAAATTTTTCTTTAATTACACTGAGCTGGCCTTAAAAACGAAACGCAGTGTTTTATTCTTAGATCACCAGAGGCTGTTTCTAAGTTACTTGACTCTTATATGAAGGTTCAATAACCTATAGCAGGATAGCCCAGAAGTGGGTATAGAAAAAGGTGTTAATTTACATGTCTATTCAATTCCAAGCATTCATGTAAAAACTAGAAAAGTAAATGATTATGTGGCTATTTTCTACAGTGGACATTTGGGAGAATAAAGATGTGAATTTTGACTAAGCTTTCCAGAAAGGACTGCTGCATGTTTATCAGATGAAACTTGCCTTTGTATCTCACTCCGGTCCAAGGTGCAGAATGTTGATGGGCTTTTCCACTGCAGTGTCAGGTTTTTTAAATTGTAAAATTCATTTCTGTTGTCCTCTACTAAGCTTGCAGAAAACTAGGTTATACTTCACCTTCCTCCCTCAGGGCATTCTTTGATAACTTTGATGATAGTGAAGAGTATCCTTTCTGCACTGTTGAAATTGACAGCTTGCTGCTACCATCCTGTGCATCTGGCAGCACCTTCAGCATCTTTGCATTGCAAAAAAGTACAAAGTGTGTAGAAATGGCCATTGTGTGCTTAGCAAGTTTAAAAATATATTGTGAATTATATTCAGATGTTCAGAATCCCTTTGTTATTTGTTACTGGATTGAGTTTGTTTCACATGTTGAACAACTGTCCTGGACCCCAACAGTACAAGGGCTCCATGGACTGACCCCTAAAGGATCTGTGGATAGAATTGGGGAGAACTGGGGAGACGGAGGCCCGTGAACTTGGATACAAAAAAAATTGCATGTTATTTTCACTAGACTCAAATTGAAATTTATTATTTCCTAAATCTATGAGTGAAAGCCACCAACCACAGTAGTATTAACAGTGCCTGGGAAATGTTACCAGTAGAAATATTGTTTATCACATTACATTTGCAGGTATCTTGAAAGATTACTATCTCCTAAATGATAGTAGTTACTAGACTCACCACTACATCTAGTATATTAATGCATTGATGAAGAACCACATATATAACTATATTACAATTTTTAAATATTTTTATAACTGTATTTTAAAAAATCTTCAATATAGTCTGCATCTTGAAATATTACTCTGAGAAGGGATCCATAAGCCTCACCAGACAGACAGAAGGCACACCAGGGTTAAGAACCCTCCTCCTTCCTTTGTGGGATGATTTCTTCCTACATCTGTGCATGTTGGTGGTTGTGGGGTGATCTGCCTCAACTTCTTTCACCCCACTGTTTGCTGGGGTTAATTTTAACTGACGTGCCATAGGTCCCTCATTTTCCCTCAATGAGCATGTGTCCTGAAGCTGCCAGCTTGAGGGAGAGAATACTTTTCCAGAAATAGAAAGATTTTTTGGGGGGGTGGGGGGAGGATTTTTTTCTTTTTTATTCAAACAGAAAGTCACAAAAATTATAATCATCCTCATCAGTTCACTCAGTCCCATGTAATTAACTTTTTTTCATCTTGATCTTTTTTTAGCACTTTTATGAATTCATCAGTTTTCCATTAGAGTTCTGAAAATGCTTATTCATTCAGTTCAGCAGTATAGTCAGTTACCAGAAACCTGTACTTGTCAGAGTCTTTTCCATGAATTCCTTGAAGATGAAACCCTTTTATAGGGACATTTTTGCGAAAGCATCAGAGTACACCCAGAACTGTCTGTAAATGACAAAAGACTTAAAAATGACCACGGTTAAAGATTTGATGAAAGTTCATAATAATGCAATTGACAAGGAAATTTAGTTATTTCTGAGTTACATATTTTAAAGTAATAACTAGAATTATGACTTATAACATTATACGAGAACATATAAGATTTTTAGAAATTCATGTAATGTCTGAAACATTTCTATTAACATATTTCCATACAAATAACCCAAGGAAAGTTTAGTATTAGTTGTTTTTTTGTTTGTTTGTTTGTTTTATACTGCAGGTTCTTATTAGTCATCAATTTTATACACATCAGTGTATACATGTCAATCCCAATCGCCCAATTCAGCACACCACCATCCCCACCCCACCGCGGTTTTCCCCCCTTGGTGTCCATACGTTTGTTCTCTACATCTGTGTCTCAACCTCTGCCCTGCAAACCAGTTCATCTGTACCATTTTTCTAGGTTCCACATACATGCGTTAATATACGATATTTGTTTTTCTCTTTCTGACTTACTTCACTCTGTATGACAGTCTCTAGATCCATCCACATCTCAACAAATGACTCAATTTCATTCCTTTTTATGGCTGAGTAATATTCCATTGTATATATGTACCACTTCTTCTTTATCCATTCGTCTGTCGATGGGCATTTAGGTTGCTTCCATGACCTGGCTATTGTAAATAGTGCTGCAGTGAACATTGGGGTGCATGTGTCTTTTTGAATTATGGTTTTCTCTGGGTATATGCCCAGTGGTGGGATTGCTGGATCATATGGTAATTCTATTTTTAGTTTTTTAAGGAACCTCCATACTGTTCTCCATAGTGGCTGTATCAGTTTACATTCCCACCAACAGTGCAAGAGGGTTCCCTTTTCTCCACACCCTCTCCAGCATTTGTTGTTTGTAGATTTTCTGATGATGCCCATTCTAACTGGTGTGAGGTGATACCTCATTGTAGTTTTGATTTGCATTTCTCTAATAATTAGTGATGTTGAGCAGCTTTTCATGTGCTTCTTGGCCATCTGTATGTCTTCTTTGGAGAAATGTCTATTTAGTTCTGCCCATTTTTGGAATGGATTGTTTGTTTCTTTTTTTTTTTTTTTTTTTTTATTTATTTATGGCTGTGTTGGGTCTTAGTTTCTGTGCGAGGGCTCCCTCCAGCTGCGGCGAGCGGGGGCCACTCTTCATCGCGGTGCGCGGGCCTCTCACTACCGCGGCCTCTCCCGTTGCGGAGCACAGGCTCCAGACGCGCAGGCTCAGCAATTGTGGCCCACGGGCCCAGCCGCCCCGCGGCACGTGGGATCGTCCCAGACCAGGGCCCAAACCCGTGTCCCCTGTATTGGCAGGCAGACTCCCAACCGCTGCGCCACCAGGGAAGCCCCTGTTTGTTTCTTTAATATTGAGCTGCATGAGCTGTTTATATATTTTGGAGATTAATCCTTTGTCCGTTGATTCGTTTGCGAATATTTTCTCCCATTCTGAGGGTTGTCTTTTTGTCTTGTTTATGGTTTCCTTTGCTGTGCAAAAGCTTTGAAGTTTCATTAGGTCCCATTTGTTTATTTTTGTTTTTATTTCCATTACTCTAGGAGGTGGATCAAAAAAGATCTTGCTGTGATTTATGTCAAAGAGTGTTCCTCCTATGTTTCCCTCTAAGAGTTTTATAGTGTCTGGTCTTACATTTAGGTCTCGAATCCATTTTGAGTTTATTTTTGTGTATGGTGTTAGGGAATGTTCTAATTTCATTCTTTTACATGTAGCTGTCCAGTTTTCCCAGCACCACTTATTGAAGAGACTGTCTTTTCTCCATTGTATATCATTGCCTCCTTTGTCATAGATTAGTTGACCGTAGGTGCGTGGGTTTATCTCTGGGCTTTCCATCTCGTTCCATTGATCTATGTTTCTGTTTTTGTGCCAGTACCATATTGTCTTGATTACTGTAGCTTTGTAGTATAGTCTGAAGTCAGGGAGCCTGAGTCCTCCAGCTCCGTTTTTTTGCCTCAAGACTGCTTTGGCTATTCGGGGTCTTTTGTGTCTCCATACAAATTTTAAGATGATTTGTTCTAGCTCCGTAAAAAATGCCATTGGTAATTTGATAGGGATTGCATTGAATCTGTAGATTGCTTTGGGTAGTATACTCATTTTCACAATGTTGATTCTTCCAATCCAAGAACATGGTATATCTCTCCATCTGTTGGTATCATCTTTAATTTCTTTCATCAGTGTCTTATAGTTTTCTGCATACAGGTCTTTTGTCTCCCTAGGTAGGTTTATTCCTAAGTATTTTATTCTTTTTGTTGCAATGGTAAATGGGAGTGTTTCCATAATTTCTCTTTCAGATTTTTCATCATTAGTGTATAGGAATGCAAGAGATTTCTGTGCATTAATTTTGTATCCTGCAACTTTACCATATTCATTAATTAGCTCTAGCAGTTTTCTGGTGACATTTTTAGGATTCTCTATGTATAGTATCATGTCATCCGCAAACAGTGACAGTTTTACTTCTTCTTTTCCAATTTGTATTCCTTTTATTTCTTTTTCTTCTCTGATTGCCGTGGCTAGGACTTCCAAAACTATGTTGAATAATAGTGGTGAGAGTGGACATCCTTGTCTCGTTCCTGATCTTAGAGGAAATGCTTTCAGTTTTTCACCATTGAGAATGATGTTTGCTGTGGGTTTGTCGTATATGGCCTTTATTATGTTGAGGTAGGTTCCCTCTATGCCCACTTTCTGGAGAGTTTATCATAAATGGGTGTTGAATTTTGTCAAAAGCTTTTTCTGCATCTATTGAGATGATCATATGGTTTTTATTCTTTAGTTTGTTAATATGGAGTATCACATTGATTGATTTGCGTATATTGGAGACTCCTTGCATCCCTGGGATAAATCCCACTTGATCATGGTGTATGATCCTTTTAATGTGTTGTTGGATTCTGTTTGCTAATATTTTGTTGAGGATTTTTGCATCTATATTCATCAGTGATATTGGTCTGTAATTTTCTTTTTTTGTAGTATCTTTTTCTGGTTTTGGTATCAGGGTGACGGTGGCCTCATAGAATGAGTTTGGGAGTGTTCCTTCCTCTGCAATTTTTTAAGATTTTTAATCATAGATGTACAGCTAGTTATTTTCAAATAAACCCTTTTGGGTATTTTTTTAAGTAGGAATATTCAGAGATGTTTTATTCTTTTTTTGTGGTAAAATATACATAACATAAAATTTACCATTTTAGCCATTTTATGTATTTGTTTGTTTGTTTATTTATTTAAAAATTTTAGCTGTGTTGGGTCCTCGTTGCTGCGCGAGGGCTTTCTCTAGTTGTGGCGAGCAGGGCTACTCTTCGTTGCGGTGCGTGGGCTTCTCATTGTGGTGGCTTCTCTTGTTGCGGAGCATGGGCTCTAGACGTGCGGGCTTCAGTAGTTGTGGTGCACGGGCTCAGTAGTTGTGGTGCACGGGCTCAGTAGTTGTGGTATGCGGGCTCAGTAATTGTGGCTCGTGGGCTCTACAGCGCAGATTCAGTAGTTGTGGCACACGGGTTTAGTTACTCTGCGGTCTGTGGGATCTTCTTGGACCAGGGCTCGAACCCGTGTCCCCTGCATTGGTGGGCGGATTCTCAACCATTGCACCACCAGGGAAGCCCTTTAGCCATTTTAAGTACAGTTCTGTGGCATTAAGTACATTCACATTGTTGTATAACCATCACCACCGTTTTTCCCCAGAACTTTTTCATCTTCCTCAACTGAAACTCTGTATCTTATGGTCTTTTGATAGAAAAAACTAAATTTAAATTCCAGTTCACATGGCATTTCTTAAAGTTTGTACAAGATTTCACACTAGATAGAAGTTTATTTTTCTTAAACGGAGTTTAGAAGAGTGAGATTAATTCAGCTTCTTTAAAATTTTTGTAGAAACTGGGAAATCTTTCTTGGAGTAATATGCTACATATATATTTGCCCATATTCTTTCTTAAATCGTTTTTAAGCTTTAAAAGTTTCCTTTTATTTTCTTCTCCTTAAAAAATTGACTCATGCACACATCTTCCTTTTGAGCCTGCTTTTATAAAAGAGAATCCTCAGCATCTCTTCCTTGTAACATCATTGACTTTGTAAAATGGAATTTTGTTTAATATTGTTAGTTGTTTTTATAGGGCTTGTTTTTCTTGGAACATACCGTAAAACCAAAATATTTTGAATGTTACTCATTGACAGAGAGCAATGAGAGTCAAGAGTTTGCATGATAACTTTAACCAGATTGCTAATACTAAAGCTCAATAAAAGAAAAAGATTTTTTGTTTACAATTACTGCCATTTCAAAGTATTTTTTAAAGCAGTTCCATACATAGAAACAATAACATGTAAAAACTACACTAACACAGAGCAATGGTGTCCTATTGTATTTGAGGAAATATAAAGATCAGGCAGTTTTTATTTTTTAATAGCTTAATTATTACCGTACTGTACTCTAGTAAATTTTGTGATTGTAAGATGGAAATGCAAACAGCAGTCCTTTTTCTATTTATGACCAGTATTGTGCAATAATATCCATTGTTTTTAAAAGCAGGGAAAAAACGCATTGGGAGGATTTTTCTTTTACTTCATTTAAAATGCTCTCTAAAAGAAATCCCTTTCAATTAGAAAAAAACACAAATGACTCAGTAAGTCTCCATTTAATAAAAGATATCTTTTTTCTGAATGAAACTAAAAATTTAAAAAGTGTCAAGAGCCGTTTGTGTTTAATATTTAGGTAGTTTGTTTTTATGGAGAGGATGCAAGTAAGACTTACTGTTGGCTTTCTAGTTTTTAATTCCTATTCGTAAAATTTTGGCTTAATGTGTTTTTGGTTGATGCATGACCAGGTTCATCTTCATGAGTGTTTATTTCAATGTTGGCATTGCTTCCTTTTGCTAAGTCAGCTTGTCATTGAAGCCGATTCTCTGAATGATTGATTTTTTTAGTGGAAGAAAGTAATAAATATGGCAATCAATGATTAAAACAGAAACTCACCTTTTATTTGGAAGTATAATACAAGAGTTCTTTGAAATTTAGTAGTGTAACTGAAAAGAACTGACTCATCTTTTTAGTACTTATTATTCTATGTAGTGCAGTATTGTGAATTATCACAAAGATAGTTTCAAGTTAATTTTATTTAACATTTAATAGCAATCAGGACAGCAGTATTTCTTGGTCATTTCTCAGTCATTTCCTGTTTACTGTTTTCCATAGTCATTAAAATCTTGTCTCTTATAAAATACAGTAAAGAAATTATGAAAACATTTTTGGCAGAGCATCTGTTTTTCCTATACTGCAGAGTTTTTTTCTTTCCTTTAAAGGTCTAGTGTTGATGCCCTCAAAAAGCCATACATGGCTGTGCCGGAGACTTCATCTTAGACTTTTACTTCTGAGTCTTTTAATGAACACAACTTTTTTTTTTTTTTTGGCTGTGTCGGGTCTTAGTTGCAGCACGTGGGATCTTTTCATTAGGGCGTGCAGGCTTCTGTCTAGTTGTGGCGGGCGGGCTCAGTAGTTGCAGTGCGCGGGCTTAGTTGCCCCGCAGCATGTGGGATCTTAGTTCCCCAACCAGGGATCAAACCCGCGTCCCCCTGCATTGGAAGGCGCATTCTTAACCACTGGACCACCAGGGAAGTCCCTGAACACAACTATTATTAATATAATAAATTACTACTCAAGGTTTTGGAACTCCAGGAGTTATTTTATGTTTATGTTCAGTGCATAAATCCCTGTTTTAAGGAGGTTTATTAAATATTAAATGGGTTATTATGGAAGGATACACAATTATTTTGTCATATGGATCTTAAAAAATGACATTTTCATATGCCTCAGAGAGTTGAACTGTCTGATCAGGTGGGGAATCAGTTGACCTCGAAAGCCTTTTTCTCCCTGGCAGGAATGCCTGGCTAGATACATAAGGGCCCAGCATAAGCTGGTGGATCCCGGACAATGGATGACCAGCCTGCATCCGAATCCTGTGTTTTATGATTGTGCTAAAGTGCTCCTGTTTAGCCTAGCTGAATATTCTTGGAAACCAAATGATAAGGAACTGACATCACTCCTGAAAAAGTTAGTTTTTAAGACCAAAATTTTACTTAAGTACTGAGTAAAACATGTTTATTGGGCACATTTGTATCGGGCATTGCACTAAACTCTGGTAACATGAAGATGGAACAAAATTGACCCAGCTTTCTTGGAACTTGTAAGCTAATGAGGGAGTCAGAAAAGCAAAGTTTTGTCACACACATGTCAGATCTAGTAACATGTCAGACGTGCTCTAGGGATACAAATGAGCAATTAATTTTGCTTCAGGATTTTCTTAAAATTAGTTCATTTTATTTTTGGCTGCATGGGGTCTTCATTGCTGCACGTGGGCTTTCCCTAGTTGTGGCGAGCGGGGGCTACTCTTCGTTGCGGTGCGCGGGCTTCTCATTAAGGTGGCTTCTCTTGTTGCGGAGCACGGGCTCTAGGCACGCGGGCTCAGTAGTTGGTGGCTCATGGGCTCTGGAGCGCAGGCTCAGTAGTTGTGGCTCACAGGCTCTAGGGTGCCCGGACTTCAGTAGTTGTGGGCTCTAGAGCGCAGGCTCAGTAGTTGTGGTGCACGGGCTTAGTTGCTCCGCCACATGTGGGATCTTCCTGGACCAGGGCTCGAACCTGTGTCCCCTGCATTGGCAGGTGGATTATTAACCACTGTGCCACCAGGGAAGTCCCAGGATTTTTTTTAAAAAAAGAAGGGCAAAAAAAAAAAAAAAAAGAAGGGCAAAATCATTTTACTCAAAGCCTTAAAAGATAAGGAGGTATTGTCAGTTGACCACTTGGAGATGGGCGGGAAGGTCTTTTGTCTTCTAAGTAAAGGGACAAGTGCAAAGCCAAAGAATTGAAAAAGTGGCATGATAAGTTTGGGGGACATCAAATGGTCAAGATGGTGAAGAAACAAGGGTTCCATATAGGGGAGGGTGAGGTGGGTTAAGGTACAAAATGAGGCCAGAGCCTATTGTAATGGGCCAGAATTTTAAGTTCACTAATGCCAAAAAGCCATGCAGTCTAAAAGTTGCTTGGCTTTAGGATGGGAAAATTCATTGTACTCTTGTAGCACTTTATACTGTTTTTGTTTAAATTTGGGCTCTGCTTTAGTTGGGTACAGAAGATAGGCATAATGAAGCTAATCACACAGAACAGTGGCTGATCAATGTCAAAAGACATGGTTGGTGCTTTTAGAATTCTGGGTAGCAAATCCAAAAGACAGCCCAGGGTTGTCAGAGAAAGACTCAGAGAGGTAGATTCAAACTAAGTTTTGAATAACGGATGGAATTTCAGTAGATGTAGAAGAGAAAGAAGAGCATTTCAGATAAGAAAATTGTCACCTGAACCAGGGCAGATGCTGGCAAAGTGTGCATTGTGTTTGGGGGCTAGGAGAGTGGCAGTTTGGCTAGAATGGTGTGCAGGGGAATAGTGGGAAGTAACTTTAGCCCCACTGTGTGTTCTAGGTTTAAATATAATTCTTTGTTTTCCACTTTAGATTGCTCTCCCGTAGGAATAACCTGGTATCCAAAGTAAGCATGCTTTCTTGGAAAACTGAAGTAAGTTTCAAGAAAAAGGGAATAAGCACACTTTCCCTGGTATGCCTGATCCTGTTGCAGGTCTTGCCATCGTGTGACCAACATATTGGAAAGGGTGATAAGTTCATTTCAAAAAATGTTCATTGACCACAGTGAGATACCACCTCGCACCTGTTAGAATGGCTGTCATCAAAAAGACAAGAGATGACAAGTGTTGGCAAGGATGTGGACAAAAGGGAACCCTTGTGCACTGTTGGTTGGAATGTAAATTGATGCAGCCACTATGGAAAACAGTACGGAGGGTCCTCAAAAAATTAAAAATAGAGCTACCATATGATCCAGTAACCCCACTTCTATATGTATATTTGAAGGAAATGAAATCACTATCTTGAAGAGATATCTACACCCTCATATTCATTGCAGCATTATTCACAATAGCCAAGATATGGAAACAACCTAAATGTCTGTTGTTGGATGAATGGATAAAGAAATTGTTATATATAAATAGAAATATATAGATAGTTGGATATACACATACATACAGTGGAATAGTATTCAACCATAAAAAAGAAGGAAATCCTGCTATTTGTGACTAAATGGATGAAACATAAGCTAAGTGAAATAAGTTGGACAAAGATAAACAAATACTGTATGATCTCATTTATATGTGGAATCTAAAAAAGTTGAACTTGTAGAAGCAGAGTAGATTGGTGGTTGCCAGGGACCAGGGGGTGGGGGACATGGGGAGATGTTGGTCAAGGGGTACAAACTTTCAGTTATAAGATGAATAACTTCTGGGGATCTAATGTATAACATGGTGACTATAGTTACCAATACTATATTGTATACCCGGAATTTCTTGAGAGAGTAGATTTTAAATGTACTCACTACACCAAAAAAAAAAAAATTAACTATATGAGGTGATGGACGTGTTTGTCGTAATCATTTCACAATATAGATATATATCAAATCATCAGATTGTACACCTTAAGCTTACACAAGCTTATTTGTCAATTATATTTCAATAAAACTGGCGGGCATGTTCATTGAGCTCCTGTGACGTGCCAGGCACTATTCTGAGGTTCATCGGTGAACAGACAAAGCTCTGCCCTGGTGGAGCTGACATCCTAATGTAAATATGAGTAAATACAGTAAAGAGGGGAAGGGAGAAATAAATTATTTGAGGGGAAGTAGTGGAAAGGGACTGGTACTGAAGGTGGTTGAGAGTGATGAATCCTCAAATAAGGTTTCGCCTACAGCATTTCCTTTAGTCAGATTACCAAGAAGCTACCCTTCCCCTGAGTTTGGAAAGTTGGCAGCCTAGATTTGGGTCTCTGAGCTGACCAGAGGCCCTTGTTTGCAGGTCCCATCTGCCTGCAGTTGGGGGCAGTTTCCCCAGTTTGCCTGAAATGTGCCCAAGTGTGTGCTGTAACATGGGGGGGGGGAAAGAGTGACCAACCTCAGGGGGTCAGGGAGAAAACCCCATAGTAACCCCAGATTCCTGGTGAATCAGAATCTCTGGAGGGGGCAGGGGAGACAGATTTCCATGTTTTTAATAACTAAGTCCAGTCCATATTATTATATTATTATTATATTTTATTATATTATTTTATATTATTATATTATATTATTATATATTTTATTTTATTATATTATATTTTATATTATTATATTATTATATTTTAATTTTATTATTATATTTAATTTAATTTATTTATTTGCCGTGTCACACAGCTTGCAGAATCTTAGTTCCCCAACCAGGGATCAAACCCGTGCCCTTCGCAGTGAAAGCGTGGAGTCCTAACACTGGCCCACCAGGGAATTCCCCAGTCCCTATTATTTTGAAGCAAATCCCAGACATCGTATTACTTCATTCATACCTATTTCAATATGGGATCTCTAAAAGATATGAGTTATTTTTAAAAATATAACCCAAGTTTCATTGTTACACCTTAAAAATTTTTTTAACAGAATGTAATTGCAAATTTTCAATGCTGATGGACTTTGGGAAATTATAAATTTCTTTTTCAGGATTAAACTAGAAATATGTGAGTTTTAAAGGCAAGGCCTTTGGGAACACAATATTTGTATAAAATGCAGCTGCCCCACATTTATTTATTTATTTATTTATTTATTTATTTATTTATTTTGAATAGCAAGTAGTTTATTAGCAACTATATGGTTTTAGTGACAATAATAAATTCACTTGAACAGAAGACAATAATCAAATCAAAAGAATAAATGCTTGCCAATCATCAGAAAATCTGTGGCCATTAGGACTGTCATGTAGAAATCCAAAATCATTGAGTCCAAATCTTAAAGAAGATACGTCCTCTTATTAGTCCATATGGAACAGGTCCACAGTACCTGGGATCTGTAGAATTCTATAGATTATCACCTTCTAACCAAACATGACCCGTTGGCACATAACTGTGGCTTTTAAATAAACCTGATGGACTATTGATAAGAATTTTGTCTCCTTCCAAACCAGTTACTCTTTTACAAATATTTGATTTTGGATCACTCGGGCTTTTTGCAATCACAATGTCACCTCTTTGGATACCATAAAAATGTCGACTAAAATTTTCTGCAAAGACGATATCTGAATTTTGAATTTTAGGCTCTATTGATGGTTCAGGACACATGACAACACCACCGAAGTATTCAAAAACATAACAAGTTATACAGCCAGACTGAATAGTATAACCAACAAGCCGAAAGGTTTTTCCCAGAACACCACGAAGCATGGTTCTGTGTAGACTCTGCCACCATTGGCCATATGTCTTTTCAACAATACATTCAATTTTTTGGGTAGTTGCAGGGCTTCCAGAAAAAAACATCTAAAGCATGTCTCAAAACATATATAGGTGATCCATGGTTTCAAGATTCCTCTAGCCCCAAAGAACTCTGGTAGGCTCTTGCCCAGCACTCAGGTGGCTCTTTCTCCACAGCTGCCCTACATCTAAACCCTGGATATTTATTCAGTATTTATTATACCTGTTTATGTGCTATTTGCTGGGGATATGAAGATGAATGTGACAAGATTCCTGCTTTTTGTTTGTTTGTTTGTTTGTTTTTATTTATGGCTGTGTTGGGTCTTCGTTTCTGTGCGAGGGCTTTCTCTAGTTGTGGCAAGCGGGGGCCACTCTTCATCGCGGTGCGCGGGCCTCTCACTATCGTGGCCTCTCTTGTTGCAGAGCACAGGCTCCAGACGCGCAGGCTCAGTAATTGTGGCTCACGGGCCCAGTTGCTCCGCGGCATGTGGGATCTTCCCAGACCAGGGCTCGAACCCGTGTCCCCTGCATTAGCAGGCAGATTCTCAACCACTGCGCCACCAGGGAAGCCCAAGATTCCTGCTTTTGATGGTAGCACTGTAATATGTTTTTTACTGTAAGCTTCTAGAAGGTAGTCTGTTAGTAACACTTAGATTTGAAGTCAGTCTTTTAGTCCACTATACTTGAGCCATAACTTAATACCCAGAGTTCTTCACCACCACTAGCTGTGCAATGGGAGAGAGTAGGCAGTTAAGAGCATCCTCCCATGCTGCAGGGCTTTGTTACTTGCGGAGTTTGGTATCTCTTGAACCACCTCAAAGACTTTTGAGACCCAACCCACAGTCTCTTTTGATGCCATCCTTTGTTTAGACCTACTCCACCCAGCCTGGCACAGCATTCGCAGTTGAGATTAAAGGAGGTTAAAGAGACACCTGGAAATGTTTTCCCCAGGACCATCTTTGCATCAGTCAGACAACGCATACACAGGTCTTCTGTCAGTAGATTCCCATTAGATCTCAAGATTTTGAGAGGCTTTTAACAAACATGTTAAGCAGAAATTTTATCAGCCCTGAAAACTTTCAGCATGTGTATTTCTGGCTGGTTTTAAAATCTGTTGATGTTTCTCCAGCTTGAGAACTCAGACCACCCAAGATTACTTCTGCAGATCCCAGTTTGAGAAATACCGATCTGTGTATGATTAATGGTTCTATAGTCAGTAAACTTAAGATCATTATCACTATGTTGGAATTTATCTTAAAGAAGTTTGATATATTTATCAAACAATATTTATCACTATTCTCTTGCTTGCTAAAATAATCATGAATGTCTTGCTTTCTGTGGATCCTTGTGTTTCCATTTTCAGTTTGACCACCATTAAAAGTCATTCCTTTGCAACACACAACAAATCACTGTGTTCTGGAGTTGGATAAGTTAAATGATTTTCAAACTTTTTTCTCCCAGTTAAGAGTTCTATCACTGAGTTAAAGGGGAGAAGTGGAGCATTACAGTGCCTCTACCACCAACCTTTAGGCCTCCAAGACAGCTCCTGGACCCCTCGGAGAATCCTAGGTCCCCAGGGATCAAAGTTTTTAAATCACTGATGTGGCTATTAATTTCATTTAAAGATGAGAAAACAGGCCCTGAGAGATTGGAATTTGTCAGTAATCACAAGCCTAGTCAATGTCAGTATCCAGAACAAGCCCTTTCCAAATTCGGTGTCCCCCCTGCCCCGACCTGTACGTGTCCCCAGCCCCTGTAAAGCCTTGCCAGACTTCTCCCTGACCCCCCAAGGTTGGTCACTCTTTCCCCCCATGTTATAGTGCATTGTTTAGCCAGCTGGATTGCTTAATATATTAGGTTTATTTCTATTCCACCTCATTCCAAGTTGGAATTAAAGCAGCTTTAAGGCCTGGAATTTTTTTTTTTTGATTCCTAAGTTTTTCTCCTAATAATGTTTCTTAGTTTTATCCACCTTTCTTCCTTGCTGTTAGTATGCTCTAGCTAGTTACAAAAAGAATGAAGGTCTTGGTTGAATAACGAAGGAAAAACTCAGAGCCCATCGTGTTGAGTTTGACAGCTTCTTTTTATTACAAATGGGCATAATTGTGAAAATATAGTAGTGTTTTCTCCTAGTAAAATGTCATATTATTTCACAAAAAAAATGACCAGTGACTTCACCTGAAAAAGCTTGGGAACCCCCACCAAAAACCCTAGCACTTCTTACCTTGCGTTGTGATGAATTGTTGCATCTCTCTTCCAAAAGAAAGGGAGTTCCTTACAATCAGGAACTGTGCCAGGAAGTTTGACACAGCCTTGCAATTACAAAATTTAACAGTCCAGGGACTTCCCTGGTGGTCCAGTGGTTAAGACTCTGTGCTTGCACTGCAGGGGGCACAAGTTCGATCCCTGGTTGGTGAACTAAGATTCTGTGTGCTGCATGGTGCAGCCAAAAAATAATAAAAATAAAATTTAACAGTCCATAACAATGACAATATAGTAAAAGGAATAAGATGAGAATACTTTATATCCTAGGTGACATAAACAGTTACTTGCCCTGGGTAAGTGACTGTTTTATGGTGTAACTTTTTGATCATGACACTTATCAGAATATTGTTTGCTTAAACATAATAATTTACTTCTTGGCCTTGCTTTTACAGTGTTACAAAAATGTTAAGGGTATTTACATTTATTATTGCATTTTATGTCATACTCATTTGATATTCCCACTCCTTAACAGAGGACCTGGCACATAGTGGGTGCTAAATGTTGGTTAAATGCTTATTCTTTTCACCCACTGAACAAGTTCATTAAAGGTAGTAATTAAAGAAGCGGCTTTCCCCATTCCCTAAGCTATTCTTCAGGGTAGAAAACAGAAGGAGGCAGGGGATAAAACTACAATTTACTGTCCTCCCTTTCTCCTTTCCTCCTTTGAGGATGTTCTGATTCTATAATTCATGCTAATGAACTCATATAAGCTGTTCTTACCTCCTAAAGTGATTTCTTCCAAAACCTTAAAAATCGCTATAGAACCAAGATGCAATAACAGGGACTGGATTGACCTTCCTGCATAAAACAGTTAAAAATTAGATAAAATATATTAAACAATGGTTTTTAGACATTGAATATCAGGCAGCACAGGACAGGGATTCATGAGAAATAGAAAACAGATAAGGTAAGCCCTGTAACTGCCCCAGCTTCTGTCTGTGGAGTTTTCAGGCCATAGCGCAGGGAAGGGGATCCCAGATGGAGTCTGGTAACCTTCCTGAGTTGAGCTGATGCAGCTGGGGGGTAAAAATGGCTAAAACTCATTGGGCAAAGCACCAGAGGAGAGAGCTACATGGAGATAAAACCCTGGAGAGCTGCAGAGAGTCTCCCTTGAGTCTTCAGCTGGTACCTGATCGGTACATGTGTGTGGGGAAACTACCCAAGTCCTGGGAAAGAATCAACCAAAAGGATTAGAGGAACTAACACTTGGAGCTCACACAGGGCAGAGAAGAGTTTGTGTTCCCACCTGCAAGACTGCAAAAATCCTTGTAATTCATGGGACATCAAGTGAAGTACTCAGAAGGGTATTGCCTCACTATAGGGCAAAATTAGCCCTAGACTAAAGACTGACAAAGCTTAAAAGCAGACCTCAAGAGAATCAAACCATTTACAAGTAACTTAATTGTGTCCTAGACAAAGTTCAAAAATATCTATAGGAATACAAAAATATCCAGTACTCAATAATGTAAAATTAGCAATGTCTGGAATCCAATAAAAAAGTACCAGGCATACAAAGAAAGAGAAAAATACCACCCACTATGAGAGGAAAAAAATCAATCAGTAGAAAAAGACCCAGAAATTATATAAATGATAGAATTAGTAGAGAAGGACATTAAAAAGCTGTCACTATTCTGCATAATTTCAAGAAGGTAGAGGAAAGATTGATCAATTAAATAAAGAAATGGAAGATATTAAAAACCCCAACTTCTAGAAATGAAAACTATAATGTTTGAAAATAAAAAATACATTGGATGGGATTAACAAGCAGATTAGACACTGCAGAAGAAAAAATTAGTGTGCTTGAAGACATAGCAATAGAAACTATCCTAAATGAAAGCCAGAGAGATAAAAGGACACTTAAAAAATTTTTTTAAAAAGAGCACCAGTGAGCTGTGGAACCACTTCAGGCAGCATAATCGTAGGTAATTGGAGTCCCTGAAGGAGGGGGGTAGTGACACAAAATATATGAAGGAATGGCTGAAATTGTTCTAAATTGGAGGAAAACTATAAACCTACAGATCCTAGAAGTTTAATGAACCCCAAGCACAAGAAGCATGAAGAAAATGATGCCAAGGCATATCAGAATCAGATTGCTTAAAACCAGTGATAAAGAGAAAAATCTTTAAAGCATTGGAGTGGGGGTGGGGCGGGGAGGGGAGACCTATCATGTACAAAAGGCCAAAAGTAAGAATGACAGCAGAATTCTATTTGGAAACAATGCAAGCAAGAAACAGTGTAGCAATATCTTTAAAGATCCAAAAGAGAAGAAAAAAACTCAATCTAGAACTATATGTCCAGTGAAATACATTTCAAAAATGAAGGC
Organism: Eschrichtius robustus; assembly: GCF_028021215.1. Classification (NCBI taxonomy): domain Eukaryota; kingdom Metazoa; phylum Chordata; class Mammalia; order Artiodactyla; family Eschrichtiidae; genus Eschrichtius; species Eschrichtius robustus. The sequence continues at coordinate 75,888,297 of NC_090835.1, forward strand.
AGAATAAACACTTTTTTTAAAGGCATAGGAAAACTGAAAGAATTCATCACCAGATCTGTACTACAAAAATATTAAAAGAAATCCTCCAGGGGCTTCCCTCGTGGTACAGTGGTTAAGAATCCGCCTGCCAATGCAGGGGGCACGGGTTTGAGCCCTGGTCTGGGAAGATCCCACATGCCGTGGAGCAGCTAAACCCATGCACCACAACTACTGAACCTGTGCTCTAGAGCCTGCAAGCCACAACTACTGAGCCCGTGTGCCACAACTACTGAAGCCTGCATGCCTAGAGCCCGTGCTCTGCAGCAAAGAGAAGCTACCGCAGTGAGAAGCCTGCGCACCACAACGAAGGGTAGCCCCCGCTTGCCGCAACTAGAGAAAGCCTGCACACAGCAATGAAGACCCAACCCAGCCAAAAATAAATAAATTAAATAAATAAATTTTTTAAAAAAAAGAAATCCTTCAGAAGGGGGAAAATGATACCAGATGAAAATTGGATTTACTCAAAGGAATGAACAGCACTGGAACTGGTAAATATGTGGGTAAAAATAAAAGTGACTACAGCTCATTGTACCTTCAGTAGCTCAGGCACAGATCACATGAGAACACTGCAACCATTCCATAGCTCATGATTGCTTAAATAAAGTTTCCCAATGATCCCTCTGCTAGCCTCAGCACCTTTTAGAGGTAAATTTGTTTGTAAATGATTGGGAAATTATGGCATATACTGCTGCTATACCAAATTAATGCAAATAAAGCAAATGTCAGTAATTTTTTGTATGTTGGTAAGATAGCCTATTATATTGACTCTTGGTGATCTTTTAAAGTTTTAGCTTCTTAGTCATTTTCACTATGTAATGTTTTTGGAAGAAGAAAAAGAACAGAGAGGCATATAAGGAAGAGAAGAGAATCATTTGTTATAGCAGTCACATACCAAATTTCATTTTGTGAAGTATTTGAAATCCTGTGTTATGACTTTAAAAGTTTTCTTCTACTGCTGCTAGGTTATAATATCTTAAATCGGTAGAATTGATTTGCTTAGCTAGCTTTCCTGAAATAGCTGTTCTTGAAACCACTACATTTCTTGATATGAGAGCTGAGACTTTTCCCACTGTATGAAAAAAATTTAAATAGCCTGTCATCTTCCTTTTTATCTCTGTCTTAGAGGTCTTTAAAATCTTTCTGTGATCTTAATGAAAATCAAACTGTCTGGAAGATATTTCTTACAGATAGCTGATGTAGGTTATTCCTGAGGCCACTAGGCTGCTTGAAAATTTTCCAGGTATTTGATCTCCGGTATGCTTACCTAGAGTGAGACTGACTTGAGATTCTTGTGTTTCATGGGTCTCCCCCATCCTCTTTGTTTTATTAATTGTATTTGGTGTCAGGGGCACCGTGTAGCTTGCGGGACCTTAGTTCCCCAACCAGGAATCAAATGCCAGGCCCCAGGCAGTGAAAACCCAGAATCCTAACCACTGGACTGCCAGGAAATTCCCATATTAATTGTATTTATTTTTAAAAATAGGCCTTACATGCATGTGGCATAACATTCAAGAGGTACAAAAGGACATACAAGTGAAGTGTATACCTTCCTCTGTGTTTCCAGCCACCCAGATTCCCTCACAGAAGCAGCTGGTGTTGCTGGTTATTTGTGCCTCATTTCAGGGTCTGAATATTTACAAACACATGTATATATTCTCCCTCCACCCAGCACTTGGGAGCATAAATCATGATTCATCCACACTGGACTATTACACAGCCATTAAAAATAATGAGACAGACAATTCTGCAGCCTGTGGAACGAAAACCACGTTCACAGAAAGATAGACAAAATGAAAAGGCAGAGGACTATGTACCAGATGAAGGAAAAAGATAAAACCCCAGAAAAACAACTAAGTGAAGTGGAGATAGGCAACCTTCCAGAAAAAGAATTCAGAATAATGACAGTGAAGATGATGCAGGACCTCAGAAAAAGAATGGAGGCAAAGATCGAGAAGATGCAATAAATGTTTAACAAAGACCTAGAAGAATTAAAGAACAAACACCTAGAAGAATTAAAGAACACACAAACAGAGATGAACAATACAATAACTGAAATGAAAAATACACTAGAAGGAATCAATAGCAGAATAACTGAGGCAGAACAACGGATAGGTGACGTGGAAGACAGAATGGTGGAATTCACTGCCACAGAACAGAATAAAGAAAAAAGAATGAAAAGAAATGAAGACAGCCTAAGAGACCTCTGGGACAACATTAAACACAACAACATTCGCATTATAGGGGTCCCAGAAGGAGAAGAGAGAGAGAAAGGACCCAAGAAAATATTTGAAGAGATTATAGTCGAAGACTTCCCTAACATGGGAAAGGAAATAACCACCCAAGTCCAGGAAGTGCAGAGAGTCCCAGGCAGGATAAACCCAAGGAGAAACATGCTGAGACACATAGTAATCAAATTGACAAAAATTGAAGACAAAGAAAAATTATTCAAAGCAACAAGGGAAAAACGACAAATAACATACAAGGGAACTCCCATAAGGTTAACAGCTGATTTCTCAGCAGAAACTCTACAAGCCAGAAGGGAGTGGCACGATATATTTAAAGTGATGAAAGGGAAGAACTTACAACCAAGATTACTCTGCCTGGCAAGGATCTCATTCAGATTTGACGGAGAAATTAAAAGCTTTACAGACAAGCAAAAGCTGAGAGAATTCAGCACCACCAAACCAGCTCTACAACAAATGCTAAAGTAACTTCTCTAAGTGGGAAACACAAGAGAAGAAAAGGACCTACAAACACAAACCCATAACAATTAAGAAAATGGTCATAGGAACATATATATCAATAATTACCTTAAACGTGAATGGATTAAATGCTCCAACCAAAAGACACAGGCTTGCTGAATGGATACAAAAACAAGACCCATATATATGCTGTCTATAAGAGACCCACTTCAGACCTAGGGACACATACAGACTGAAAGTGAGGGGATGGAAAGAGATATTCCATGCAAATGGAAATCAAAAGAAAGCTGGAGTAGCAATACTCATATCAGATAAAATAGACTTTAAAATAAAGAATGTTACAAGAGACAAGGAAGGACACTACATAATGATCAAGGGATCAGTCCAAGAAGAAGATATAACAATTATAAATATATACGCACCCAACATAGGAGCACCTCAATACATAAGGCAACTGCTAACAACTATAAAAGAGGAAATTGACAGTAACACAATAATAGCGGGGGAATTTAATACCTCACTTACACCAATGGACAGATCATCCAGACAGAAAATTAATAAGGAAACAAAAGCTTTAAATGACACAATAGACCAGTTAGATTTAATTGATATTTATAGGACATTCCATCCAAAAACAGCAGATTACACTTTCTTCTCAAGTGCGCACGGAACATTCTCCAGGATAGATCACATCTTGGGTCACAAATCAAGCCTCAGTAAATTTAAGAAAATTGAAATCATATCAAGCATCTTTTCTGACCACAACGCTATGAGATTAGAAATGAATTACAGGGAAGAAAAGGTAAAAAACACAAACACATGGAGGCTAAACAATACGTTACTAAATAACCAAGAGATCACTGAAGAAATCAAAGAGGAAATAAAAAAATACCTAGAGACAAATGACAATGAAAACATGACAATCCAAAACCTATGGGATGCAGCAAAAGCAGTTCTAAGAGAGAAGTTTATAGCTATACAAGCCTACCTCAAGAAACAAGAAAAATCTCAAATAAACTATCTAACCTTACACCTAAACAAACTAGAGAAAGAAGAACAAACAAAACCCAAAGTTAGTAGAAGGAAAGAAATCATAAAGATCAGAGCAGAAATAAATGAAATAGAAACAAAGAAAACAATAGCAAAGATCAATAAAACTAAAAGCTGGTTCTTTGAGAAGATAAACAAAATTGATAAACCATTAGCCAGACTCATCAAGAAAAAGAGGGAGAGGACTCAAATCAATAAAATTAGAAATGAAAAAGGAGAAGTTACAACAGACACTGCAGAAATACAAAGCATCCTAACAGACTACTACAAGCAACTCTATGCCAATAAAATGGACAACCTGGAAGAAATGGACAAATTCTTAGAAAGGTATAACCTTCCAAGACTGAACCAGGAAGAAATAGAAAATATGAACAGACCAATCACAAGTAATGAAATTGAAACTGTGATTAAAAATCTTCCAACAAACAAAAGTCCTGGACCAGATGGCTTCACAGGTGAATTCTATCAAACATTTATAGAAGTGCTAACACCCATCCTTCTCAAACTCTTCCCAAAAATTGCAGAGGAAGGAACACTCCCAAACTCATTCTATGAGGCCACCATCACCCTGATACCAAAACCAGAAAAAGATACTACAAAAAAAAGAAAATTACAGACAAATATCACTGATGAATATAGATGCAAAAGTCCTCAACAAAATACTAGCAAACAGAATCCAACAACACATTAAAAGGATCATACACCATGATCAAGTGGGATTTATCCCAGGGATGCAAGGATTCTTCAATATACGCAAATCAATCAATGTGATACTCCATATTAACAAACTAAAGAATAAAAACCATATGATCATCTCAATAGATGCAGAAAAAGCTTTTGACAAAATTCAACACCCATTTATGATAAAAACTCTCCAGAAAGTGGGCATAGAGGGAACCTACCTCAACATAATAAAGGCCATATACGACAAACCCACAGCAAACATCATTCTCAATGGTGAAAAACTGAAAGCATTTCCTCTAAGATCAGGAACGAGACAAGGATGTCCACTCTCACCGCTATTATTCAACATAGTTTTGGAAGTCCTAGCCACGGCAATCAGAGAAGAAAAAGAAATAAGAGGAATACAAATTGCAAAAGAAGAAGTAAAACTGTCAGTGTTTGCAGATGACATGATACTATACATAGAGAATCCTAAAAATGTCACCAGAAAACTACTAGAGCTAATCAATGAATTTGGTAAAGTTGCAGGATACAAAATTAATGCACAGAAATCTCCTGCATTCCTATACACTAATGATGAAAAATCTGAAAGAGAAATTAAGGAAACACTCCCATTTACCATTGCAACAAAAAGAATAAAATACCTAGGAATAAACCTACCTAGAGAAACAAAAGACCTGTATGCAGAAAGCTATAAGACACTGATGAAAGAAATTAAAGATGATACCAACAGATGGAGAGATATACCATGTCCTTGGATTGGAAGAATCAATATTGTGAAAATGACTATACTACCCAAAGCAATCTACAGATTCAATGCAATCCCTATCAAACTACCAATGGCATGTTTTACGGAACTAGAACAAAAAATCTTAAAATTTGTATGGAGACACAAAAGACCCCGAATAGCCAAAGCAGTCTTGAGGGAAAACAACGGAGCTGGAGGAATCAGACTCCCTGACTTCAGACCTTACTACAAAGCTACAGTAATCAAGACAATATGGTACTGGCACAAAAACAGAAACATAGATCAATGGAACGAGATGGAAAGCCCAGAGATAAACCCACACACCTGTGGTTAACTAATCTATGACAAAGGAGGCAAGGATATACAATGGAGAAAAGACAGTCTCTTCAATAAGTGGTGCTGGGAAAACTGGATAGCTACATGTAAAAGAATGAAATTAGAACACTCCCTAACACCATACACAAAAATAAACTCAGAATGGATTCGAGACCTAAATGTAAAACTGGACACTATAAAACTCTTAGAGGAAAACATAGGAAGAACACTCTTTGACATCAATCACAGCAAGATCTTTTTTGATCCACCTCCTAGAGTAATGGAAATAAAAACAAAAATAAACAAATGGGACCTAATGAAACTTCAAAGCTTTTGCACAGCAAAGGAAACCATAAACAAGACAAAAAGACAACCCTCAGAATGGGAGAAAATATTTGCAAACGAATCAACGGACAAAGGATTAATCTCCAAAATGTATAAACAGCTCATGCAGCTCAGTATTAAAGAAACAAGCAACCCAATCCAAAAATGGGCAGAAGAACTAAATAGACATTTCTCCAAAGAAGACATACAGATGGCCAAAAAGCACATGAAAAGCTGCTCAACATCACTAATTATTAGAGAAATGCAAATCAAAACTACAATGAAGTATCACCTCACACCAGTTAGAATGGGCATCATCAGAAAATCTACAAACAACAAATGTTGGAGAGGGTGTGGAGAAAAGGAAACCCTCTTGCACTGTTGGTGGGAATGTAAAGTGACATAGCCACTGTGGAGAACAGTATGGAGGTTCCTTAAAAAACTAAAAATAGAATTACCATATGATCCAGCAATCCCACTACTGAGCATATACCCAGAGAAAACCGTAATTCAAAAGGACACATGCACCCCAGTGTTCATTGCAGCACTATTTACAATAGCCAGGTCATGGAAGCAACCTAAATGCCCATCGACAGACGAATGGATAAAGAAGAAGTGGTACATATATACAATGGAATATTACTCAACCATAAAAAGGAATGAAATTGGGTCATTTGTAGAGACGTGGATGGATCTAGAGACTGTCATACAGAGTGAAGTAAGTCAGAAAGAGAAAAACAAATATCGTATATTAACGCATGTATGTGGAACCTAGAAAAATGGTACAGATGAACTGGTTTGCAGGGCAGAAATAGAGACACAGGTGTAGAGAACAAACGTATGGACACCAAGGGGGGAAAGTGGCAGGGGTGTAGGGTGGTGGTGGGATGAATTGGGAGACTGGGATTGACATGTATACACTAATATGTATAAAACAGATAACTAATAAGAACCTTCAGTATAAAAAATAAAAAAATAAAATTCAAAAATACAAAGAAAAGTGAGGCATATTTATACAGACTGACTTAGAAAGATATATGATCAAAGGAACAAGAAAGGTACACACCTCTTTCATTATGGACATAGAGTTTTTAAAAATGCTTTAAATAGAATTTAAATACCATAAAATGCACCCTTTAAAGTGTACAATTCAGTGGTTTAATTACACAACATTTCCATCACCTTAAGAAGAAATCCCGTACCCCTGACATTGAGGTTTTTACAGTCTTTTGCTAAAACCAGTCATGCTGCACTGGATATTCTTATACACATATCATTTCACACGTGTGCAAGAATATCTGCGGGACGAGTACCTGGAAATATTTGCTAGGTGAAATGATTTGTGCACTTAAAACTTTGAAAGCGACTGCTAAATTGCCCTCTCCAGAGGTTACATGAGTTTACACTCTCACTACCAGGGTATAAAAGTCCCTATTTCCCATTTCCTGACTAGCATAGTCCTTAACCAAACTTTTTTATCTTTGCCAATCTGACAAATAATAGTATCTCATTGTAACTTTAATTTCATTTCTCTTATTCTAAGTGAGGGTGATTACTTTTACATGTTTAGGAGCTACTTGTCTTTCCTTTTTTTATGAACTGATTTTTCATACCCTTTGATTTTCTGCAGGGTAGCTGACTTTTTAAAAATAGGAGTTCGTTATGTATTAAGGAGAAAAGCTGTTTGTGATATGAATTGAAAGTATTTTCCTGACGTATGTTTTTTGGGGGTTTTTTAGTCTTTGACTTTATTCATGTTTTTTTTTCTTTTATCATGCAGAATTTTAAAATGTTTTGTCATCAAATTTGGCAATCTTCTTTTATGACTTCTGCGTCTTGTGACATACTTAGCCTTTCCCTATTCCAAGATTATAAAAACAAAATTCTCCCATATGTTATTCTAGTACTTTAAGCTCTCCTCCTCCCTCCCATTTAACTCTTAGATCCACCTGGAATTTATTTTTGTGTAAGATGTGAGGTATGGATCCACCTTCTTTTCTCTAGAAGGCTAACATCTTTCCCCCACTGATTTGAAATGTCACTTTCATAGTGCCTCTTGACTAAGAATAGTAAGAGCAATTTTAAATATTAGCTTTAACTTTTTGAGAGTGGTAGTCAGGTGTCTGGGGCAGTGATTTCTGATCTCTTGGGGGTGCCTATGAGGATTCTGTAAGAACTGCAATCCCCTTCTCTCCCTGACAAATTCTACTGCTGTGAACTGCTATTACTTAGGGGATGTGTCTTGCTCAAGTGTGCTGAACCAAGAAGTAGTTTTTAACCCCTTAGAGGAGGGACTTATCTTTCATACAGCCTTACAAGTTTCACCTGTGGCCAGAGGCCCATCTAGTGAATCCAGGGTTGTTACTTTAATGAGAAAAGAGCCTCAACAAGAGTCCAGAAGTAATGGGAGAATGTTTTCAAAAAAAACTAAGCTCTTCACTTTTGAGTCAGTTTCTGATCCTCAGGTTGTCTTCCCACTTTAGAATCATAGTCAATTTCTACAGTTTTACTTTGGTAGATTTGCTTTGGTGGGCCGTGTGTCCTCCTGGGAAAGGACTACTGGCTCGGGCTGTAATATGACTGTGTTTTGGCACCATGTAGAGCTGAGCATGTAGGGATAAGAGTCATCTCTTCTAATTTGAAACTGTTTATAGTCAGAAAAGAGTGCGGCCCTTTAAAAAGTAGAATTCTCGGGGTACCCATGACTATAAAGGCTCGTAGAGTTCTACCCAAGGGGGCCTGGAGGAGGAGGTCTGTCTGTTAGGACTGATGCCCCTGAGTAGGACGGATGTCCCCAAGGAGCGTTTCGTCAAGCGTTTGAGCAGCCTGCTTGGTTTGCTGGGGGTGATGTGCAATGGCTTTTAATTTCATCCAATATTATAAAATTGTTCTTTTATTTGGGCTACTCAAGGAGTAGCTTGTCACTTTGAACTTTGGGGTAACAAATGTTCTCTGTGCTTGAAAGTCCCAGTGGCAGTGACACCTCGGAGGAGTGAGTGGTGCTGCCTTCCTCTCTCAGTGCATGTTAACCCTTGGGCATCTCATCCACTGGAGGAGCTGGGTACAGGTGTAAAGTAGTGAGGGAAGCTGGGAGAGGCATGAAAGTGCTCTGCTTTGGTGTAAGCTATTTTTCACGTATGTTTTTATTAATTAATTTGTTCCAGAGACTGTTAGACACTTAAAAAAAATAAATTTACAAAGGATACAGTGGAGCTCCATTTAAATGGTCATGTTGAAGTAAAGAAATAATATCCACTTTATAGGCTTAATTATACATCATATTTGGCTAATTTAGTCCATGTGATTGTGATGTCTGGGAGACAAGCCCAGGATACGGTAATGAGCAACAGCTAGTGCAGTTCTACATATTAAATATCATGATTTAAGGGAAGATCTTCACACTGATTTCTACATATCTACTTAATGATAGTTTTCCTGTTTCTCTTTCCTGTCCCTTTTCACTCCTCAAAAGTCATATTAGTAGAGTTGTCCTAGCATGCCCCTGAGCACCTGGACATCTGAGTGCTAGATGCAGATTTCACTTAGCCTGCTGTGCCTTTCACAGTTTTGGCCATAGATGTTACCTTTTGATAAGATTTCCCCACTCTGACCTCCTCCTGTCTCACCCATCATCTCTCCTCTCCACTGATGATCCACTCAAATGGATTGTAATCGTCCGGATCATTCAGCAGCTGAACCAATTCTCCCATCAACGGGAAGGTCCCACATGGGGGGATACTTACCCCTTCCAGACCCTTCCTGAGGAGAGCAAGTTTCCTTCCATGTGGCAGGAGTACATTTTGTATTTGTTTGGCCTTGTGACTGATAGGATGGGAAGCTGAGGGGAAGTGGAGAGGAGATGGCAGTTTTAACCGAGAAAAAAAGCTTAGTAGAAACTCTGCCTCTGCCTTCTTCGGGCGTGTCCCTCTTCTGGGCATCTCTTCAGGATTTCATTCCTCCGTCCAACTGCCGTTCACAACTGCCCTTTCCAACGGCTCCAGAACTCTTGGCCTTGGCATTCCGTGATGTAAATTATTCCACGCATGGCTCGAAATGGGTGCGAAGCAGCGTTGCCAGGTGTCGGATCACTAGTGTAAGTTTCCTGGATCTCGGGGGAGGGAGGAGAAAGAAAGGGGGAGAACTGCTCTTGGAATTTATACAGTTGTTATTGTTTCAGCCAGAGCACAGTGATTGCGCTGGTTAAGCTGGATGCTATCGATGGCAGGGGAGAGAGGGAGATTTGGGCTTGGAGCTGGGGTGAATTTGGCGTTGAGGGTTTCTACTTTAAAGATTCCAGTGTTGGGATGCAGATTGTTTGGAACTGAACAGTTGGCGTTAACTGCTGCAGAGGGAGGAACTTGGGACCTTCAGGGCAGAGCCTGTCGCAGTACTGTCTGGGGCGATGGTGCCTCTTCTGTCTCAAAAAGTAGGGACAACTGACTTTTCTGTTTTCCTGAAGATGGCCAAAATATGGCTAGAAATCCAGATTGCTCACCAGGTTTGGAAATATCCAGTCACAAAATTCAAAGACCTCTGTATGCATGAGATTTTTTTCTAAAACAAAAATACGATTTCTCCTCTTGTTCACTGTGTACATTTTGAGGAAGTTACTGTTCATGGTTTACCGCCCCTTTGAGGAATCTGTGTGTGAGTGGTTGCTGCCAACTATCCTTGATTTGTCTAGATTGCTTTTTGACTTGTACGTTAAGGATTTGTGTTCAATAAAAACAATTTAAATTGAACACTTCATCTCTTGAATGACCACAAAAATTTAAAAATCATATTCATAATAAGCAATTAGAGGGAAAACTCACATGAATTAATTATTTGTCTAGGAAAGTATAAGGTATATTTTTGTGTTGCATTGATGCTACTGGCTTTAATCTGCTTTGCTGAAACAGTGCTTTCTTATTCCTTTTCTTTATAGTTGTCATGGATGATGATGATGACTCGTGTCTCCTTGATCTTATTGGGTAAGATGCTCATTCCAAAATAAGGGTAAATCAAATGTGTGAGGTTTGCTGTACTAAAACAACCTAATAAGCATATTAAAACCAAGTGGGTTTTTTAAATAAAGATTAAATAATCATCATAGATATAGTAGGGAGACAAAGTGACATGGATTAACATAGGGGTCATAATTAGGTAATCCTTTATTAAATTTATTTTATAAAAAATCCTAGGAGGCAGAAATGAGTGATAATAGGAAATGGAATATCAAAATGAAACAAAACAAAACCAACAAAAAAACTACTAATAGTTTTAAAACAGGGAGAGGATTTTACTCAAACTAATACATCATTTTCTTTTTCCCCTGTAAAAATGAACCCTAAATATAAGTAATGTATTTATTTGCTGTTTTCTCTTTTTGGCTGTTGTTTTCTAGAGACCCACAGGCATTGAACTATTTTCTACATGGACCTAGTAATAAATCGGTAAGTAATACTCAGACCATCATAGGCATACATTTTGTTTCTTCTTTAGAGTCAAAGTGATCACTTTTTTGAATTTGTACTTTTGCAGAGCAATGAGGACTTGACTAATGCAGGATATTCTGCAGCCAATTCAAATTCAATTTTCGCCAACTCTAGTGTGAGTATTGGAAACTGAATGCAATGATCAGATGTTTCTGTCTCATTGATGCCTAGTGAATTGAAGCTTTGATTGACTTTGTATCATGATGGGAATCCCTACTTTGTCTTTTGTAATTGACACAAGAGGAAAATCTATTGAATTTTGTTGACATTTTCTACTTTTAACTTAGTCTATTAAGATTTTTACTTTGCCATTTTCCTAAGCTTTCAACTTTCTTTCTAAAATGCCTCAGAAATGTTATAGCCTGAGAAACTTATATTAGGGTCTTTTGAATGTTGTTACATAAGCTTTAAAAAAAATCATTCTGTATTGTGGTTACTTTCTAATCATTTTCATCTTAAACAAGGAGAAAGATCTTAGTAGCTGACACCTATTGAGCGTTCAGTATGTTCTTGGCACTAAGAGCTTAACATATATTAACCTTGTTAACCCTTACAATAATTCCGTGAAGTAGGTTCTATTATTATCCATATTTAAAGATGAGAGAACTAAAGGTTGGTATTTACCCAGTGTTACACAGCCAGGAGTCGCAAGCTAGGAATCGAACCCAGGCCACCAGGTTCCAGGGCGCAGATTCTTAAGCTCTAGGAACATCTAGACAAGAAATCTGCCTGGAAACTCTATCCGGATTGCTGTGTTTAAGCCTATGTTACTTTAATCTTTTCAACTGCTTTGTTCTACCATGGATGGTAGTCCAGAGTCCGACCACCCAAGTTTGAATCCTTGCTCTGCCACTTACTAGCTTTATAACCTTGCATCTATCACTAAATCTCTAAGACTCAGTTTCCTTATTTGTGAATCCAGGAGAATGATAAATCTACCTCATAGGGTGGTTAAGATGAATGGACTAGTCCATGGAAATCAGTTGGTACAGTGCTCAGTTAATGTCAACTGATCGTCATCATCAGGGTCTTTAGTTTCTTCATCCATAAAATGGAATAGTATTCAGAAAGTCCTTGGGGATGCACAATTCTTTAAAGTATTTGAGTGTGTGTAAAGTATGTCAGATCATAACATGCAAGACTCCTCCACATGCTAGGGGTGGCTTTAAAGTCACAACACTGATTTCCTGTAAAGCTTATGAATCAGTAGCAATTCTGAAATTCATTTTGAGTGGGCAATAACTGCATGTGATGCCATTAAACCCATAAAGTAGATATTGAGCCTGTTTCCCAACACTAATGATTTTTACTTACCAGCTCTCCCACTTCCACGTAAGTATTAATTCTAACTCTTCAGGCTGCTTCATTCAGGGTGTATTTATTGTAAACCTGAGTTGCATCATGTCAGTAAAACATTTTAAAAGCTTTTAAAAATATGGAATTTTAAACCTATGGTCTGTTAATTTGTGCATTGTAAAAACATTAAACTGTGTACCACCACTCAGGAGATAATCCACTGTTGCCTTGATATTTCTCTGCAAAAGCAAACAAACCTCCTTGCTTTCAGTTGCTTTTTCCCACTTCCTTTCAAATGACTGTTCAAGTCCTAAGGTGGTGTCCACCTAACTGAGGCCACATCAGTCTCGTTTCAACTGTTGATTGGGTGTCAAGTGAACTAGTCTTGGCTTTTCTACCTGGGTCTTCCCATCATCTAGCCCCCAACACACCTTATTAGCCTAGGGCTGAGAATCCCTATAGTTTTGAAAGTTGGACTATTCATTCTTTTTTTTTTTTTTTTTTTTTTTTTTTGGCTGTGCCATGCAGCTTATGGATCTTAGTTCCCCAACCAGGGATTGAACCCAGGCCCTGGCAGCTAAAGCGCCAAGTTCTAACCACTGGACCCCCAAGGAATTCCCTGGACTGTTTTCTTTCTTTTTTTAATTTTTATTTATTTATTACTTTTGGCTGTGTTGGGTCTTCGTTGCTGCGCACGGGCTTTCTCTAGTTGTGGCAAGTGGGGGCTACTCTTCGTTGCGGTGCGCGGGCTTCTCATTGCAGTGGCTTCTCTTTTCGCGGAGCATGAGCTCTAGGTGCGTGGGCTTCAGTAGTTGCGGCGCGTGGGCTCAGTAGTTGTGGCATATGGGCTTAGTTGCTCCGCGGCATGTGAGATCTTCCCAGACCAGGGATCAAACTTGTGTCCCCTGCATTGGCAGGCAGATTCTTAACCACTGCACCACCAGGGAAGTCCTGGACTGTTTATACTTGATTGATCTATTTTTAATTTTTTTCTTCATCTTTTTTAAATTTTTAATTGTGTTAAAAATATATATAACAACAAATTTAGCATCTTAACCATTTTAAGTGTACAGTTCAGTAGTGTTAAGGATATTCACATTGTCTTCACCTTATGTTAAATAACTATTGATTCCATTTTTTTTTTCTTTTATAATTTTGACATATCCCATGATAAACTGCTGGCCAGCAGCGTGTCTCTTATTTATCAGTGACTGTGTTCAGTTCCCTTCATTTGCCTGTGTTGTTGTCTCTAGTTGGAATGCCCAGTCCTTGAGGACTCGTTGTGGACAGACACAAACGCACAAGTGCGCGCTTGACAAATGTTGACCAACTTTTACTCTTGAATAGGACATTGAAATGGTTTTTAAAGCATCATAATAAGCTGATAACTTCTAAGAAATCAAATAACTATTCACTCATTTCATATGGGAAGCTTGTTTTTATCCAGGCCGATTTTGCCTGGAGTGGGGCAGGTTAGAACTAGGGGAGTTCCGAGAAACCTTAAAAGTCAAGGCTGGATCTGGGATACCTTCTGGACCTCTAGTAGAACCACACTCGGAACTCTCAAAACTCACGTCTACTCCTGTGGTACAAAAAACTAGACACCGCTGTGTCCTGGATACGCACATACCCTAGGCTGAGTCCCACTCAAGCTTTGGACTTGGGAGCAATCCTGAAAAAATTAAGCCATGCCACTATCTAAAAAATAAAGCTAAACTCCAGGTAGTCATGAGTATATTGGCATTATTGATCTGTTTCCTATAAAATAATTTATCAGAGCAGTGAATGCATATACTTACAAAAACAACATTAAACATCATTACTAAGGAAATCAAGTATCAGAATAAGGTGAGCAGTTTGGAGAGTTGTGCCTGAAAAGCAGACTGTTATGCTTTATTCATATTCAAAAGTGAGATTAGTTTTTTGTTTAAGAATCTCTTTCCAAGGTTAGATATGCCATGTAACATCCTGCTTATTTTTTTAGAATGCTGATCCTAAGTCATCCCTCAAAGCTGTAAGCAGCCAGCTTGGAGAAGGGCCCAGTGATGGACTGCCACTTTCAAGTAGCCTTCAGTTTCTTGAAGATGAACTTGAGTCTTCTTCTCTTCCTGATCTCAGTGAGGACCAACCTTTCGACATTCTTCAGAAATCCTTGCAGGAGGCCAATATCACTGAACAGACATTGGCAGAAGAGGCATATCTGGATGCCAGTATAGGTTCAAGCCAACAGTTTGCACAAGCTCAGCTTCATCCCTCTTCATCAGCATCCTTTACTCAGGCTTCTAATATTTCTAATTACTCAGGTCAGACGCTGCAGCCTATAGGGGTGACTCATGTGCCTGTTGGCACATCGTTTGCAAGCAATACAGTGGGTGTGCACCATGGCTTTATGCACCACGTGGGGATCAGTGTGCCCAGCCAGCATTTGTCTAATAGCAGTCAGATTAGTGGTTCTGGTCAAATACAGTTAATTGGGTCATTTGGTAATCAACCTTCCATGATGACTATTAATAACCTAGATGGATCTCAAATCATACTAAAGGGTAGTGGGCAACAAGCCCCATCAAATGTGAGTGGAGGGCTTCTGGTTCACAGACAGACTCCTAATGGCAACTCCTTGTTTGGGAACTCCAGTTCCAGTCCAGTAGCACAGCCTGTTACCGTTCCGTTTAATAGCACAAATTTCCAAACATCTTTACCTGTGCATAACATCATCATACAAAGGGGTCTTACACCAAATTCAAATAAAGTCCCAATTAATATCCAGCCAAAGCCTATCCAGATGGGTCAGCAAAACACATACAATGTGAACAATTTGGGAATACAGCAGCACCATGTTCAGCCAGGGATCTCGTTCGCCTCTGCGAGCTCACCCCAGGGCTCAGTGGTTGGTCCGCACATGTCGGTGAACATTGTAAACCAACAGAACACAAGGAAACCAGTCACCTCGCAGGCCGTGAGCAGCGCTGGGGGCAGTATCGTTATTCATTCTCCCATGGGCCAGCCTCACACACCCCAGAGTCAGTTCCTCATACCTACAAGCCTTTCCGTCAGTTCCAACTCGGTACACCACGTCCAGACCATAAATGGGCAACTTCTTCAGACTCAACCCTCTCAGCTCGTTTCTGGCCAAGTGACCTCAGAGCATGTCATGTTGAACAGAAACTCTTCCAACATGCTCAGGACCAACCAACCATATTCTGGACAGATGCTGAACAACCAGAATACCGCCGTCCAGTTAGTGTCTGGGCAGACGTTCGCCGCCTCTGGAAGTCCAGTGATAGTCAATCATGCCTCTCCTCAGATCGTTGGTGGGCAGATGCCCTTGCAGCAGGCATCGCCAACCGTCTTGCACCTGTCCCCTGGGCAGAGCAGTGTCTCCCAAGGAAGACCTGGCTTCGCCACCATGCCCTCGGTGACAAGCATGTCAGGACCTAGTCGGTTCCCTGTTGTCAGCTCATCCAGCACTGCCCATCCTAGTCTTGGGGCTGCGGTTCAGTCTGGTGCATCAGGATCAAACTTTACGGGAGATCAGCTGACCCAGCCAAACAGGACTCCAGTACCGGTCAGTGTGTCCCATCGTCTTCCAGTTCCTTCTTCCAAATCTACTAGCACCTTCAGTAACACACCTGGAGCAGGAAGCCAGCAACAGTTCTTCTGTCAGGTAATATTAAAAAACAAATGATAATATCAAACAAATGTTTGGATGATTACGGAATGGAAGAGTGGAATGAGTATCTGATAGAATATAATTTTCATCCTAGGCTCCCAATTTATTATCTTAAGATGTTCAATTTACGATTGATTGCCTTTTTTCTCCTTAACTAAAATGTTTTATCCAGGATAGTGTTGTGGTTTAGAGTGGAGACTCAGGGGTTTGAATCTAAGCTTAATGACGTGGAGCAAGTCTTACCTTAACTAACCTCTCTAGAGGTTAAGTTTTTTCATCAGTAAAGTGGACATAATAATACTACCATCCCATGGAATTATTGGGAGAATTAAATGAGATAATCTATATAAAGCACTTAGCATAGTCCCTGGCAAATGACAAATACTTAATAAGAGCCAATATTAAGACATATACTTGATGGAATGTATTATAGGCATTTAAAAGGAAAGCTTGTTTTGGATGGACTGGGTAGAGAAGTCACGGCTGTTTCCTGGGTGCCAACTGGAAAGGCTCAGGGACCCAGTGAGACTCAGCAGTGGGTAACTGGCCTGCACAGAGGGATGCATATGGAGGGAGGGATCCAGGGCAATGGATTTGACCAAGTACCTGAGCCTACTCTTACCAGAGCATTGTGCCGGTAAATGACTGTGGGCAATCTGTAAAACCATGTAAGGATTATGTTTCTGAAAAGCATTTCAAAGGGTCATCAGCTTTGGTCCTTCACCCCATCTGCCGATCTTTGAACTCCTCTGGCTTTTGGTTCTCACTCATTCTTAGCATGTTCTGTAGTTCCAGCTCCATTCCACTCCCCCACCAACCCCCTGCCAGTGGGCTACCCTCCTTACTCCTCCATTTTCCCTGCCTTTCTTCTCCACATTTAGAAGAATTCAAAAACTTCTCTCTACCATGTATATCAATATTTTTAAAACTGTATACCTTTGACTTAGTAATTCCACCTAGAATCCTAAGGAAACAAAGATTATTTATGATCAAGGCTGTTCATTGTATTACTTTTGGTGTCAAAGGTGTGTGTGTGTCTTTGTGTTTTGAAATAATGTCAGGCTTATAGAAAAGTTAAAGTTTCAAGACTAGTGTAAAGAATTCTCATATACCCTTCCCCAAGATTCCCCAGATGTTAACTTTTTACCCCATTTGTTTTATCCTTCTCTCTCTCTTTCACACACACACACACATACACACACAAACACACACACACACACACACATAGTTTTGAGAGTAAATTGCAGGCATGATGCCTCTTGACTCCTACATACTTCAGACTTCAGTGTGTATCTCTTAAGAACAGGGACATTCCACTACATAACCACAGTACAGTCATCAAAACCAAGAAAAACAGCATTATTACAATATTATCATCTAATCTACAGACCTTATTCTGATTTAGTCCATTTTCCCAATAATGTCCCTTACAGCAAGAGAGAATACATTATATTTTGTTTTGTTTTTATGGTCTAGGATCCAACCCAGGATCACTGCCTAATTCTGTTGTCATGTCTTTAAATCGGAAACAGGTTTTTTCTTTCTTTCTTTCTTTTTTTTAATTTTTGGCCACACCGCGTGGCATGCAGGATCTTATTTCCCCAACCAGGGATTGAACCCGCGCCCCCTGCGATGGAAGCGTGGAGTCTTAACCACTGGACCGCCAGGGAAGTCCTGGAAACAGTTTCTTCATCTTGCTGTCTTTCATTACCGTGATTTTTTTTTATTTATTTATTTATTTATTTATTTATTTATTTATTTATTTATTTATTTTTGGCTGTGTTGGGTCTTCGTTGCTGCACGCGGGCTTTCTCTATTTGCGGCAAGTGGGGGGCTACTCTTCGTTGCGGTGCGCAGGCTTCTCATTATGGTGGCTTCTCTTGCTGGGGAGCACGGGCTCTAGGCGTGTGGGCTTCAGTAGTTGTGGCACATGGGCTCAGTAGTTGTGGCTCTCGGGCTCTAGAGCACAGGCTCAGTAGTTGTGGCGCACGGGCTTAGTTGCTCCGCGGCATGTGGGATCTTCCCGGACCAGGGCTCGAACCCGTGACCCCTGCCTTGGCAGGCGGATTCTTAACCACTGTGCCACCAGGGAAGCCCAACCTTGATTTTTTTGAAAAGTCAAACCAATTGTTTTGTAGAGTGTCCCTCAATTTGGGTTTCTCTGATGTTTCCTCATGATTAGATTCAGATTATACATTTTTGGTAGGATTGCCACAGAGGTGACGGATGTGTCCTCACGATGTGAACTTGTCGCATTCCTGGTGATGTTAACTTTGAACACTTGCTTAAGATGGTGTCTGCTTCATGTGGTGTCTGATGCATAGTTAATAAGTTTCTTTGGGGAGTTACATTGAGATTATGTAGATATCCAATTTCTTGTCAAACTTGAACACACTAGTTTAAGCTTTCATTGATAATTCCTGACTGAATCAGTTATTACTAAATCAGCTGTTACTGTGACAGTCACCAAATAGAGACTTTCTAATTCCATTGTTTATTCTACATTAATTGTTGGCATTCTACTCTAAGGAAGAGTTTTTCTGTCTCCCCCTTTTACTTATGCCAATATGGACTCATAGATTCTTATTTTATTTAATGGGTTAAAAATTGTTACAATCATTTATTTTGATGCTCAAATTGATTTGATGCCATTGGGCACCCCTCCAAATTGGCTGCTGGTCCTTCTGACATGTTTCCATCGTGCTTTGAGCACTTCCTTTAATTTCTGGCAAAACATGATGTTCCACGTTCGTCTTTCACTTTCCCTGCCCCTGCGCTGGAATCAACCACTTAAGGGACCTTGTTCCTTCTAGTGGAGAACCATATTTAGAAGCCAAGATCTGAGCACTACATATTCATTGCTACTGAGGTTGTCTCAGCTGGGACTTATATGTATTTACACATACACAACATCTATAGCTGTCTGTCTATCTATAATAAAAACCATGAGTTCATACTGATACTTTCAATTCTAATCCAGTACCACCAGGTTCATTATTCAAGTCTCCTTTTCCATATTTGTAGCTCTCTTTTCTAACAGTGAGAAAGCCTGCCCCACAATATATTTGCTTATTTGCCCAATCCTACAAAACAAAGAAAATAGTTTTAGAATTGCTAATTCATAGCACTGTGAAAAACAAACCTACTTCAGACTTCAGTATTGGTTTACATTCTGTCTTTAGCCTAAAGGTGTATAGTCAAAATACTGTGTTCAACACCCGAAAATACCACAACATTGTAAATCAACTATACTCCAATAAAAATTAAAAAAAAAAAAATACTGTGTTCAAAAGTTACTAGAGTTAGTACTTTTTTTTCCCTCCCTTGGTATGGTTATGCTATTCTTTTGAACTATACTTTTGCTTGTTTCTGTTTGTGTTTCATTTTAGAATTATTTTCCCACTACCCTTGTTGATTTTATCTGTTTAATTTCTTTTGAATGAGTGAACCATTAGCATGGTCCCAAAAGTCAGGGCTATGCAGAAAGTGTGCCGGGCAGTCTACCTCCTCGCTGGCCTTTCTCCCTGCTCCCACCCCTCCCTCCATCCTTTCCTGCCAGTTCTCATCCATCCCCTATTTTCAGCAATCTCATTAGTTTCTCCTTTATTTATCCTCTGTTTTTTTTCACACAGATAAGCAGATACATGTATATTTTCTTATTTCCGTACATGTATATTTTGTTATTTCCCCTCCTTTCTTACTCAAATATAGCATACTATAGATAGATATTCTTCTATACTTTGGTTGCAAAAAAGTTTTCTAAACCCAATATAATAATTCTCCAATAGTAGGAGGATTATTGGATATAATGAAGTATTATGTAGCCATTTTAAATGTTTTTGAAAAATAATTAAAGATTTGGGGGAAGGCTTACAAAGTCATTTTAAGTGTACATTTAAATGTGAAATATTTAAAATGTACATTTAACTGTAAAATATTTAATAAGCAATTTGTTTTCTCTTTTAGAAAAATGATGAAAGACAATATGGTAAACTAGAAAATAGAAAACCCTCTTGCTTACAAAACATCCAGAAACTTGATTAGGAGAAAATGCACTGCTCCCTTAACAGCAGTTCTCTGGGTGGTGGAATTACAGATACTCTTGTTTTCTTCTAGTTTTAAAAACTTACCCCACATAGAGGAGGTGATACCTGGACAGCATTTATCAACATATTGATGCATTTTTCAAAAATAAGTAAAACATGCTATTGGTAATCATTAGAAACAGTTCCAAAATAGTTTAGAATGAAAAGTAAGTCTTCCTCTTCCAGAGGCCGCCACTGTTTCTAGGTTCTTTCTCTTCCCCCAGATATGTCCTCTGCGTATACACACAAACGTCACATATATATTTATCTCTGCAACACACCATACCTGTTTTTACTTAATAATAGAACTTGAGGATTACTTTATATCTATATATATTGATCTGCTTTATGTTTACTATAATCAATTATACATAATCAGCCACAGCATGGTCATTTCCTTTCTTTTTCTTTTTTTTTTTTCAATAATGCTTCAGTGAGGGGAAAAAAAAATCTGTCTTTCTGACTCCCCAAAGTTTCAACTATCCAAAGGTAACAAGAAGCCTATACCGGCAGCTCCAAAGTAATTTTTGTGACTTTTAATGCCAAAGAGTATTGGGAACTAGATCAGTTGCATTATGTCCCGTGTGTTCTGCTGCAGGTTTTCCAGAGCAATTAAAGCATCAGGTATTTTGGAGTAGGGAAGACACAGCCTTGGAGGCAACGCAAGTTGGAAAAATAGTGTTGAGGTGTCATCTAACATTTAAACTCCTAGGACATCCAGAGACATTTACAGTGACTCTTTTACTTCATAATTTCTGTATAAATTACTTTATAGAACATTGTAATGAACAAAAATACCATTATCAGGGGCCTTCAGTGTTTATCTATTTGGAGAAATTTAATATGTCAAGTTTTGATACTATAAAGCATTAATATTAGAGAACAATGAGTTTTAAATATAAACTTTATTTTTGGTATAGATAATACACTTATTTGGTTCAGAATTCAAAAGGTACAGAAAGGTGTATACTACAGTGAAAAATTTCCTTCCTCCTGTTCCCCAGGCACGCAGTTGCCTGCAGGCAACCAATGTAACCAGCTTCTTGAAGAGTGAACTTAAGTCCCTGCCCCACATTTTCCATTATGAAAACTTTCAGAACCACAGAAAAGTTGGAAGAGCACCTTGAACCTATTCACCTAGATTCACCAGTTGTTTATGTTTTGCAACATTTGCTCTGTGTGTGTCTCTGTGTGCCTCTCTCTCTCTACACACACACACAAACACACACACACACACACACACACACACTCTCTCTTTTCTCTGAACCTTTTGAAAGTAAGTTGCAAATGGTATGACCCTTGACCCCTAAATTCTTCAGCAGGTATCTCCCAAGAACAAAGACCTTCTTCAACACAATCTCAGTATTACTATCACCCCCAAGAAATTTAACATTAACATAATAACATTATATCAAATTTCTTCCGGTTGACCCAGTAATGTCCTTTATGACAATGCCTCACTCTAGAAAGCAGAGAACACTGATTTCATTTATTGTCACATCTCTTTAGGCTACAGCAGCCTGGATCAGTTGTCTCGTAGGGTGGCCCTCAGTGTGTCGTCTGATTGTTTCCTCATGATTAGATTCTGGCTGAATGGTTGGCACATAATGTTGATTTTTCCCATTATGGGTGATTCCAATGTGATCACTTGGTTACGGTGGCCCCCTGCCAGGTTTCTCCTCGAGGTATTCAAAGGTATCTTGTTCCCATATAAGGAAGAAATGATCTCTAGGATGGTGCTTTGGGACCACGTGACCCTCCTGTTTCCCGGCCTCTCACCCAGTGATTTGACTCCATTGGTATATATTGCATTAGTGGTTGCAAAATGATTTTCTAGTTATATTATCCTATCTACTGTTATTGACGGATTTTTCCATAAAAAAGAGCTTTTTCTTCTCACATTGTGTGTGTGTGTAACACTATGAAATCATAGGGTTTTTTTTGCATTAATTTAAAAACTTTATTACAGGGAATTTTAAACATGAACAAAAGTAGACAAGTTAGTGTAATGAGCCCCCATGCTCAATCAGCTCCAGTGCTTACCAGCTCATGGCTATTCCCGTTTCATCCATACCCCACTCAGTCTCCCCTGCCCAGTATTACTCTGCAACTAAACCAGACATATAAATTCATCTGTAATTTTTTAGTGTATATCTCCAAAAGGCCATGTATTCTCTTTAAAGTTAACGTTGCAATTTATTGCTTTCATTATTCTTTTTGATGCTTATATTGTCCCAAGTTTGGTCAGTGGAGGCCTACTTAAGCTGACTTATACACTTCTGACACATCCCCACCTCCTTTTTTTTTTTTTTTTTTTTTAACATCTTTATTGGAGTATAATTGCTTTACCCCACCTCCTTTGAGCACTTTGAAGCACAAGATATTGTAGGCATGTCTTGTGATTACCTTGCCACAGACCTAGAATCAGCCATTTCTCTAAGGAGCCCTGTGAATTTAAATCTCTTAATGCAGAGAGTCATTTACAGGATTTAAACTTTCTTTTAAATGGATTAATATTTCAAAAGTTAGTGATAAAGAAGGCAGTTTGCAAGAGTTTAGCCTATCAAACAAAAGTAAACAAATTATTTTAAGTGCAAATCTCTTTAGATCACTAAAAGTTTTAGTAGATTTTAAATTCCTTGAGAGCAGCACCTACCAGGTGCTTTGCGGTGCTTTGCAGTGTGAGATTTCCAAAGCGATTACCACTGAAGTCTCCAGCCTGCTCTGCCCCTCCCTAATTCCTTTCCCCATCCAGCTCAGCCTGCCTACCTTACTGTGGAGCCACTGTATTTTCAGACGCCCAGACTTCATAATCTAGACGTTCTTGTTTTTTCTCTTCCTCTGTACCTTTAATAAGTTACCAAATCCTACAAATTCTTCTTTGAATGTCTTATATCCATTCTTCCCAATAATAATGAAAATAATGATCATATTGTTAACAACTGGTACATGCAGGGGCTATCTGTATTATTTCTAATCCTTACCTTGGGGCTACAAGTAGCATTACTGTTCCCATTTCACAGTCAAGGAGATGGAGGTTCAGAGCATGGGCAAATTGCTGTAAAGGCAGACTTCACCAGCTAGCTGTCTCTACCACACTGCTTCTCATTTCTCTCTTTTCTACATCTATACCCTGAGCTAGACTTTAAGAGGGACAGCAGTATAATGGGGAAAACAAGAGTTGGAATAGGAGTCAGAGCTCACTTGCAGGTCCTCCTCTGCCAGTGACTGGTTTTGTGATCTAAGTTCATATCTTACATTCTGAGCCCTAGTTTTCTCTTGAAAATGAGGAACCCTAGCAATGCAATAGAACCATCTGGGGAGCTTTGTAAAAATATGGATGCTTGGGCCTCACCTTCATAAATTTTGATTCTAAAGTGCAAACGAGGAAGAATGGACCACTGGGTAGATGTTTTCCAAGGCCCATTTGTACTGTAATTAGACAGCTGTGACAGTTGTCTGGGTGATTAATCTGCCTTCAGACTCTCCCTAAAGTCTGGCTTCCACCACATTTATCTTCCTAAAACATTTGCTTGGTGACCTGAACCAAATCATCTGGGAGCCTCCCATTGCACAGGAGAAAGTACCAACCCCCAGCCTGGCCGCTAAGGTTCTCAAGCTGAACTGCTCCAGGTTAGCCAGGCAGAACCCGTCATGGCTCCCTGAACAGGCCAGACTCATCATGAGCCTCAAGCCTTTGCTGATGGGTATTCACTGAATGTCCTTTCCTATCTGGCCTAGATGCTTCTCCTCCCTCAGGGCACCCAAAGCACCTAAAAGAATGAAGCCTTTTTCGGACCCTCCACTGATCTCCCCTCTGCACTTTTTATTTATACTGCCCACCAGGTACAATATTTCCTTCATTGATTCATTCATTCAACAGTGTATCAGTAGCTGCCGGGGCCAGCCCTGGGCCAAGTCCCAGGGATGCAACAGTCTTTTGCAGGGCAGGAGGCAGCAGATAAGCCGACAGCCACAAGACAGCATTCTAAGTGCTCTGGTGGAAGCAGCCCAGGGCACCAGGCTCCGAAAAGGAGCCTCTCACCAAGATGGGATGGTTTGAGCAGGTTTCCACGAAATAGTGGTTTCTGACTGAGCCCTACTATGGGAGAAGGAAGTTATCCAGCAAGAGAGGGTCTGAGTAAAGAATGTTCAGGCAGTGGAATCAGCAAGTGTAAAGCCTTGCAGAGAGAAGAGAATGTGGTTCTGCAGGGGAAGGAAAACAAGTTCAAGTGAGATGTGAAGATTTAGGTGGGAAAGGTAAGCGAGCCCTAAGTGCTACAGGACCCTGATGCCGGGCTCAGGAGCCAGTGTCGTAATGTAAGCATGAAATAGTGCAGACCCACTTGAGCCTAGTGGCAGAAGAAATGGCGAGAAGTGAATGGATTTGAGGCAGGTTAGATAGAACTTTTGATTGATTGGCTATAGTGGAGGAATAAGGGTGACACAGAAGTTTCTGGCAGTGACACCCAGGTTCACCGAAATAGAGAACATGGGAAGAAATGATTTGAAGGGAAGTTCTAAGTTCAATTTAGGTTGTTTGTCAAGGGTGAGGTACCTTTGGGACAACCAAGTTGTATGGGCAACAGCTACCTGTGCTGAAGCAGAGAGTGAAATGTGAGCTGAAGTGGGATTGACCAGCATGTATATCGTGATGGAAGCGGTGGGAGTGGATGAAATGGATCAGGAAGAGTGTGTCAGTAGAGAGGAGGAGCAGCCAGGAGAGAGCCCCAAAACACCAAAACACTTAGGGGATGGACACAGAAAGAGGGGTCCGCAGGTAAGACTCAGAATATTCCAGAGAGGAGGCATAAAACCCATAGGGCTCAGCATTTTGGAAGCTAAGAAAGGAAAATGAGGCAGGCGGGAGGGATGGTGTGCACAGAGTGGAGTGTTGCTGGGAAGTGGGTGGAAGTCAGGATGGGAATGTTTCTGACACATGTAGCAACAAGGAGGCAGTTGTTGACCTTGGTAAGATTTGTTTCCATGGAGTGATATGTGCAGAAGCCAGACTGCAATAGATTAAGGGGAGTAGGGGGGTGTGGTGATAAGCACAGACAACTTCCAGAAAAATGCCAGTAACTGACACTGCAGTAGCTCCACGGATGTGTGGAGTCAGGGTGTGGTTTTTATAAGATATGGGAAAGGCTTGAGCTCTTTTCCAAGCTCATGGGAAGGAGAAGGACATGAATTCCAGAACGTTGGTGGGATTCTTTGTATAAAAGCATTGGGGGATGCTTCTTCCACTCTAACAGAGAAGCGGGAAGGGATGAATGGGGTTGCAGGTGATGTCGTAGCTTTGGTGGTAGAAAGTTGAATGAATTCTCACCTGGCTTACAGGTTTGAAGGTAATGAAATAGACTTCAGTGGAAAATAAGCAAGGAGCTGGCCAGGGGAAAAAGAGGATTGCTGGTCATGCATGAGGGCCTGAGGTCGGACACCATAATATGGTACACTGTGTTTGGGTGGGCCTGGTTGTTTTCTGGATGGTGAACTTTCAGAGGGCAAAGACTGTGTGTGGTATCCTTCAGCTGCCTTCTCTGTGATTACCATGGTGCTGTGTATACAGTGAACACCCAAATGTCTTAGTCAAGGTACTTCGGGCTGCAACTGTCTAGAAACTCACCCTAACACATTTAGCAAAAAGGAGAATGTCTCGTGTAGTGTAGCTTCTTTATAAGAGTCAGAACCAGGCTCTCTGCTCTTCCCTTGGCCTCTTCAAGATAGCATGGCCTCACCTCTCTCCTTCATGGTCCTCTCTCACTCTTCCAAGCATTTAACAGAAACTGGCAAAAACAAAACAAAAACAAAACAAACAAACAAAAAAACAAAAACAGACTGGCAAGTGCAGTGGTTTCCAAAACTTAGCAATGCATCAGAATCAACTGGAGAGCTTTTTTAATTTATAGATTCCTAAGCCCCACATTGGATTTCTGAATCGATCTTTGTGGATGGAACCCAGAAACTTTGTCTTTCAGATGCTCCCCCACGTGATCTTGATGCAGTTAGGCTATAAACCTGCATTTGAGAACCGGGGCCCTTAGGTATCCCTCCCCCTCCCCCAATTCTCAGTTCCAAGGAGAGAGAGTCTGATTGGCCCACCCGTGGTTCAGTCATCCTTGACCAGAGGAGCCAGTTGTGGGCAACATGAGGAAGTGGCCACACGGGGCCTCTTTACGGAGCTCTGTACGTATAGAGCTGATGATCTATATGGAGCCTTTGTTCAACTTAGGAAAAAGTGCCCCTCTCAGCCAAAATAGTAAAAAGCACCCCTCTGGGTAGAGAAGCTGCTCACTGGCAGGCTTGGCACTTTTCCATGGGAAGAAAAGGTGCTCGTTCCCTGGATTCTAGCTCTTAGTGCCCTCTAGCAGGTAACAGACCTTTGTGTGTCCAACTGTGCTGGCTCCAACCCATTTCTATGGCAGTGGGGCAATTCCCAGAGGAGACTGTGGGCTGGGAAGATCACAGATGGCCTCCCGCACTCAGCAAATGCCTGTCGGTTGATGAATATCATCTTGCTAGTTTGTCGTTGGCTTCTTACGAAGTGTACCACAGAGGGGGATAGGGATATATTATTGAGTATTCTGATTCATTGGTGGATTTCTGTACATTCACGTGGTATCAAGATAATGCAGGGTCTAAAGAGTTAAAATTGTACATTGATATGAGCAGAGTTCTTGGAGCCAAGTTCTCAACAAAATATCCTTAAATAGCTTCTCTATTTGTGAAGAAAATATATTTCAAGAGCAAGTCTTCTCTAAGAGGGACTTCCCTGGTGGCGCAGTGGATACGACTCCATGCTCCCAACGCAGGGGGCCCAGGTTCGATCCCTGTTCAGGGAACTAGATCCCACACGCATGCCGCAACCAAGAGTTCAAATGCCGCAACTAAGAAGCCTGCCTGCCTCAACTAAGACTCGGCGCAATAAATAAATACAAATGTTAAAAAGTCTTCTCTAAGAGTTCAGAAAAAAAAAACCCTGAATGGTATATTTTATTTCTGGAAAAGACTGTCATTTCGGGGGCAACCTAAATTTGGGGGGAATGAGAGAAAGTTGCTGGCTCCTGGGCAGGGGCATTGGATTAGGAGGAAGTACAGACCCCTATGACTTAATGCCGCAGTGGAATTCACTCACTTATTTTCATTTAACAATGATTTACTGTGTGCTCACCATGGTGTCAGGCCCTCTTCTGGTGCTGGGGATACAGCAGTGAACCAGACACACAAAAGTCCTGCCCTGAAATCAGGGGACTGGGAGTGACCAGTGACCAGCGAACGTCTGGGAACAGAGGAGATCCCTCGGGCAGCAGAGCTTTCCAAACATACAGACCTAGTGAATGGAGGAGATTCCGGTGGGGACACCAAACCAAGTTCCCAGTGGATTACAAGTCTACCACCACCCTGGCCCTACCCGCCCCGCCCAACCTCTGTGTTACCCTCACAGCATAAGAGGTGGGGAGATCATTCCAGTCCCAAGGGGAGGGACACAGTGAGGGGTACTGGCAGTAGCTGAAAGATGAAAATGCACTGATGCCAGTGTTCATCCCCCACATGGGTGGGCAAGGGGACTGTAAAACACTTACACCAAAACCTGCTCAGGACTTCCCTGGTGGCGCAGTGGTTAAGAATCCGCCTGCCAACGCAGGGGACACGGGTTCGAGCCCTGGTCCGGGAAGATCCCACATGCCTCGGAGCAACTAAGCGTGTGCACCACAACTACTGAGCCTGCACTCTAGAGCCCACGAGCCACAACTACTGAGCCCACGTGCCACAACTACTGAAGCCCACGCGCCTGGAGCCCGTGCTTCGCAACAAGAGAAGCCACCACGATGAGAAACCCGCACATCGCAACAGAGTAGCCCCTGCTCGCTGCACCTAGAGAAAGACCACCTTGCAGCCAAAAAAAACAAAAAACAAAAAACCTGTTCAAACAAGAGGTGTCAAAAAAAAAAAAAAAAAGAGGTGTCCCTACAGTTAGTAACCTTGTTTTCGGACACAACAGTACTTTATACCCTTAAATGATGGCAATTTTTCAAGCTTTGACATTAGATTAGATTATTCAGAGTATTTTTTTTTCCTCTTTACTCTTACGTATTATGAAAAAACACATAGAAAAATACAGAAAACATGAATGTACAGTTAACAAATAATTATAAAGCAAATACCCATGCATGTAACCACTCAAGAAATAGATTATCAGTACCCCAGAAAGTACCCCCTTCATGTACCTTCCTAACCTAGCCCCTCTCCTGACTTTTATGGTGATTTCTTCCTTGCTGTTCTTATAGTTTTACTACTTATGTATGCATGGATTTTGTTTTATTTGTCTGTTCAATAGCTAGGAATCATTCAAGGTGATATCTGATAAATAAGGTGGGAGATCAGGATGGGTAATGACATTTATTTATTTAAAAAAAAAAAAAAAAGAAACTTGTGTGCTCTTAAGCAATTGGGATGATATTCTTCTGTTTCATGTGAACTAGGCATATTGAAAGAAATTCCAAAAATGTTGTGTCCCGGCAACACTGCTATGAGGATTTTGGTCATTTGAACATATTCATTCTGGTTCATCTATTCATCTGTTGATCTCGTTATTTCAGAGTCCCATCTAGAATATAGCCTTGCCCTGTTAGACCACGTTTTTCCAACTTTTATCTGTTTGTTTTTTTATTCAAGGTGGCCCTTATTTTTATTTTTATTTATTTACTTTTTGGCTGCACTGAGCGGCTTTCAGGATCTCAGTTCCCCGACCAGAGATTGAACCCGGGCCACGGCAGTGAAAGCCCGGAATGCTAACCACTAGGTCAAGGTGGCCCTTAGTGTTCGTCCCTTGGAAATATTTGTGAGGAAGACCTGTGCTCACTGTTCATCCCAGGCCTCCTCACAACATGGGTGTCCTTCTTGTGAAGAGCTTCCCTACAGTAGGAAAGTGTGGAGTTATGTTCTAGGGCAAATGCTGTGAAGACTGGGAGGTTTTCCCCCATGGTGTTCTCACTAAGAGATGCAGGTCCGACCTTCCCTGCTAATGGAAGGATGAGCAAAGTGACTGTTTCCAACTTTGTAATGACCTCCTCCAGTCTTTCTTGGATGATCTCAAATCCATCTCCATTTCTGTATTAGAAAAAAGGACCAAATAGATAATTAATTGTTTAGAATAATTCATTGTTTAGAACAGAAATATTAACATGAGTTTAGTTGGCCAATGGCCAAGTATTGCCAAGGTCTGTGTGAGTGGCCACATGTGAATGGTTGTTGGGAACATTTTGCTTAGGCCAAGGTCAGAGGTCATCACGCATGGAGATGGTTAGACTAAACTCTAAATCATCTGCTGGTATACAAAATATAAAACTGAAGGAAAAAGTGAAAACTTACTGCACTGTGAAGTAGTAATGACATTAAGGATTAAAATTTGGGAGTAGTTTAGAAACGCTTTATCATCTTACTTTAAATGCATTATAGAGATAACAGATTTTTTTAGAGCTAAAAGGAATTTGTTAGTCCTTAAACGTCATCCAGTTCATCTTCCTTATTTATAGAAAAGAAGCACACAACAGTTTAAACATTAGATTAATTTTTCTAATAATATTTTGCTCAGACTAATATTCAGTTGAATTTACATTTCCCAATTACATGCCACCTGAGGTTATCATGACACGAACTAGAGATACATCCCAGACGGCAGGGGTGAGATGTCCTTTAGATCATCCACACAGTGGACAGCGAATGTTGACAGTAGATTTGGGGTTGGTGCTTGGGCCCTGACTGGGTGCTCAGCGTCCCTGCAGACCCCACATAGGAACTGATACTCAGGGTCATAATCCTTGCAGGCGTGACATTGCATTACTGAGGATAGAAACTGTTGGGGGTAGAGACTGCGTTTCAGGCTCAGCTTTGCATCTGAGCACCATGAACACGGGAGTTCCAGGAGTGAGAAAGCAGCTGCTATCAATCAGCTCAGCTGGGATCAATCATCCCTCCTGAATGGCATCAGCAGGCTTGTAGACTTTAAAGGGTACTCTTTGCAGTTCTCCCAGTGTGATAGGAGAATGTTTTTAAACTTTTGTTTTGTAAGCTAAACCGAAGGTGATGCGGGAGACTCATTAACAGACTTGGTTGGCCCTTTAAGTGATCTATTAAAGCTTTTATCATGAAATTAATTTTTCCATCTTGGCAATGTTTTTTCACAGGCTCAGAAAAAAAGTTTGAATCAGACTTCCCCCATTTCTGCTTCCAAGACTGCAGATGGCCTGAGGCAAGCGCCCATCCCAGGCCTCTTGAGCACCGCACTGCCAGGTCAGGAGCCTCTGTTGTGAGCTCTCCTTAGTCCGTCCCTGTCCTCCTAGCACCCAGGGGACACTCTTCACACATCCCTCATCCTGCATCTCTTCCACTCAGCCTCACCTCCGCTCTGATCCTTCCTTCTTTCCGTATCCTTTCCACCCAAATAATGTACCATGTTGCATCTGTAGTATCTTATATACTAATGAGGAAAAGAAAAGCACTTCTATTTAAATTACAACACATTAAATTATGTGAAAAAAAATGTGCTGCTTAGAAACAATGAAACCTAGTATTATATGGCACACGCGACTTTGTAACTATCCTGTATTTGTATATTTAGAATCTCCCCCCCAACTCCCCCTGACCCAGACAAAAACAAAAAATATCGTGGGCCATGTCTTCCATTTCTTCTAAAGCTTTGAACACCCGCACTGCTCAATAAGTACTAGAAAAGATGACAGCATGAACACTCCTAGCCAGTCCCCTATTTGGGCCTCCCTTTCTTAAGTTGTGAGTATTTGGGGGTTCGGTAGTACTGACAGATCACTGGCTTGAGGCCTATTCCTTAGACCTTAGATAATTTGAAACTGTAGCATTGACAGCTTTTATTTATTACCATTTATTTATGTGTTTATTTCTATTTATTACCTAAATAAGCTTTAATAATCCTTACCTCTGTCTTTAGAGCTTTGGTAGATAAATGTACTTCCTGCTCTCCTTCCTCACAGCCAGCACCCATGATAAACAAATCCCTTTCAGAATGTTCAGTAATCTGTGTACATTGGACTCTAGGGGTTACACAGTGGGCCTGATTTACTGTTTCTGTTGAACGTTGTCTCATGTGTTCATTCTAATAGGACAGGATTCTGGAAGCAAAGTTATACCAGTGTCCTTAGGAACCACACAACCACAGCAGGAAAAAGTCGTTGGATCATCTCCTGGCCAGCCAGCTGTGCAGGTAGAAAACAGTTTGCACAGCTTCTTCTCAGTGTTCAGCATGATTGACAGAAAATGTGGTCACATCACCTTCTGCTTGCTAGTGGCTGTCTGGCATCATCTGCACAGTCAGCCTCGTCGCCCTGTGTGCCCACAGAAGTGCTCACTGAAGACCTTCCCCAAGAGCCATGCCTTGTAATGTTAATGTTTATAGGATGAATGTGTCTGTTCTATTTCTCACGTATTTACAGTTCTTTCATTTCCTCATGAATTAATAGTATACCAGCAGCCAACACATCGTAGGCACTCAAAAAATGTAGTTTACTGTTGAATGATAATGATTATTATCCTATCAAAAGTGGATCTGTTCCTCTTATTTATACTAGAGATTTTTTTTTCCTGCAGGAGTGTATGAAGTAGTCAGTCGCTATGGTCTTTTAACCGATACTGGTCTGAAAAGGAAGAAAAAAAATTCTGTTTTCAGTTTTCTAAGGCCTTAGTCTCTTCTCCATCAAACTTATAATAGCTTAATGAAATCTGTGGTAGTCTGGGCCTGCCTGGAACACTCAGTGAAGGATCTTGGTTCAGTTCTCAGGTTCTGATGTAAGGCGTATTTGTTCCTTACCGTGATCTAAGAAATGCCCTACTAGGTCACACGCCTGGACTGTATGTGACAGGAGCTCAGACGTGTTTGCTCCCTATTTACCACTGAGAGGATGAATTAAGGACCGTCTACTGAATTTTCAGATGTTTATGGAGTTGTTACTTAAAATATATTTCTTCAAAAATATAATGAAGCTTTGTAGAGGGAGTTGGGAATTCTGGCTTTAAGGTACAAGCTAAGTCCTTCCAAGGAACTGATAGTACAGCTTTCTATAATCTTGACACAGTGCAACTTTGCTACATGGGTCTATGGATTTCCTTGTTTCATTTTTCAACACTGGCAAATTACAGCAAATGCTACATGCTTCGAGTCTGCTCTTGATAAGGATTTGAAAATATTGGAAACATAGTGACCTTTATGTATAACTGTATTTTGCTTATTTTTTCTACAAAAGGGAATAATAAGAGGTGTGTTTTGTCTTTAGGTGGATAGTCATTCGGGAGGACAAAAGAGGCCTGCTGCAAAACAGCTAACTAAAGGAGCTTTGTGAGTTACCTTCGGAAATGACCCATTTTGAACATTTTTCTAGGTTCCTAACCTTCAACAAATATACAACAACAGTCAGGTTATGATACTACATATTTTTTAAAGTATACTTTGGAAATCTTTCCCTATAGTTTATTTCTGTTAGGAGATATATATATATATATCTCAAATGTAGTTTGAGCCTACCGTTCACCCTTTTGTTCATAAGGAGAATAGTTCTTTGTCTTTTTAGCAACCACATACCCTTTGATTGGCCTAAGGGTCTCTGAGGAGAAGCAAGGTTTAATAAAGTCCTATGTCCAACCAAGCCACACAGTTGGTGCTCACACTGCTGAAGTGAACTGCCTTTCTTTCAGTCCTTGTAGTGAGTTCCTTCTTGCCACAGGATCAGCTGACAAGACTGTTGCCTTGTGGGATCTGAGAAATCTGAAACTTAGGTTGCATTCCTTTGAATCACATAAGGATGAAATATTCCAGGTTCAGTGGTCGCCTTACAATGAGACTATTTTGGCTTCCAGTGGTACTGATCACAGACTGAATGTCTGGGATTTAAGTAAAATTGGAGAGGAACAATCCCTGGAAGATGCAGAAGATGGGCCATCAGAGTTGTTGTTTATTCATGGTGGTCACACTGCCAAGATATCTGATTTCTCCTCAAATCCCAGTGAACCTTGGGTGATTTGTTCTGTATCAGAAGACAATATCATGCAAGCTTGTCAAATGGCAGAGAACATTTATAATGTTGAAGACCCTGATGGGAACGTGGATCCAGAAGGACAAGGATCCTAGAGAATGTCTGCACTTCTTGTGATTTTAGATTCCCCTTTTCTTCCTCTCAACACTGAGATTGATTTAACACTGGTTTTGAGACACAGACTTTGTTTGGTTATCCGTCTATAATAAGTTCTATCAATGATGTTATTAGTCCAAAAAATAAAAAAAATAAACTACTATGTTCAGAACAGAAATACTGCCATAAGCTTAGCTGGCCAATGGTCAGGCATTGCCAAGGTCTGTGTGAGCGCCCACACTTGAATGGCTGGTGGGAACACCATGCTTTTGAGGCCAGGGTCATAGTTTGAGTCCCCTGTGTTGATGGTTAGACTAAACTCTAAACCCACCATGATGTATGAAGTATAAAACTGAGGGAAAAAAAGACCTGCTATACTATGGATAATAACATTCCTGTGTCTCTCATTGTCTTTGCATGCAAATAACCATCATGATTAGATTTCTTAACATGACTCGACACTGCCATTGGCAATTTCTCTTTAACAGCATTCTCCAGCAGTTACAGAGGGACCAAACCCACACGGTGACACCTGATAAAAGTCAGTTCCGATCACTCAGTGACGCAGTGCAAAGGCTGCTCTCCTACCATGTGTGCCAGGGCTCCATGCCCACGGAGGAAGACCTAAAGAAAGGTAAGCAGGCTGGACCCCCAGAGTGCCACCTTGACACCAGACACCCTCCTAGGGACGCCCTCCTGGGGACTCACGCCACAGGAGAACCAGAGCCTCGTCACCCCCAGATGGTAGCCAGGTTACTGTTTTTCATTGCAGACCTACCTTCTTCCCAATTTACTTGATTTCCCAGTCCATGTTTAGGGTTGTGACTTATTCTTCTCAACATTCTGTGGAGGGATACCCAAATGTCCGAATATTTTATGGACACATTTGAGGGCAGTGAATCCAGAGCACTGTTTGGACTCTGGCTGCAGACAGGATGGCGCTGGACGAGGTGCTCTGCACGGTGATTCAGGCACAGTCCTTGCGTTTAGACAGAATGCATACATACCCTGAGCTGCTACTATCACTTTTATGAATTAGATAGATACTGTAGCTCCCAAAAAGCATTCTTTGAGGTTCCAGAGTGAGTCCAGGGCAGGGTCTCTGAGGGGAGTGCAGCAGTCAATCCACTGTGAGCTTCCCTGGGAGGACCAGGGAAGAGCGTCCACATCCAGCATTAAACAGGGATGTGGAGGCTCTGAGAAGAGTGAAGTGGAAAATGTGAGACCTTTGGAGACAGACAGACAAAGGACAGAGCCACAGGACCATGACCTGCGAGATGCCATGGACGAGTTGGTGTCGTTACATGAAACTGGTCTGCCCAGCCCGGACAGTAGGACTTCATTGTCTCAGCAGTTTCAGTTTTTCATGCTGTTGGAAGGAAGTGGAGGCTTAGGTCACCTAAACTAGTAGATCATTCTCTGTTCATTGATATTTGCTGCTGGTCTGTGTTACGTGGTTTTCTTTTATAAATGATCTTAATTAACGGCATTATGTTTTTGGTTTCCTAATTAGAGTGAAAATAAGCTAGTATTAAAATGAGTTTCTGTGATCACATTCCAGTGAACAGTGAGGGACAGGAGTGCAGAAGGATGATGTTTAACCAAGGAAGAACTAAACTAAAAAGAGAAAATGGAGGAATAATTCATTTCAGTCCTAAGGAAAAAAGGACCTAGTGGGTGAATTGCACTCTCTTACTTTTTTTTTTTCTCTCTCTCTCTTTTTAAAGTTGACAATGAATTTGAAACAGTTGCCACTCAGCTCCTAAAAAGGACCCAAGCTATGCTTAACAAGTACAGATGCCTGCTCCTGGAAGATGCCATGGTAAAGTTCCACTACCAAGCATGTTTGTTTCTTAAACTCCACAGGTCACAGCTACTAATTCAGAGAGAAAAACTTCAAGAAATTACATTTTCCCAACATAGTTTAAAAGGCACAGATACTTAAAATTGTAGAAAAACTTACCTTTGACTGAATCTTCTACTAACAGCAGCTATATTTGCTATGCTTTCCATGGTTGATGACACTCAATCAGTGCTATTGTTTTCCTGGTTCCAAATGAGGAACTAGGGCTTTGGTTACGTAATTTGCCCAACATCATACAGCCAGTAAGTTTGCAATGTAATTAGCAGAGCTAGAATACAGACCAGGACCACCTGACCGCCATCCACACTCCGATGCTGTCCACTGCCTCTCACCAACCAGAAGACGTGGGAGAGGACCAGCAACACTTCTGCTGAATATTGTTCAGAATAATATCTGAAAAGATGAGGTGGTGACAGATGTTAAAATTAGTTTTCTCTTGGGAATTCCCTGGCGGTCCAGTGGTTAGGACTCTGTGCTCTCACTGCCGAGGGCTCGGGTTTTCGCCCCGTTCAGGGAACTAAGATCCTGCAAGCCACGTGGTGCAGCCAAATAAAAAAAAAGTTAGTTTTGTCTTGTTTTCAATTGAGAGATCACTAG
Source organism: Eschrichtius robustus (assembly GCF_028021215.1). NCBI lineage: Eukaryota > Metazoa > Chordata > Mammalia > Artiodactyla > Eschrichtiidae > Eschrichtius > Eschrichtius robustus. Next base: position 75,924,305 of record NC_090835.1, read on the forward strand.
CATGTCATAAAAATCATGCTTAACAGGGAGATCAGCTCGATGCTTTGTGACCACCTAGAGGGGTGGGATAGGGAGGGTGGGAGGGAGGTTCAAGAGGGAGGGGATATGGGGATATATGTATACATATAGCTGATTCACTTCGTAGTACAGCAGAAACTAACACAACATTGCAAAGCAATCATACTCCAATAAAGATGTAAAATAAATAAATAAATAAATATGAATCTTTTGTCATATTATTACAATAATAATTTCCCCCAAAAAAAATCATGCTTAATTTTAAAACGTGCAAACTGATGGATTTTAGTATATTCACAAGGCTGCGCAAGCATCACCACTCGCTAATTCCAGAGCATTTTCAGCACCCCAAATAGAAACTAAAATTAGTTGTTTTTTTTTTCCCTTTGGCCGCACCTCATGGCTTGTGGGATCTTAGTTCCCCGACCAGGGATTGAACCCCGGCCCACAGCAGTGAAAGCACTGAGTCCTAACCAGTGGACCACAGAGGAACTCCCCTAAAATTAATTTTAAAGCACCAGATAATTAGAGAAAGGAGTAAGGTATCTCAGAAAATGATGGAAAGACCAAACCTATCTGAGATTTTAGAAGCAGTTCTAAAATCATACAGACTTTAATAAATTGGTCTCTTACAAGTGGCTTTTAATTTGAGATCAGCTTTGAAAATGTACCTTGAGATATTAGCTGAACTACATTATACACATATGCAATATAGTATAAATATGTATGTGTGTGTGTTTGTGTTTACTAAAGCGTATATATTTACAGGCATACCTCAGAAACATTGTGGGTTCAGTTCTAGACCACCTCAATAAAGTGAATATCGCAATAAATTGATTCACATGAACTTTTTCGTTTTCTGGTGCAAATAAAAGTTATGTTTACACTATACTGCAGTCTATTAAGTGTGCAGTAACGTTGTGTCTAAAACAACAATGTGCATACCTTAATTTAAAAATACTTCATTGCTAAAAAATGCTAACCATCATCTGAGCCTCCAGTGAGTTGTAATCTTTTTGCTGGTGGAGGGTTTGAAATATTGGGAGAATTACCAAAACGTGACACAGAGACATGAAGTGAGCAAATGTTGTTGGAAAAGTGGTGCCAATAGACTTTCTCGATGCAGGGTTGCTACAACCTTCAATTTGTAAAAAAACGCAATACCTGCAAAGTGCAATGAAATGAGATATGCCTATACTTATGTATATTAAAACTGTGCCACCAAAGTCTGAAATAGTTGTTCTTATATATTTTTTTTTAATGTGGAAAAAGCATTTATTATGTGCAAAATGAAATGCAGTTGTCAAAAATATTTAAAGTTGTTCTTATATTGACGATCATTTCTGAAACAAAACTCTGAGATATCAAAAGGACTAACTATCATTTGTGAGAAAAGGACCATTTGGACAGACTTGGACAAATGGACTAATTACTTGGACAAATTATATCTGCCATGAATTTTTATGTTAAATAAGACCCAGAAATATAATTTAAGATTTGATTCTGTACAGGAAAAAATAATTCTAAGGAAAGCCTTAATACAAAACATAATTATAGGGAATTCCCTGGAGGTCCAATGGTTAGGTCTCTTGTGCTTTCACTGCCGAGGGCACGGGTTCAGTCCCTGGTTGGGGAACTAAGATCCCACAAGCCATGCAGCACGGCCAAAAACAAAACACAACACAATTATAGCATAGCAGAATATAAAGTAAAAGGTCATCCTAATGAAAAGATTTCCCACGTATTAAGCAGAGGGGGAAATAAGAAAAGTACAGAACAGTGTGTATAGTTGCTGCCGTTTGTGTGCAAAAATAAAGAACGAAGAACGTAAATTTGTGTGTGTGCATAAAATATCTCTGGAAGAGTTTACTAAACTGCTTGGCACGAGGGTTCCTGCAGGGAGGGCCCTGGGTGGGTGGGGAAGGCAGTGCACAGGGGAGGCGAAGAAGGAAGGCTGACTTTCCACATCCCCTTTAGTACCTTCTGAAGTTTGTACCAATGTGGTAAATTACCTTTCCCCAAAAAACACGATTCAGAAAAGTATGTCAAGGATAAACATATTCTCCTTTCTGACTGCTTCCTTTGTCCCCAAAACACAGCGAGCTGTTTGCACTTGTTAAAGGGCATCTGAAATGACTAGGCTCTCTCATTTTCAGCGGATCAATCCCTCCGCTGAGATGGTGATGATCGACAGAATGTTCAACCAAGAGGAAAGAGCTTCTCTGTCCCGGGACAAGCGTCTGGCACTTGTAGACCCCGGTAAGAAACGCCAGAGTAAAAGCAGAGGAGAGCTACCGCCAGGGTTCAGGGACTATGGCTTTGTGGAGACTGTCTGAAGTGACCTTGGAGTATGAAACCTGAAGGTAGATCCTGAATTCTGGGGAGAAAAAAATCCAGAGTTGAGAGCAGGATATGAATACTCTGAAAAGGTTGTTCTGCAAAATCCAAACTGGAATTTTACATTCAGTTAAGTGATTCTTCTTCCCCATTGTACACTCAAACTTCTCAATCTTTCCCTAGTTTTTGAGAACTAAAGTAAGTCAGAAGCCTTCCCAGAAGCAACTAAACCTCAGCAAATGACTGAGTTTTCTTACTATGTGCAGTGCATTGTTGGGGGGGAATCAGTGAAACATGGTCCCTGCCCACAGGCTCTAGTAGATTGTAGTGCTCCTTGTTGGTACTCTTCCCGCACCCCATCAGCTTCCTGCCATTTGCATCTGTGCTAGACTCGACCCACATTCTGCCTTTAAAAAATGAATTATCTGTACTTCTTTCTAGCGTCTAAAATTTTTAAAATCGAATAACATAATAATTTGTGGAATATCAATTTTTACCCATACTTTTACCATCCTAGAAAAGGAATGTTTTTATTTCTCCAAGTTTTCTTCCAGTTATGGTTCCCATTTGCATACATCACTTAAAATATAATTATAATCATATGTCATGTGCTAGATATGATTTTGTTATTCTAATTTTCTTCCATTTAACACATCTGAGGTTTTTATCCTGTTGCTATAGTCTTCAAAATAATATTTAATAAATTTTTAACATGCTAATTTGATAATTTGGCTAATCCATTCCCCTCCTATTGGAATATTATTTTCCTCTGGCTTTACTTCTATTTTTCTAACATCTTTTCTGATACCTAAATATTAAGGTTCAGCCTTGTGTTTGATGTGGCGTAAGAAATTTTCAAAGAGAATACATGATCCTTATACTCAGTGTAAAGGGAGAGTCCTAAAGAATTGCTGTATACCTAGGAGAATCCTCAGATCTTTCAAAAAAAAAAGAGAATAATGTGAGATATATTTCTGCCCCTTTTCCTTAGAACCTGAAATCCCCTATTGCCATTTGGTGAATTGGGCTTTGGGGATAAACCCTCCTCTTTTGTCACAGCCCCTCAGGCCTGGTGTCACGTGGGCAGGGGCATATGCTCTGTTCTCCTCTGTATTGTACCTGCACAGTGTTTGTTGGGTGGAATCACCTTTTTTGATTTCAAGGCTGTATCCCCTAGATCTCATATTTTGGGATTTAGTGAACAAATTCATGCTTGTGGCTTTATAAGTATCATCAAAGCTCTATTTCACTTTCATTACTTCCAGAGTGAACACTTTCTTTGCCCTTGCATAACAGCAACGTGCTTCCCTCCCTCCATACCCTCAACCCCTTAAATCCTCACTAACATTTCTCTCGCCATCCTTGGCTCTTGAAGCCTGGCACAGGTCAGCACTCACCCTCAGACCCGGTTCCTCCATACCCCACTGTCCTTCCAGGCAGATACCATTTAAGGTGCATGTTGACCGTTCGTTTTGTGTTCCTGGCAAAGTGCCACTAGTTATGCCAGGTCCCCTGCCACGTGTTTAGAGGGACTGAAGTGCCATCACCCACAGACAAGTGGTTGTGTCCTCCCCAGCCCCCTGCCAGAGCCTCTGTTCAGGGCCTTCTGCTCCAAGGAAGAAACGAGGCTGATACTAACATCTGATTTCTGTTTTCAGACTGTTTCAAAGCAGTCATTAATACAAAACTGATCATAAACTACAGTAAGAGACCAAGACAAAGTGGAGCTTTTTGCCCATTGGGTTTTCCCATCTGTCATCCAGCAACTCCTTTTTCAAAGAGGTTTAAGCTCCTCTGGAAGCTGCAGCCCCGCAGCCTCAGTTCCTTTTAAAGGACGCCCCCCAAGTACTGTGCTTCTGCACATTCCTGGACATGAACAGCTGACTCGGTGTGGTGGGCTAGGGTGGGGTGGGTTTGCACCTGTCCCACTGAGGGGCTACTGTCTAGTCCTGTCTCATTCTTTCATTAATGTTCTTTTTGTTCCCATTTCCAGAGGGCTTTCAGGCTGATTTCTGTTGTTCCTTCAAACTTGATAAAGCTGCTCATGAGACACAGTTTGGCAGGAGTGACCAGCATGGCAGTAAAACAACCAGTTCTGTGCATCTGACGGCCAAGGCCCAGAGCAGAGACAGAGCCAAACCAGGCATGGCAGAACCAACGAATCATGACCAATTTCATCTAGTGCCTAATCACATCGTGGTCTCCGCAGAAGGAAACATTGCTAAAAAAACCGAATGCCTCGGCAGAGCACTGAAATTTGACAAAATGGGCTCAGTTCAGTACCGGAGTGCGTCTGAAGAGAAGACCAGCCGGAAAGACTCCGTGAAAGGCAGTGAGTGCTCTCCCGGCCCTGAAGGGCACCGGAAAAACTCGTCCAGACCAGATCACGGTCCTGAGAGCAAACTCTCAAGCCTCCTAGTAGATTCGCACCTGGAGATGACGTGTAATAGCTCCTTCCAGGACAAGACTCTGCGGAATTCTCCAAAGAATGAAGTTTTACACACAGACATCATGAAAGGGTCAGCCGAGCCCCAGCCTGATCTCCAGCTCACTAAGAGTTTAGAAACAACATTTAAGAACATCTTGGAACTCAAAAAGGCGGGGCGGCAGCCCCAGAGTGACCCCACGGTTAGCGGCTCTGTTGAGTTAGATTTCCCCAACTTTTCTCCAATGGCTTCGCAGGAAAACTGCCTGGAAAAGTTCATCCCGGACCACAGTGAAGGCATTGTAGAAACTGACTCCATTTTAGAAGCAGCTGTAAATAGTATCCTAGAGTGTTAATAGCCGCAGTCCTCCCCCACCTGCCCCCGAGACCCCGCCCCGGACAAGTTACATTCTTTCCTGGCAAAAGCAATGGAAATGGTCTCCTGTCTCCAGCCTGCTTGATCTTTCATCACAGTTTATTCTTTCTAATCTCAATCCCATTCTTTGTTTAAGAGCAATACTCGTCGTGGTTACAGGGAGATCCTTTAGTAAAACTGATCCTTGTTAGAAAGCAGTCTGTTAGGCCCTACACATTTCAAGTGTTTTGAAAGTGCTTATAGTCATTCTTTTGTTTGTTTTTGTTTATTTGTTTTATTTTTTTTAAACACTGTAACTCAATGAGATCACAGTACACTAGGCCCTGGGTAAAATTCTGACAATCATAAGTCATTTGAAAAGAACAGACTTATTAAAGAAAATCAAACAGGACTGATAGAAGATACTTTTTAAAGAATATCCCACTGCATCTCCAAATTTTGGCTTTGGGGGGGTCTTGGGGTGTCACGGGCCGGGAGACCACATGGCTCTCCCCTTGGCCGTCTCTGAGCAGTTAGTCCTGGCTGCTCTGCCAGGACCCACGGCCCTGGCGTGAGCACCTGTAGCGCACAAGCAGGGCTTCCTGTTCATCGTTCAAGTGCTTTTCTGATGCTCCCGGAGCAAAACCTCACCTCTTCAGCATATCCGCGTTGAGTTTCATCTAGGGAATACTTTGTTTTGAGTTGCGACAGCACGACTTGAGATAATCTCACCAGGCGAAATAAAAGAAAATGGAAACCAGTTAAGTGGCACAGTGTACAGGGGAGGCCGGGATAGAGCCATGAGGAATATAATATGTATATATGTAAAAGCATATATATATTAACTATTGAGAAAAAACAAGCATTTTGCATTCTATAATTGGATCTAGGCAGCATACGATGTATGTTTTTGTTGGTTGCTGGGTTTTGTTCCATTTAACCTCTCTTTGCACCCCTCCCACAACAAATAGGCAAGCGTCAAAAGTATTTTCATTTGAAAACTATGTTGTAATTTTTCAGTTTAAACGTTAAGGGGACTTTGGCCTTGTTTCTGCTTCTTGTTGTCTGAGAACAGTAGTCACCCCTGGCAGCAATCATTACCAAAACACAGACAAACCAAAGGTAACCAGCCAGCCCACCACTGAGAGGAAAGATCTGAGACCCGGGATTCCCACTTGAGAGCCAAAGGACATTCCCTGCCATAGTTTGTGTTTGGCCCATGTTCATGTTCGTGAACGTGACTTATTGCTTTATTTATTTATATTTCTTTTCAGGGCGCTTTACCCAGTTTCCTTTCTTGTATACCTGCCCCAGGTCATCCTGTTTCTGTTGGCACTTTCATTCTCAATGTCATTGTAACCATCAGTATCTCCTAGCATTGGGAAAGCTACATATGGTATTTTGTATGTACCCTCTTACATACATGTGTGCGTGCGTGTGTCTGGGCTGTTCAGATCCAGAGGTCATTTTGGTGACAGTGTGTACACACTCACCCTCCCTGTTATGTGCACGGGCTCTCATTTATTCTGTCCATCTCTCTGGCTTTAGAGGCGCACCCACTGGTCTTCACTCTAACATGTTGCCAAGATCCACTTCTGGCCATCCCCAGAATGGGGATGACCCCACTGTCATCATGTTGGGCATTTCTCTTCCAGGTTGGCCTGCAATGGAAAGGAAGGCTTCTGATTACTAGAAAACACAGTAACAGAAGACCTAGACTCTCCCTGCCCCTTAGTCCCCCCAAACAAAGAAACCCTGTGAGACAGCCAGTCTTCACAAAAACAAAATACCTTCTCCCCACTCCCACCCCTGAGCCAATAGAAATTGGAAAATCTGGGCCATTTTACGGTTACCATGTTTTCCTTATTTGTGCCAATGTCCAAGTTGCAGATTTCCCCTTCTTCCTGTATTGTAACATATTAGAAAGATAAGTTGGTATTGCCAGTTGGAACTTTCTGTTTGGGTAGCCCTGGGGTAACACCCTGCCCTGAACCCCATGATTTCATAGGCTCTTCTCTTAGGGCTCATGCTCCCCTAATTCCTAGCAAGACTTAAAAGATGGTCCCTCCTGATCAAATTCTTCTCATTGTGGAAATTTATACCTAGAAGCCTTCACGGAGGCTACTAACGAGTTACATTAATTACTGAATCAGTGGAATTCTTAAGAGACAAGATAAGCTCCATGTACATTTGTCACCTCTCTTTCTTCCCTACCCTGCCCTGCTACCCCAGTCCCAACTTTTCGCTATGCCATCTTAAAGGGTTTTTTAAGCCTTGACACTTGTCTAGAAAACGGAGAGCCTAATTTACCAAAATGAAACTTGTAAATTTTTGTGTCCGTGTATGTAAGTTTACTTTTCATGGAGGAAAGATTCTAGATAATGACAAATGACGATTACGAAATGTATTTTACTCCTGTGATTAGGTCATAACTCGCATGTCGAGGCCCCTCTGGTGGAGGGTGAGAGCTCAGCCTCGGATGGCCAACATTCAGTTGTTCAGATTCATTAGTCAAAGTTAAGTTTTAGAGCTACTCATACTCAGTAACAAAAATCATTTTCTTTCTTTTTTTTTTTTTTTTTTCTGTTGTTGTTGTGGAAAAGTGTGAATTTGTTATTAAGCATTTGATTTTCTGTGTCCGTAAGTACTGCCTAAAGATAAAGCAAATTTTAAACTGGCAATTACGAAAAAGAACTATTTTAGCGCTGAAGAATTTAGCAGACTTTGTTAGATTAGGGAGGCCTTACAGACTGACTTGACTTAAAGAGGACGCGTCACTCACTGTCAGTGTGGTGTGGGCTTTATTTGCTTAAATACCTTCATTTGTATAGTATGTCTCACTTGAAATTGCTTTGTATACATTTTGTAAAAATATTTATAAAATGTTTTGTAAAAAAAAAGTATAACAAATTGCAGTTTATTTTGTTATGTTGGATAAATACTGTTAAAAGAAACCAGTCAGTAACTATATTGTTAATCCATGGTTAGGAAATGTTTAGTTGGAGATTACAAAATGAAACAACCATTGCAATACAGCCAAAGATTTGGGAAAATGTGCAACTGTGATTGTCTTGATTTTGCAAAGAGGAATGACTGCTTTTCCCAGAAGAAAAGGGTAAGTAAATGTCCAGTGGGAGTTCTGTTATTAAATACCATTACCAAAGAATACCCCTGCCAGTGAGGGGGTAGGATTTTAATTGATCAGCCTTTCTAAACAGTTACAAATTAAACAAAATTGGTCAAGGAGAAAGTTTAGTCATGAACATCTCTGGCCTCCCTCCCTGCTCCCTTCACATGGGCCCTTAACTAAGGAAGGAAAAATGAGGTCATTTAAAAGTTAGATAAATATGCCTCAATCTGCAGGAAGTTTTCTTTAATCGTTACATTTCTTTTGTTTCTGCAGGAAGGAGAAGGCTAAGGGGTAGGTAAAAAATGAAAAAAAAAACTATTTTACATTAAACTTGTTCCAGAATTAACATGTTTCTCTTTGGATTCACACGTTTGACCAAATTGTAACCTTATCTGTAAAATCAGCCCCACTAAGCCCTTTTGAGTTCCTGCCCTCACAAGTGTGACTCTACCCAAATTGTTAGGGAAACTAACAGAGGGGAAACTTCCTGGGGTAAGGGTATAAGGCTCCTTAAATTTTCCTTTGGGGCCTAGAATTTATACTTAGACTCCCCTACTTTACGGTTTAATTGCTCTCCACCAGCACCACTAGGTAGTAGCAGTCCGGATATCAGGATTCTTCAGTAATCGATACATAAAGTGGAAGTTGTCCTCATATAACTAACAGAAGTTAGAATAATTATGGCTAGAATAATTACATCAGTGGATGGATCCCTTAATGTCTTTTACAGTGGTGTCCTGCTGTCAAGCTTCTCTCCTTGCTAAGGACAAATGTGTGTCCAACATGACGCTCTTGCCCCTCTTCAGGCCATTTGCAATGGGTGTGCCCCATGAATAAAGAGTTAGAAGGATCATCTGGCTGCTTGATTAGGCTCGGAGTCTGTGTGTTCCGCAGAGGCACGCCCAGAGGAAAGACCAGGCACCTTCTCCTAGGATGGTTAAAGCCCTCAGGCCTGTGTACAGGAGGCCATGTCCCAGGAGAGGGGCCCTAGCACTGCCTGGTGTGGAGAGAGTAGCCAGGGTTTTACTGGGGGGAAAGGAATGGGAAAAGAAAAACTCCAGTGTCTGGGGGCACTGAAACAGCATTGCTCAGGCAGGACTCGAGTTCTGCTGTCCTCAGGGGGGCTGAGCCCTGGATCTGGGCTCTGGCTCTGCTTCAGCCTTTGTGCTCTGAGACGGAGGATTCCTGGGTGTCTGGCATTAAGCACTAAACTATTGAGCAGTTTACAGGCGCTGTGCTAGACACTAGGAGTCTACAGATCATTCAGGTATGATTTCTACTCTCAGGGAGCTCAGTCTAGAGAGGAAACAAGCACATAACTAACTACATTTCAAGAGAGAAGAAACTGGGGCTAAAATTCTTCCAGATTGCCACTTGGTCGAGAGCTGCGACCTATATTCTCGTGCCCCGCTTATTTCCATGGTTCTTAGTGAAATTTCCTGAGGTATGTTTGAGAAAAAAAAGTATGACACTTTTTGCAGGAATGAAGATAGAGGAATTTTATAGTGTTAACTACGTGGAGAAAACTGGTTCAGCGGACACAAATTGTAGAAGCACATTTGCAGTATAAAGTGGATTCTGTAATGTAAACAGCCTGTATGTACACTGCTGCAGGTAAAAGGCCTGTATGAGTCCCTCATCTATATTCCTTTTAGGCATGTGCTGGAGCCTGGCCTTTGAAAACACTTTCAAAGGTGAGATCCTTAGGGAAAAATCGTGTCTGTGAAGGTCAAGGAAAGCAGTACAATGGGGGGGTGGGAGGCGGGCGGGTGCAGAAGGTGCCTTTGGCAGCAGAATCTGGAAACAGGTCCCAGGACTTCACCTAACCCATCATCAGACACCTTTGTGCAAGTTACTATCAGCCTCAGCTTCCTTGCCGATAAACTAGGAAGACTTGTCCCGACCCTCCACTTCTTAGGGTGTAAAATGAAGTCTTACTGAAGAAGTGTGGAAGGTAGGAAAAGCTAATGTTCCATTATCCCCGAAATAATTCAGAAGAGGTTTGGGTTTTTCCGTTTTGCATTTATTCTTACCTACTGCACACTGTCTCCTTCCTACCCTAGCTCTCCTGTGTCTACCCTCGACCCTCAGAAGGCTGCTGCCCTCCACCTATTCTCTCCTTTTTCCTTCTCATTTTTGCTCCCTTTGCTCGTTTTTCATCAGGATAAAAAGCTGTTGTCCATGTTGTCTTCCCTAACTCCAGGCTCATCTGGCTGCTCTTTCCCACCTGCCTCCTGGTAACCCATGTCACTCTCTGAGGAAGCAACAAGGAAAACTTGAAGCAAAACGAAGTCAACTGCAAGAAGAGTCATAATCCAAGAAAGAGGTTTGGGGCAGATGGGAAATTGCAAATTGAGCTCCCTTTTGGGTGTGTGGGGTGTGGTGGTTTTGCCTTACCGAGAAGGCATGGATTCCAAATAATCCCAAAATGCAGACAATACTGAAATAACTTATTGTGGGATACGTTAGGAAAGGGATCCTGGAGTCAATTCAGAGAACCACAAAATGTTGGTCCTGAAAGGAGTCTTTAAAAAAAAATATAGTCAAGTGGTTTCTAAAACAGGCAAATCACAAGAACCTAATTACCCAGAGAGCACTTTCTTAAACTAATACGTAAGTGATAAACAAAGGCAAAGCACAACTGTAAGTCTTCCTCCCATTCCAGGCCCCACTCCCATTTCCCAAAAATAACCCCCATCAACTCTTTCTTGTACATCCTTCCAAAACTGTTACATACAAGTACATCTATAGCCAAGAAACAAAAGCAACAAAACAACTGGGAACTATTCTCTTACACCCTATTCTGTATCTTGCGTTTTCAAATGTAACCAAATATCTGGGAGCTTTATAGTCAGGATTCTTTGGTTTTAAGCATCAGAAGCCAATCTGCTTGGTTAACCAGCATAAAGGAGTTTTATAGGAAGGATAAAAATTAAAGGGAAGATTGAAGAACTTAAAGGCTTGAGAGGGACTTCCCTGGTGGTCCAGTGGGTAAGACTCCAAGCTCTCAATACAGGGTACCCGGGTTTGATCCCTGGTCAGGGAACTAGATCCTGCATGCATGCTGCAACTAAAGATCCCACATGCCACAACGAAGATCCTGCGTGCCGCATCTAAGACCCAGCACAGCCTAAATAAATAAATAAATATTAAAAAAAAAAAAAAAGGCTTGAGAAAGATAGGAATAAGAAAACTCCAAGAGGTCTTAGTAGGTGGAAATTCTTAAAAGTCTCCTCCTTTTCTTCCATCATCACTCTGCTGAAGATTCAAAACCTGGAAGAGAGGGTCTTATGGAGAAGTGGGAGGAGTTGAAAAGATCTTCCAGAGACCCCTTCAGTTTATGTATTGGGAGGGCAAGTGTGTTTGGATTAGATACCCCACCCTCCAAAGACTGTATGCAATGAGGGAGCGATCAGTCCACAAGAGAAATGGGGATGGATGTCAGTGGGCAAAAAAATAAAAAATACTCCCCATCGAGATTTTGGGACATAAAGACCTACCTCACTGCGTATAATTGCATAGTCTTCCATAAATTGCGTAACCATTCCCTAATGATGGACAACTGAAATGGTCAAGAAAAAAGAGAACAGAGGCCTATGAGGACAGGCTAAAAAGAATAAGATTCTTGAGGCTGTAAATGGCCCTGCCCCATTCTCATTCAGGAATGTCAGTTAAAAATCTCATGTCTTGCCCAGGGCCCAGGGCATATGCTCAATGGTCAGTAAGCATGTTTTCAGTTAGTGAACATGTTTGGGTTCAAGAGGACTCCGTCTCTCTTCTCTCTGGATCAGTCTGGTGGAACGATGGCTTTCACGCTGAGAATAAGTGCTCTTCTAGCACCATCTGTTGGCATTGGAAAGCCTTTCCTGAATTCCCGCCTCCGAGTCTTTCAGCCAGGAGTATTGTATTGTTAATACCTCTGAAATACCTTCAGTACCACAAAACCTACCTTTTATCTGTAGACAGGGGAAGTTACAAAATGTTTACTTTTTTTGTTTCTTGTTTACTCTTTAATGGACACTTTACAGTTTGCCAACCTTTCTGTTTTTGCCTTTCCACAAAGTAAGACACATGGTGAGGTGCTGAAAGAGTGAGTAAAAATGAGGCTCACGCCATAGCCTGTGACTCTGAAGACTATGTAGACCTTTGACATTTATTCATCAGCTACTGAGCTCTGCGCAAGGCACTGTCTTTCTGGTTGAACTAATTACATAGCACGTACCAATACGATGCCTTGAGCTTAAGATGGTTAACAAGCCCCTGCAGGTGCCCATTGTTGTGAGAGGTGCTGTAGAAGATTCAGAGAAGTATGTGACAAGTTCTCGGCCTCCAGAGAAGCCAGTCTAATCAGGAAAACAAGCCAAACCATACAGGATAAAGTCTGTGGATATGCCTGTAAGCACTGTCAAAAAATGACATTGCCTTAGACCTTAAGAGAAATATACATACTGTGCTAGACATTTGGCAATGTCTGGAAACATTTTTGTTGTCACCACTGGGGTGGGGATGCTACTGGCATGCAGTGGGTATAAGCCTGGGATGCCGCTAGACATCCTACAATGCACAGGACAGCCTCCATTACAAAGAATTATCTCGCCCCAAATGCCAAGTGCCGAGACTGAAAAACCTGTGCTAGACTCTCAGGATCAGTGATGAGCAAGGCAGGCATGAACTCTGCTCTCCTAGTATCATGGCGAAGAAATGTTAAAAATATAACAACTTGCTGAAGGAATTCAGGATAGAGCCTACTCAAGAGCCCTGCTGGTCACAGACATGAAGCAACCCCATCACTTTGAAGCATGTTTAAAGTGCAGAATATCGACCCCCGCCCCCTCTTGAATAAAAAATGTGCATTTTAACAAGATGCTCAGGTTACTCCTATGCACATTAATGCTTGAGACGCGCTGCTCTAGAGGTTTCAGAAAAGACAGGACGGGACTCACATTGTTTTATGAAGACCGGAAAAGAAGGAAGCATATGGCAGGTGGTAAGAGCTGTATGAGGGAAGGTCCTGATTTGGTAAGTTGAAATTTCAGTTTTCGGTTCAGCACCAATAATAATTAACAAAGTGTTAACTGCTTACTGCCAGACTTTGTGCTAAACGCTTTATATGGAGTAGTTCATATAACTCGCCTAAGGCTATGGCAAGATCCATCATTATGTCCATTTAATGGGTAAAGGAAACTAAGGGACAGAGGGATTAAAGAACCCTCAGGGACCCACTGACGGAGCCAGGCCGACAGAATCAGAGTTGCCTTTTTTCACCGTCCTAAGTAGTCCATATACACCTCCACCCACACGTGAGAGCCAAAACCACAACCCGAGCTCTCCCCACCCAGCCAAGAAAACGTGCAGCCCAGCGAACGGAAACTGGAGGAGCAGCTCCCACCCCCCACCGGAAGTCGGTGCATTGTGGGAAGCGTTTCGTTGTTTGTTTACACCCTGGCCTCCAGCATTATGAGAGTACAGCTGGAATAAAAAGGGCTGTGTTTTGAAGATAACATGGCTCTAAAAAGCTTCGAAGCGGTGCGAAGGAAGCTTTGTGCAACTTTTGGCGGGAATCGGGGTTAGCAAAACCTCAGCTGTTCACGGCCACTAAAACGGCCCGGGCCGCCCCTCCATGAGCTAGAGTAGACGTCTCTATGGTCGAGTAAACAGAGAAGTTTCTCTCTTCCCCACGCGGTGGGGCTGCGCATGAGCAGTAGCCGCAGAGTTGGAAAGATGGCGGAGGAAGAGTAAGTCTTGGGGGCTGCGAGTCTCTGGCTTGGCGTCTCGAGCATCCGGTGCCATCCGCAGTGTTTATTTTTCGGTGGCGGAAAATAAGGATAATTGTGGACTGAAGGGAGAGAAGAGGAAAGACTCCAGATTACAGAGGGAGGAGTAAGGAGCCGTAGGGGTTGGCTGGGCGGGCGGAGGGGGCTGCAGTCGAGTTCGGGTTACCTCAAGGGGAGAGGATTGACTTTTAGGCAGCGGGGCTGGAGAGTGGGTTCCTCCAGCCTGGCGTAAGTGTTACCCCTACAGATGGGTCTGCACCCGTCCCAGCCCCACGGGGCGGAATCTCATTGCTGATGGTGTCTATAAAGCTGTGGCTGTAAAAGCTCCGTTGACGTATATGAGGACCAGTGGCTAAGGGGTTCATGACTTCTTAACAGGTTTTGGAGACGAGGGAATGTGAGGGGTCCATTTTGAAGACTGGAGCCAGAAACCACAGATTTCAGAGGCGCCTCAGTCCTTAGGAATTTGAAGACAGTAATGTTTCCCGAAGCCCAGGATATCTTTTGGAAATCCACTGAAGATTTGTTTACTTAATACTATCGTTCGTCTCCATTTTCTGTGTCAGGCCAAGAAAAAAGATCCCTTTGGTTCCAGAAAATCTCCTGAAGAAGAGGAAGGCTTATCAGGCCCTGAAAGCCACCCAGGCAAAGCAGGCGCTTTTGCAAAGGAAGGAGGTAATGGTGGGGAACCAGGTGAAGGGAATTAGAATTTGTATTTGATGAGTTTTATCCAGCATGTGTTGAACTAGATTTGGTACTGACAGTCTCTTCTCCCATCGGTTGGATTATACAACGTATAGGGTTCTTGTCTTTGCTTAGCAAATATGTATCACTTTCCGCGAGCAAAATACTGGCGTAAAGTTAAGGAAAACGTGAATGGCGGGTTCCAGGTTCATACCAAGTGACTTGAGAGACCAAACATGCTTGTGTACCTGAAAGAAAACTTTTTTAATATACCAAACGATTTTTGCTATTTGCTAAATGTTTTTGGAGAAATACGTATTTCAGAGGCAGGTAACAAAACAAGTGTGAGCTTTATGATGCCTGACACAGTGTTAGGTTCTATAAACACTTGTTGGTAAACATTGGCTGACAGCATGTAAATTAATTGGGTTATTGTTTATTTAGCAGGGACTTTTCTCAATAAGTTCCCAAGTTTTCTCAACTCCACCTTCACTCGGGTATTTTGATTTTTCCACTATATAAGAATAGAGGATGTTGGTCTGCGCCCTTTTCCAGAACATAGGGGGAAATAAGCTTTATCAGTAGTGACTAATGAATTACTGTTGTGGAAGTAAAGATGACTAGAGGCATAAAATGGTGATGGTTTGCCTTCTCTGTAGCGGAGGAAAGGAAAAGAGATCAAGTTTAAGCGACTAGAATGGTTCCTACATGATTCCTGGCGGCAACTACGTGACAGGGTGCGACTCAGACGACTAGAAGTGAAACCTCATGGCTTGGAAGTGCCAGATAAGCATTCCTTGGCCTTTGTTTTACGCATCGAAAGGTAGGGAACTTGCTGGACTTAATGAGGCTGGGGCAAACTATTGGTTCAGCTTTAGGCCCTTTTTAGGGAGATGAGATAGTAGGCCTTAAGCCATTAATGCAAGTTGTGCTAGGAATTCAGGGGTGAGCAAAACAGAGATTTTGTCTTCAAGATTAGGGCGACTGAGCTTAAGCAAACAGACATGAGAATACACTGACTGCTTTGAGGGTAAAGTGCTGGATGTGGGGACAAGGGGCCCTCAGTGTGGTGTGTCGTGGTTTGGGACACTGAAGCAGGAACTTGAAGGTGAGACCTGCAAACATGAAAGGGTTGAGGGAAGGCTTTCCAGGCACAGATGGAAGAAGTCCTGAAGTGGGGGATCAAGGCGTCTTTTAGGAACTGAACCAGGGTCGAGTGGATGGAGCATATTCAGTGCTGGGGAGGGTACAGAAAGCGTTTTCCACGTTTAGTGATACCTTACCTATTCCTACCAGCACATAAAGCTCTGCCTCTGTTTCCCAACCTAGGCACCCAAATCAGTAACCTGTGGGTTTTAAATATGTATGAGCCTCCTACCACCGCCATAATCTCTTTCCTGGACTATCACATCAGCTTTTTAGCCGGGTTTACCGGACTCTGGTGTCATGCTCTACTCTCTGTTTTATACGCTCCCTCAGTGATTGTCAAACAAATCTGATCATGTCTCCTTTATTTAAAATCTTCCGTAGTTTGGTTTTTTATGGTTTTTTGGTTTTTTTTTTGGCCCTGCTGCGTGATTTGTAGGATCTTAGTTCCCCGACCAGGACTGAACCCAGACCCACAGCAGTGAGAGCTCGGAGTCCTAACCACTGGACCACCAGGGAAGTCCTTAAAATCTTCCATAGCTTTTAATGCTCACAGAAGCAAGCCCGGCTTCCTTGGCTTGATGTGTTCAACCCCCCCCACACAAATTCAGGGACCGTTTCTGTTCCCTTAGCACCTCAGGCATTGCTCCACATAGCATGGAAATGATCTGTTTACATAGCTGCTTCCCACTCAGTTGCACTTTGTAAGTCACAGTCTGTGTCCTACCCTCTGGGTGCCCAGTAGTGGCAGACATTTCATGGGTGCTTGCTGGACAGAGCCTGACTTCCTCTGGTGTTCATTTCAGGATTAATGGGGTGAGTTTACTGGTGCAGAGGACCATTGCAAGACTTCGCCTGAAAAAGATTTTCAGTGGTGTCTTTATGCAAGTAACTCCTCAAACCATAAAAACGCTTCGTATAGTGGAACCTTATGTGACCTGGGGGTGAGTACGGTTTTTTGTGTGAATTCACATGTTTGAGAAGGTTGAGAACATTAGGAGGCACAGGGTACTGTCCTCCAGTGCTCATGTTGCCGTGTCCAGGGGACATTTTGCTGCGACCACAGTCATCAGGAATCAACTGCCAGCCTTAAGAGTCTCAGAACATGGGGCGGGTAGAGCAGGGGTTCTCAGAGCAGCTGATAATGGTCTGAACAGGGCTGTGGCAGGGCTTGGTCAGTTGTAGGCTAAGGCTGAGTAAGACGAGTAGAGGACAGATTAATTCTTGGAATCTTGAAGCAGAGCTAGGTAGTATTCCTTCAAACAGTAAAACCCGAAAAAGGCTTGGATTTCATTTCAAACTCTTGAATAGGGTCACTTAAGGCCAAGAGTCCTAGACTATAAGCCAGGACGTATTTTTGCCTGGAAAATAAATATTTTTATTTGGTGAGCGTTTGTATGCATAAATTTTAATTTCTAATTACATAGGGCCGCTTGGGTTTTTCACCTCCTTCAGGTGAATTTCCGAGCATCCCAGCTGCAGCATGTTGCAGGACACTTTGGGGAGGGGGGTTGGGAGAATCCTTAGCCAGGCTGCTGGACTGTGTGGCCAGTGTAATGCAGTGTGCCCCGTGGCCCTGAGGGGGTGGCTGAGGTTGTATTTTACTCTGCCACACGTAGATTTCCAAATTTGAAGTCAGTTCGGGAACTCATCTTGAAACGTGGACAAGCCAAGGTCAAGAATAAAATCATCCCTTTGACAGACAACACAGTGATTGAGGAGCACCTGGGTGAGTGAACACCTTAGGAGCCGGAGCAGAAAGGGTCCCAAGAAACTGCCAGAGTGCCGAGCTCTGGCATATAAGAGCCTCACTGTGTGTGCTGGGAAAATGTTGAATAAAGGAATCTGAACCTTATGTTTCTTAGGGAAGTTTGGTGTCATTTGCTTGGAAGACCTCATTCACGAAATTGCCTTTCCGGGGAAGAATTTTCAGGTGATCTCAGGGTTCTTGCGCCCTTTTCAACTCTCAGTGGCCCGTCACGCTACCAAGAATAGAGTGGGCTTCCTCAAGGAAGTGGGCTCACCTGGCTATCGAGGTGAACGCATCAATCAGCTCATCCGGCAGCTGAACTAAACCCAGGTAAGGCAGGGCTGAAAACTGCCCTTGGGCTGACTTTGGATGGGCTATGCCTTGCCTCTTAAAAGATCTTTTTGCATTTACGAGGGTATGAGAATAACTCGGGGTAGGGGAGCTGGTATTCCCAAGTCTCATGGATGGAGATACTTGGAACAGTGAATGCCTGGTTAGGGCATGGGGCTTTGTGTACCCCAAGAGCTACAGGATAGAAAACACTGACTAACCAAAAAACCTGTGTTGCTGTGGTCATTTAGCTGGAGATGGAGAGAGAATAATATTGAAAACTAATTTCAAAAAGGACCTGAAGATCTAAATCATCACTTCTGTTGAAGGAATGTTAATTCTTTGAAATTGCTCTTTATTGTGATTACTCTTAGGTGCCAAGCTGCATTTGAATTAATGAAGTTGTGTTCTTCTTCCTCAGCATATCTGAAAGCACAGTGCATTGGAAGCATATGTTTTTGTATTATGGAATTGTTACCCAGTATCTTCAAGCAAGATTATTTTCTGCTGTATCATCTTCAGAAACTGGAGGGGAAGGGTCAGGGAAAAGATGGTGATGTTCAGGGCAGGCACTTTTCATCCCACTTCAGTTCCAAGAAAAGTTCCTGTGTGTTTTCTGCAAAGACCGCCGTCCACCTCTGAAACCAGCAAAGGACTTGTGCCATGGAGGAGGGAGTCCTGTTTTATCACACCTATCCTGGGATTTAATGTTGGTGAACGAACGAATACCCACATACCAATACAAGACAGCAGTGGACCAGGCCCAGGGGCATATTGAACCTGGGGTATCCAAGGGCCTTGTTTTGGAAAGAACTTGCAATACAATTAGAAAGAAGCACACAAAAACAATGCCCTGTTGTCTGCTGTGAGTCTGTGTTCTAACTTCCGTGACAGCTTAGTGAGCTCTCTGACTGGCTGGCTCTAGGTGTATCTGGTAGCTTCCTTATCATCTTTGCAACTGGCTTAGTGCTTTTCTCTAGCTCAGGATTTTAACCGATTCTTGGATCTATGCGAAGGGAAGGACCCTTTCCCCAGGAAAACATGCATACACTCCAGTTTTTTTCTTGGAAGTTTAGGGTGTTTGTAGATCTTTCTCAGGGACCCAGGCACCTTATGTGAAGAAGTCCTGCACTACCATGATAGGTCACACAGGCTCTGACCTTGCTAGTGTCCTCTGGTTCTGTGCCCTGTGGAAGACCAAGGCTTACCAAGGTGGCTTTTTTCCCTTCAAGCCACTGGGTGTTTCCTATTAACATGGTGGTAGATTGCTGAGCCCCTGTGCCTTTAATCAGTTGATCTAAAAAAGAAATGGAAAATTTTATTCGAGCCAAATTTGAGGATTATAACCCAGGAGGAGCATCTCACAAAACCCTGAGAACTGTTCCGCCCATCAGAAGTCAAGACACAGTTGTATAAGCTTTTTGAGACAGAGGAGGGTTGTACGTCAAATGACATATAATTGACAATTTACATAATCCAGACCTGAGCAACCATGTAACCCCTTACCAAGAAGGAATTTTACCCTTAAGGAATTGTTGTCTTAGGAGAACGTTTCTCTTTATGGTTGAGTGGAAATTGCTGCCGATGGGGAAGGTTTGGTCAATGCATAACGCAGAGAACACAGTGCACAGTGGTGGGAGAGAGGAGGCCAAAGGGCACAGATTTTTTGTTTAAATTTTTCTTGTCTTGCCATAAAATACGTATTTCACAATTTCCCCCTGTTGATCATTAATCTTCTGACAGAAAGCATTAGGTGAGCAAATGTTTGGTCCCTCAAAGCTAGGGGGCTGCTTGCCCGCCTCAGTGTCCATCATGTCCCTTGATGCCGGGTCCTAGTAGCCCGGTTCTTTTAGAGGGTTATACTGGCAGAATATTTGTCAAGGATTGACAGCCAATTCCAAGTTGTCCAAAAAGGGACTTAGGCCAGTTTTCCTTGCATGTACATTGTGTATGTCCATAATTTTATAGAAAACTATAGATGTGATCTATAGTTTCAAGTCGTTCAAACATCATTATCTTTCTTAGTAGGAGCAAATGACACAGTGTGAGAGTCAAGAAACTATCACCTTGTAAGTTCCACAAACTTATTTAAATTGGTAGTAGGAGGAACAATGTTATTAGCAAAAGTTCAAGCCAAAATTCTCCTGAACCAAACCATTTTCATAGTATCAATATTTCCTCTAAACTGGGAGAAAGGATTGTTCAGAGCAAAAGTTTGACTCTTCATGGGTCATGAGGTGAATTAAATATCACGGCCAAATGGCAGTACCATTGGAAAGCTGATGATAGAAACCAGTGTGCCTGCACTAAAGGCAGACTGACAGCTTGGCAGGAACTGTTTCCAAGGCTGCTTGTAAGTAAGTGACCAAGGGAAACCAATTGTGAATCTCCCTACTGGGGAGAGCCAAGGTCATAAACTTGTTCCATAAATCCACTGGTTCCCGTTAGGAGCTACCTGATATTCAACATCTAATATAAAGGATTATTTGTGGCCAGAACAGGCAGCATTAATTGCTGGTTAAAAGGCGTCTCACTGGGCTTCCCTGGTGACGCAGTGGTTAAGAATCTGCCTGCCAGGGCTTCCCTGGTGGCACAGTGGTTAAGAATCCGCCTGCCAATGCAGGGGACTCGGGTTCGAGCCCTGGTCCAGGAAGATCCCACATGCTGTGGAGCAACTAAGCCCGCGAGCCACAACTACTGAGCCTGTGCGCCACAACTACTGAGCCTGTGCGCCACAACTACTGAGCCTGTGCGCCACAACTACTGAGCCTGTGCTGTAGAGCCTGTGCTCTGCAACGAGAAGCCACCGCAATGAGAAGCCCGCGCACGGCAACGAAGAGTAGCCCCTGCTCGCCGCAACTAGAGAAAGCCCGCGTGTAGCAACGAAGACCCAACGCAGCCAAAAATAAATAAGTAAATTTATTAAAAAACAAAAACGAGTTTCAGTTCATTCAGGAGAGGGCTGATATGGTCCCTTCCAACATGGCTGCAAGGAGTCCTTTATCTGATGTCTTTTCCAATATGAATAATGTCCTGGTTGCAGGTCATGGTGAATCTGATCTTCATCCAAAGTTAAGAGTACTGTGATAGCCTTCAGAAACAGTGTCCTTTTAATTAAACTTTGCAAGGAGCTATCTGAGAAGTGAGTCTTAGTCAGTAAATACCTGAATTAACAAAACTAGAATATTCGCTGAAACATAATCTTTTTCTTTCTAAAGTTAACCTCATTTCTACCAAATACCTGGTTAACTGACCATATAGCTAGCTATAAATGACAAAAGACTTTAAGAGTCAAGGTTAAAGAACTTGATTACAATGCAATTGAAAAGAAACTTGGTTACTGCTGTGACATACACTAAAATTATGACTGATACCACTTACCAGGACATACCAGAATTTTGGGAGTTCCACTTAATTTCTAGAATGTATATATTAATAATGTTTACACATATGACATAAACTAATAAGTTTTATCACCATCTGTTTAACTGCTCCCCATTTAATATACCAAATAAGCCTAATTACTTTAATATTCCTCTCTCTGAGATGGAGAGAAAAATATTTTGAGGTGCTCCAGGGACCCTTTGGAAAACCTCAAAGTTAGAGGTCAAATGACCTTCATTTAGTATTTGATCTTTGGAAACTTTGCCAAAAATATCAAAAAGTTTTAAAACACTTGGTCAAATAGAATCACAGGTCACTGTGAAACAATACCAATTCACTTAACCAGCGTGACGATAAACGATCTCAATAGCAGGGAATTTCCTGGTGGTTCAGTGGTTAGGACTCGGTGTGCACACTGCCAGGGCCCCAGGTTTGATCCCTGGTCAGGGAACTAAAATCCCATGAGCCAAAAACATGGCCAAAAAAATTAAAAACTTACTTAAAAAAAAAATCTCAATGGCAAATACAGATCACTTAAACACAAAGAAACTCACAATCTATTACCAAAAGCAGTTCAATATTTTAAGAAAACTTTGTCCTCTTAGAGAGAGGACCAAATTCAGGTTTTGTACCACTTTACCTTTAAAACATTTCCTTAATTAAGTTCAATCTTATCTCAGCCAATTTTGACCATGCACAAAACTCTCACAGTGTTCCTTTTCCACAAACTTTCCACAACTTTCTGTATCTATTCAGAAACAACCAGGTCTAGGACAAAACCTTTTTTCCTTTAACCAAATGCATTTTCAATCCTCATACCTTCTTTGCTGAAAACACACATCCTACTTCCTTGCATACTGAAATGTTTCCCTTATAATTCTTAACCTTAAAACCTTAATTTTTTTCTGGAATTCCCTGGTGGTACAGTGGTTAGGACTCTGAGCTTCCACTGCAGGGGCCACGAGTTCAATCCCTGGTCAGGGAACTAAGATCCTGCGTGCCGCACATGGTGTAGCCAAAAAAAAAATAAGAATGCTGTTTGTCATATCAGCATTTCCTGATTGACAAACTTATGCTTATGCTTTAGTTTTCCTCTTCTAAGAACTTAGACCTCCCCAGCAATTAATGTTCCAGAATTTTATCCTGTTTGAAATGACCCGGATAGTGAATGAATTCTCGTAATTAACCTTGGTTTAGTTTCAAGTTACCAAAATCTGCAGATACTAACCTTTTCTTTCTGGCTGCACCATGTGGCCTGCTGGATCTTAGTTCCCTGACCAGGGATTGAACCTGGGCCTCCGGCAGTGAAAGCACAGAGTCCTAACCACTGGACTACCAGAGAATTCCCTGGTTCGACTTCTTTTAGGTGGCTCAGTTTCTCGCAATGACAGCCTAAAACCATCTTGGGTGCTCGGAACACTAGGTGATCAGCCTCTGTCACGCCGCCTGGATGAGCAGTACTTACTTAATGACTGT
This sequence comes from Eschrichtius robustus, assembly GCF_028021215.1. NCBI lineage: Eukaryota > Metazoa > Chordata > Mammalia > Artiodactyla > Eschrichtiidae > Eschrichtius > Eschrichtius robustus. Next base: position 75,947,114 of record NC_090835.1, read on the forward strand.
AATGGGATTTCCCTATGGGACCGCTACACGTCATGAAAATTGATCCTCAGACACTTCCCAAAGATCCTCAGTCATCTGAGGATGGCTTGTGGCTGGAAGGAGCAAAATGTCCCTTTATTCTTTGGCGCTGAATAATTCAGTCTCTGATTTCACTAGCAAAAGTTTTGTTCAGGGCTTCCCTGGCGGCACAGTGGTTGAGAATCTGCCTGCCAATGCAGGGGACACGGGTCCGAGCCCTGGTCTGGGAAGATCCCACATGCCGCGGAGCAGTTGGGCCCGTGAGCCACAACTACTGAGCCTGCGCGTCTGGAGCCTGTGCTCTGCAACAAGAGAGGTCACAGTAGTGAGAGGCCCGCGCACCGCGATGAAGAGTGGTCCCTGCTTGCCGCAACTAGAGAAAGCCCTAGCACAGAAACGAAGACCCAACATAGCAATCAATCAATCAGTCAATAAATCTTTCAAAAAAAAAAGTTTTGTTCAGACCATATATCAACTCTTTTTTTTTTTTTAAGCCAAATTTAACAAAAACCCAGCCACATGTTTCCCTGGGCCTCTTGCCCAGACCCCCTAGGTGCCTAGGAAATGCACCGGTGCCCCTTAAGACTCTAAGTCTTAAGTGAAAACCAACTCAAATAAAATTTTTAGGATCAACACCCAAACAATGAGATCCAAATATCAGGAGAACCCACCAAAAACACCTGGGGAGTGCTGAGAAGCAGGTGGGGCTCAATGGGCCCATGCTGGCACGGAGCACTTGTTCTGCATAGACTCCCGGTGGCCTCTGGCAGGAGTCTCTGATATCCTGCTGACTACACCAAGCATGTCGATGAAAAATTTTAATCAGTCGATCTAAAAAAGAAATGGAAAATTTTATTCGAGCCAAATTTGAGGATTATAACCCAGGAAGAGCATCTCACAAAGCCCTGAGAATTGTTCCGCCCATTAGAAGTCAAGACACAGTTATATATGCTTTTTGAGACAGAGGAGGGTTGTACATCAAATGACATATTATTGACAATTTACATAATCCACATCTGAGCACCATGTGACCCCTTATCACGACGGAATGTTACCTTTAAGGAACTGTCTTAGGAGAATGTTGCTCTTTATGGTTGAGTAGAAATTTCTGCCGATAGTAAAGGTTTGGTCAATGCATAATGCAAGATACACAATGCACAGTGGTGGGAGAGAGGAAGCCAAAAGGCAGAGAAGATTTTTTTGTTTAAATTTTTCTTCTTTCCATAAAATATGAATTTTATTTCACAGTTAATTGGCTCAAGAGTGAACCTGCCAGGATTAGATGTTATATATGTTACTCTTATACTGTAAAGCATTGTGAAGTCAGATTACTTTAAAATGATGTATCAAAAAGTCACGGGAAAAGAGCAGTTGAGTGTGGAAGCCCAGGGTTTATACCCCAGATCTGTCGTATACTAAATATGGAAATGTTTCCATTCTTGCCTATAAAATGGGGCTAATATAGTCTAGCCTGTCTGCCTCCCATGGTTAAGAGTATTAAGCAAAACAACAGTTTTTAACTTAGAATTCTATATAAAGGAAGTTTTAAAAATTATGCTCTTCTGTATTGTGTACCATGTTATATACCATTCCCTGAACAAGTTATGGGACTATCCTTTCTTCTGGGGAAAATTAGTCCTATTAGTGTGTGTTAATGTGGGTTCATGACAGTCAACATAAATACCTGCCATGTTCTAGGTGTAGGGAGAACAAAAGACCTAGTTTCAGGAAACAATAGTAGGTGCAGTGAGCCATGTGGCTGATTTAAAGAGACTGACTTTAGAAGGTAGTTAAAGCTTTTCCTTGGCTCTAGAGGCTCTAGCCCCTTGCCTGACCCAGCTGGTTCTTAGAGCCTAAGGTTCTAGGGGTTGTTTTTGACTGGCTCTTTTTTATGCTTTGAGATTTCATTCGTTGTCCTTCTGGGGCCAAGTTTTTTCATCAAACCTTTTTTTTCACTGCCTATCTGGAGAATGGCTGTCTGAAATAAAAATGCCACTTGGATCCCAAATTCACTTCCACAAACCACCAGAATAAGCTGAATCAGGAGATAAACACTAACTTCTACACTCCTAAGAAATCATTCCCAGTGGGTCAGAACCGTTTAGTGTGTCCTAAGTAGCATTTTAAAAATGAAAACACATCTATGCACTGCAAGTAGTAAAGTATGAGATTTGTTTCAATTACATATAAGGACTGAAACAGGATTACTTTTTTTTTTCTTTTTTTTAATTGAGGCTCACAGTCTAGAGATACAAATACAAAACAACCACAGTGGGGCTTCCCTGATGGCCCAGTGGTTAAGAATCTGCCTGCCAATGCAGGGGACACGGGTTCGAGCCCTTGTCTGGGAAGATCCCACATGCCACGGAGCAACTAAGCCTGTGCGCCACGACTACTGAGCCTGTGTTCTAGAGCCCGTGAGCCACAACTACTGAGCCCATGTGCCATACCTATTGAAGCCCTCGTGCCTAGAGCCCGTGCTCCGCAATGGGAGAGGCCACTGCAATGAGAAGCCCTCGCACGGCAACAAAGAGTAGCCCCCGCTCGCCACAACTAGAGAAAGCCCACGCGCAGCAATGAAGACCCAACGCAGCCAAAAATAATAAATAAATAAATTTAAAAAAAACAAAAAAACAACTACCACAGTGATGCTCCCAGGAGGCTTAAGTCCAGCTGACAGGTGGTGGTGAATGCACAAAAGAGAAACAGCAGAGTGGCCAGTATCCAGGGTCCTAGTCTATGCAGGACACAGTCACACCATCCAGATCTCAGTGCATCGACTGAAAGATGCACAACCTAAAAGTTGAGAATTATGTTTTATTTGGTGGACTTTCTGAGCACTCAGGCCTGGGAGGCAGCTTCTCAAGATAGTTCTGAGAGGCCACTCCAAAGAGGTAAGGGAGGAGCCTTTACAGGATATACAGGAGTTCTGCAGCAAAAAACAGGTAGTCAGAACATCAAAAGATGACTGTTAATTAAAGAAAACCAAACATCTCAAGTTAACGAATTTAACACTTTTCTATGTATGAGAAGATGCAAGAGTCTGGGCTTATTGAAATCATTCCTTTGCTATGCACCTTAGTTGTCCAGGGCCAGTATCCCGTCCTTTCCCTTCCCGTGTCCCCTCAGGGTGCGCCCTTCGGGTGGCTGCAGTGGCTGAGGGCTTGGCAGTGGCAGCCCGTTTGTCTCTCCTGAGTTCCCTCAGGGCTCACCGTCAGGGGCGTTTGTAGTGGCTCATGGCGTGATGGCCGCAGCATCCTTTGTTTGTTGATATGGCAGGCAACATTTTTCACCCACAGTGCTTCCCCTTAGTAATAAAATTAGACCAACGTTTGGGAGACGTTTCATGACCAGTTTTGTCCCATGGTGCTAGGAAGGCTCATTCCTAGATCAGGCAAAGATTCTGTTGATAGCCTACTCAGTGTGTTAACTTTTTTTGGATTAGGCCCTGTTGATAATCTAAAATTCTCTGGATCACCTGTCTTACTAGTCTATTATGATCCAGGAAATGTTTTCCCTTGTTGCTTCTTCTCATATCTAGAATCACACTGTTACAATTATTGATCTATTTCCTCAAGATGTTTAGCCATCATTAATTTTGTTGGAGACCTGGTTACACATTGGGTAATGCAAGAGACAGTCTTATAAACTAGATGGGATAAGTAATAAAGCTAGTAACATTAATAAGGTCATAGTACAGCAGAGAGAGACACAAAGCATGAACTATCTGGAAACAAAGAGAATAAATTAAAACAATGATTAGTATAACTAGTTGTAATTTAGTTGTAATAAACCATCAAGTCCACAGGAGACCCAGCTGGAGAAGCCAAATTCTGTAAGGATTAGGTAGAGTGAAAACGATAAATGTTTCATCTTTGTTTATAAAGGTATACTTTATCAACTTTTTGTAGGTCATAGCATAAGAGGAAAGGTTTTTCTAGAAAACAAAGATTAAAAGCCAGGATATTACAGAAAGAGTCATAAAATTATAAATCATGTTTATCAGTTCATTCAGTCCCATGTAATTAATTTCTGATGATCTGGATGAAGTGTTCAGGTTTTCCATTAGAGTTTTGTAATTTCTTACCTAGTTCAGTGGTATGATCCAAAAGTTATCAGAAACTTATATTTGTCAAAAATCCTTTCTAATGAATTTTCTTGGAAGATTTTCATTTTATAAAAGCATCAGAGTAAACCAATGATTGTCTATAAATGACAAGACTTAAATGGCATGGTTAAAGATCTGATTACAAGGCAATTGGCAAGAAACTTGGATATTTCTGTGACATGTAACATTTTAAGATAATAACTAGAATTATGACTGATAACACTATACCAGAGCGTATCAGAATTTTAGGAATTTCACATAAATTTTGGAATATCTATAACATTTATCCATACAATATAACTAAGGTTCATCTCCAATCGTTTGACAATGTTTCTCAAGTAATTTAACATACCAAATAGGCCTAATTAGTTTAATATTCCTCTCTGAGATGTCTTAGGGTTCCTTTGAAGCATCCCAGAGTTAGCCAGAGGTCAAAAGAACTTTTGATGGGCTTCCCTGGTGGCGCAGTGGTTGAGAATCTGCCTGCCAATGCAGGGGACAGGGGTTCGAGCCCTGGTCTGGGAAGATCCCACATGCCGTGGAGCAACTAGGCCCGTGAGCCACAACTACTGAGCCTGCGCGTCTGGAGCTTGTGCTCCGCAACAAGAGAGGCCGTTGACAGTGAGAGGCCTGCGCACCGCGATGAAGAGTGGCCCCTGCTCGCGGCAACTAGAGAAAGCCCTTGCACAGAAACGAAGACCCAACACAGCCATCAATAAATAAATAAATTAATTTAAAAAAAAAAAAAAGAACTTTTGTTAGAATCTGATATTTGGGATATTTGTCAAAAATATTAACACTTGGTCAAATAGGATCACAGGTCACTGTGAAACAATACTTAACCAAAGTGACAAAAAATTTCAAAAAAAAAAAAAAGATCACTTAAAGGCAAAAAAACTCACAAAATCTGTTACGAAAAGCAGTATTTCAGGGCTTCCCTGGTGGCGCAGTAGTTGAGAATCTGCCTGCCAATGCAGGGGACACGGGTTCGAGCCCTGGTCTGGGAGGATCCCGCATGCCGTGGAGCGGCTGGGCCTGTGAGCCACAATTGCTGAGTTTGCACATCTGGAGCCTGTGCTCTGCAGTGGGAGAGGCCGCGATGGTGAGAGGCCCGCACACCGCAATGAAGAGTGGCCCCTGCTTGCCACAACTAGAGAAAGCCCTCGCACAGAAACGAAGACCCAACACAGCCATAAATAAATAAATAAAATTTTTTAAAAAAAAGCAGTATTTCAAGAAAACTTTATTCTCTTAACAGAGAGAACCAAATCCAGTCTTGCACCAGTCTACTTTTAATAACAAAATCCATTTACGAAATTAAATTGAATCTAATCTGAGCTTGACCATGTATAAAACTCCTTTTTCAGGGCTCCCTTTTTACAAATCTTCTACAAGTTTCTGTATTCATATTAATTTGTCCCTTATTTTTTTTAATACAGAAATAACCAGCTCTAGGACAAAATCATTCTTTCCCCTTAACAAAATGTACTTCCATTCCTCATACCTTCTTTTGCTGAAAACACACATCCTACTTTCCTTGCACACTGAAATATTTCCCTTATTATCTTTAGTAGTTCTAATTACATACTACAATTTTAACTGTTAAAAACCTTAATCTCTAGCACAAACCAACAAGCAGCAAGTAATTATAAGCTGTTTGTCATACCAGCATTCCCTGATTAGGAGTATCCCATAACCTCTAGAAACATATAAAATAATTTCTTTCCTCAATGTGGTACAAGGTATGTTTGTAATAAACCCAGACATCTTTAGTTTTCCTTTCCTAAGAAGAATAAAGTGATTAACTTTAGACCTGTTTAGCAATTAATGTTTCAGCATTTTATCTGAATTTTATCTGAATTTGAAACGACCTGGACATTCAATAAATTCCCATCATTTAACTTAACTTAGCAAAACTCAAGTTACCAAAAATCTAGAGAAACTATTTTAGACAGACATACCCGGCATAATTATTTCTAAAAGAGTTCACCTGAAAACTCTTATCTCATTTACCTTCATTTTATAACTTATGAAAATATTATCCTACCACGTTAATTTGTTGCTGTTGTTGTTGTTGACAAAGTCTGTAACAGAAATAACATGAATGTGGGGCTTCCCTGGTGGCACAGTGGTTAAGAATCCACCTGCCAATGCAGAGGACACGGGTTCAAGCCCTGGTCCGGGAAGATCCCACATGCCGCGGAGCAACTAAGCCCGTGCGCCACAACTACTGAGCCTGCGCTCTAGAGCCGAGGAGCCACAACTACTGAGCCTGTGCTCTAGAGCCCACGAGCCACAACTACCGAACCCCGTGCGCCTAGAGCCCGTGCTCCACAAGAGAAGCCACCACAATGAGAAGCCCGCACACCACCAAGAAGAGTAGCCCCAGCTCACAACTAGAGAAAGCCCGCACACAGCAACGAAGACCCAACACAGCCAAAAAAAAAGACGTGAATGTATTGACCTTTAGTAAACCTAGGTACAATACAGTAAGACATGTCTATATTAATTAAGTTAGCGAGCTTAAGCTAGCTTTAATACCAGATGTTATACTATATATAAAATAGATAACCAACAAGGACCTACTGTATGGCACAGAGAACTATACTCAATATTTTCTTTTCCTTTATAGGAAAAGAACCTGAAAAAGAAAAAAAGTATATATATAAAACTGAGCCACTTTGCTGTACACCTGACACTAATACATTGTAAATCAACTATACGTCAATAAAAAAATATTTTTAAAAACGAGATGTTAATTTAATATTGAATATTTCTTAGATCACATAAACCTGAAATTCATTCCGACCACTTTCTTTTATATTTAGAAATATTTAGTTTGTAACACCTTACTTTTAAGTCAATTATATAGAGCTCTTTTTAAATTTTAATTTTTATAATATTTCTAGGGGTAGATACATCTCATAATAATGTCTCATAATAATGTACACACAGACACATAAACAGACAAAACTAGAGATCTCATAGCTTCACTTTAAAACTTAGTTATTGGGAGAACTGCGCAGAAGGGGAGAGGCAGCATGTGGAAAGGAGGGCCTCTGCAGTGTGGATTTCGGCAGTTTGGAGCACAATTATTGAAGACAGCTGTGAAGCCACACACTCCTCTGGGTTCTCTGGATCTTCTGCCTCAGTTACAAGCACCTCCTCCATCAAATGTCTTCAAATTCCTGAGAAACTGGAGCTCACTAGTGAGACTACAGACAGCCCTACTCAGTCACCCTGGTGTTCACAGTATCGCAGACAACTACTAAAATCCCAACCAGAGCTGAGTACCTCTGCAGAGTTTTTTGTAGAAGATAGACCAATGCCTAATTTGGAAATAGAGAAGGAAATTGAATTAGATAATGAGGATTATTGCATTAAACAAGAATACCTGTTATGCGAAGACTACAAATTATTCTGGGTGTCGCCAAGAAACTGCAGAGTTAACCATAATAAAGGTATCTTCTCAACCTGTCCCATGGGATTTTTTTTTTTTAATAAATTTATTTATTTATTTTTGGCTGTGTTGGGTCTTCTTTTCTGTGCGAGGGCTTTCTCCAGTTGCGGCGAGCGGGGGCCACTCTTCATCGCAGTGCACGGGCCTCTCACTGTAGTGGCCTCTCCCGTTGCGGAGCACAGGCTCCAGACACGCAGGCTCAGTAGTTGTGGCTCACGGGCCTAGCCGCTCCGCGGCATGTGGGATCTTCCCGGACCGGGGCACGAACCCGTGTCCCCTTCATTGGCAGGCGGATTCTTAACCACTGCGCCACCAGGAAAGCCCCCATGGGACTTTTATATCAACTTCAAGTTAAAGGAACGTTTAAATGAGGAGTGTGATAATTTGTGTAGCTGGTATCAATACCAAGATGGCTCTATCATTTGGCACCAATATATAAACTGCTTCACCCTTCAGGATCTTCTTCAATACAGTGAATTTATTACCCATGAAATAACAGTGTTGATTATTTATAACCTCTTGACAATGGTGGAGAAACTACACAAAGCAGAAATAGTCCATGGTGACTTGAGTCCAAGGAGTCTGATTCTTAGAAACAGAATCCACGATCCCTATGATTGTAATAAAAACAATCAAGCTTTGAAGATAGTGGACTTTTCCTACAGTGTTGACCTTAGGGCAGAGCTAGACATTTTTAACCTCAGCAGATTTCAGACTGTACAGATCCTGGAAGGACAAAAGATCCTGGCTAACTGTTCTTCTCCCTACCAGGTAGATCTGTTTGGTATAGCAGATTTAGCACATTTACTATTGTTCAAGAAACACCTGCAGGTCTTCTGGGATGGGTCCCTCTGGAAACTTAGCCAAAATATTTCTGAGCTAAAAGGTGGTGAACTATAGAATAAATTCTTTGTGCGGATTCTGAATGCCAGTGATGAGTCCACAGTGTCTGTTCTGCGGGAACTTGTGGCAGAAATGAATGGGGTGTTTGACACCACATTCCAAAGTCACCTGAACAAAGCTTCACGGAAGGTAGGGAAGTTAATCAGTCCTGGGGCTTTCCTCTTCCAGCAAGATAGGCAGTCAAGTCTCTCGCAGATTCCTGCCTAAAACCAATGGTTGTACTGTGGAACACTGGACCTGTATATGCTATGATTTAATTTAGGTATACTACTAACACTTCTCTACTTTTTGGTAGAAGTATATTTCTAGGTAACTGGCATTTTCTACTCAACAAGGTACCTCCTCTTGGCCTTGTCTAACTTTAACAAAGAACTGTTTTATTCTAAATGGATTCCGTATTAATGGGTACCTTGTTGTCATTTTTTTAAACATCTTTATTGGAGTATAATTGCTTTACAATGGTGTGTTAGTTTCTGCTGTATAACAAAGTGAATCAGCTATACATACACATACATCCCCATATCTCCTCCCTCTTGCGTCTCCCTCCCACTCTCCCTATCCCATCCCTCTAGGTGAACACAACCTTGTTGTCATTTAACGCATTTGTCTCAACTTTTCCCGTTTGTAATTTGTGACCTGTACCCTTATGATCACTATGTATTTTGTAAAGAATAAAATAGTATTTGTTAAAAAAAAAAAAAAAAAAAACTTAGTTATTGGGACTCCCCTGGCGGTCCAGTGGTTTAAGACTCCAAGCTTCCACTGCAAGGGACGCGGGTTTGATCCCTGGTTGGGGAATTAAGATCCCACATGCTGTGTGGGACAGCCCAAAAAAAAAAAAAAAAAAAACTTAGTTATGAATCAGTTATCACAATATAAACTTACTAGTTTATAAATAACACTTGGAATGAATTAAATTTGCTTGCTCAGATGACTAAGCCTTTACTATTTGTGGAAAAGACTTTTAAGATTTGTATTTGTCCTTGATAAACCCTTAAGGAGGCTATTAATTAGATTTTGGCTGAGGGAGACTTTCCAGCTGTTTGAGTTTAAAAAGGCCACTTTTTCCTTTTTTTCTTCCTTGGTTTCAGGTTCTTTCTGATTGAGTTAATTAGGCTCAGTCTCAGGTTTCTGTGGGCTGTATTTACATTTCTGTTGTCAAGATTTGCAAGACATGGACTCCCCTGGTGGTCCAGTGGGCACGAAGGAATTCAGGTGCTTTTGTCAATCTTTTAAGTTGATTAATTGGCCTGTTGCCCCAAGTAACTGTTGGTCAAGTATCTCAGTGTAATTTTTTCCAGCCCTTTAAATATATTTTTTTAAACTGGGGTAAATAGAGCAGACTTGTTTGGGGCCCTTTAATGTTGGGAACCGATAGTGGGTCCCTTTGGCCCATCCAACCTTAGGTAGTTTTGTATCAAACCTTTAATTTAATCCCATTAACGTCTGTTTTATTTATTCCATTTTTAAGTAACCACCTTAAAATTTCCAACTTGTTGGGAAAAAGTCCCTAGACTTTCCCTTCAGTTTTTTCTTGTTTTCCTGTTAATCAACCTAATTAAAATTAATTATTCTAATGTTTTTATTGTTATCCATAAGACCCATTGAGGGGAAGCAGAGACCACAATAAGGCTTCCCAAACCATTTTTTCGGGGGTGGGGGATTGTTTTAAACTAAGGGAGTTCTTAGGTTAACCATTATATATATTTTTCCCACCTTTTTTTTTTCCTCATAGGTACCAATAAAACAGCTAGTTATAATGAGAGCTCCCTAAAACTTTACCAACTCAGAGTTTTTCCAATTTAAAGGCTCCATCATCTGGCCATTAATGAGATGTATCTTAATAGTGACTCAAACCAATAAGATGCAAGAGGCATTCCCCACAAGAGTGTGAAGGCTGCTGCCTAAACAAGATCCAGAAAGTTTATTCCCAAAAATAGTCTAAGGAAGTAAAGGCCTTTGTTGTACAGGCTGACGCAATGAAGGTTAAGATGGCAAAAAATCCCCGAGAGTTGGTACAGCCAGACAAAAGACTGCTCAGAATCCCAGTCTATTTAATTGGCTGCCAAATGTACATCACATGTGCACCTTTTGGATGGCAGAGACCAAGTTCTCAAAAGCCATACACACAAAAGGCTGGAAGAAGATCGAGTAGAATATTTACATCTCAAAGACACAGGAAGAGAAATGAAACTTCCCCCAGAAGGGCTTTTGTTTTTGTTTTTCTAAGGTCAGAATTTTGAAAAGATGTTTTTATCAACCGGCTTTTTCTAACTTAACTGCATATTCAATAAATGAGCCCAATCTGAGTCATTTTCAGGATGAGATTTCCTTTGACTCCCAATTAAGTAGGTACTTGCAAGTATGAGCTCCGTACATTCACGAATCTGGCTAGAGTGTTAATCGGAGGTTGGTTTTCTGAAGCCCTTCGTTTTTGAGATAATTTATTTCCCGTTTTAAAGTTGAATTCGTCGGGGATAAAACTTACTAGTGCACTTTTATCCTGACAAATTCTTATTAAGGTAGCCAATTTGAGGAAAACATCAGGTTTATCTAAACATTCAGCCCAGACTGCTCAGTACTTTTTTTTTTCTTTGGCCCCGCAGTGTGGCATCTTAGTTCCCTGACCAGGGATGGAACCCGTGCCCCCTGCAGCGGAAGCGCAGAGGCTTAACCACTGGACCACCAGGGAAGTCCCCAGATATCTTTTCAACTGAGCAAATCCAAGTGTCTTTCAACCGGGTTCCCCCAGTATCTTTCAGCTGGGGGGCATTTTCTTCCAGTGTCTTTCAACTGGGCTCCCCTAGTATCTTTCAACTAGGGAGGTCACTCCCCAATGTCTTTCAACTGGGGAGCCAGGCATCTGTTAGACACTGCCAAATAAAACTCAGGATAATCAACCAATAATCAGGAGATCCAAGAACCAGGAGAGACTCACCCAAGTTCGTATGAACTCTCCAAGGAGGCGGATGGGCACAAGAGGCCTCTTCCAGTACCAAGGGTCCGGTTCCTCGTAGAGTTCAGGCGAAGAGGAGAAGTTTGCTCTGGTTCCCTCCATGGTCACCAAAACTGTTGACTGAAAAAAAAAAAGCAAAACCTCAAAGTTGAGAGTTATTTTATTTGGCAGACTTTCTGAGGACGCAAGCCCAGGAGGCAGCCTCTCAGATAGCTCTGAGGGACTGCTCTGAAGGATAGATAGGAGTTCTGCGACAAAATCAGGTAGTCAGAACATCAAAAGATTACTGTTAGTTAAAGAAAACCCGACATCTCACGTTAATGAATTGAGCTTTTTTCTGTGAACAGGTAGATGCAAGAGTCTGGGCTCACTGACACTTTGCCTTTGATATGCGCCTTCGCTATCCAAGGCCAGTATCCTGTTCTTTCCCATCTTGAGCCCCCTCAGGGTGCGCCGTTGACAGTGTCTGCAGTGGCTAAGGGCTTGGCAGCGGCAGCCCATTTGTCTCCATCCTGGGTTCCCTAGAGCTCACCGACGGGGCCGCAGTACTGGCTGATGGCTAGATGGCTGCAGCGTCCTTCGCTGATAGGGCAGCAACATTTTTCATTCACAGTTGCACGACCTCGAGCCTCAGGAACCCACTATGTTCCATCTAGGAAGGCGCTGTCGCAGCCTCCCCGGAGCCAGGTTCTTCCAGGAGGGTCCTCTGCCCATAGGGAGGGTCGTCGGGCCTGTGGCCCCGGGTCTGGAAGGGCGACGCGGGGGCGTCGGCGGAGCCCGAGGCCTCCCAGGGCTTGGGCCTCCGCGGGAGCCGGGACGCCGTGGGTTCGCCGAGGGTCGCCACGACGTGGCGCCTCTCCAGGCCGGGGAGCCCCCGGCCCTGCTGGACCAGTTGCAGGAGCTGCGCCAGGGTCACCGAGGCCGAGGCTGAGTCCGCGGGTGCAGAAGCCGCACCAGTCCCGCTCTGACTGCCGGAGGGCTCCATGGCTGGCTTGGAGCCTGAGCGCTTCCGGGAGGGATGGGTGCAACCACCGTCGGAGGAAGTGAAGGGGGGCGTAGACCGTACCAAGCGGCCCAGAGAGCGGGGAGCACTGGAAAACATGCTCCGCGCGGAAACGCTTCACCCACACATACACCACTTAGCCCGCCCCAGAGCCTCCAACATGGAATGCTTTAGAACACGGGAAGGCTTGTACAGAATGGAACGTGCCTGCCGACACGCCGATGCAGGCAAAAAGACCTGAGTTTGCACACTCGCCCGGGCACTGCGCACACACCTGCCTTCATGCATGCGCTGAGACTACTGCATAGACACGTGGTGGTGGTGGGGGGCGGGGGAGATAACCTCCATCCCAGGCTCCAGAGCACCAGACAGAAAATAATGGAGGAGATGTCTCCAGTGGTCTCAGGAGAACTGGGAACAAAGGACACCACTGCAGAGCCTCGCCACTCTCTCCCCATTTCCTGCCATCAGGACTATTCCAGGCTTTCCCAGAGGGGAGAAGAGCAGATGAAGGCAGGCCAGGAGTGCTACATTCCCTCCAGCTGCTTGGGAAGCCAATGCCAATAAAACCCAGGTTTCTAAGTTTATCAAAAGCTAGCCTGATCTGGCACAGACCGCCTTAATCAAGTAAGCAAAGCTTAATTACTACTAATCGGACAAACTGGCATCATCTGCCTCCTGAAGTGATGCACTGCAGGGACACTACAGGTGCAGGGATACTGCATCTCCTCTGTAGTGTTCCTGCCAAAAGTGTTCACTCTGAATCTAAACTGGAGGAAATGAGCAGACAAACCAAAGTGAGAGACATTCTGCAAAATGACTGGCCTGGATGCTTTATAGATGTTGATACATAAAAGACAAAGAAAGAAAAAGACAAGATTGAGGAACTATGTCAGACTAAAGGAGATGTGAAAAATGCAAAATGTGATCCTGTGTTGGAGCAAAATGAGGGGAAAATCAGTTACAAAGGACATTTTACCCTTGGGAAAATTTGAATATGCTCTGTATATTAGATGACAGTGTTACATCAGTGTTAAATTAGGTGCAGTAACTGTGCTTTGGTTACATGGGAGAATGACCTTGTTCATAGGAGATACATGCTGAAGTATTTATGGGTGAAATGTCATGAGAGAGAGCGAAAGAGAGAGCAAGCAAGCAAATGTGGCAAAATTGCTAAGAACTGGTGAATCTAAATGGTTTGAAATTTCTCAAGATACTTCAAAAACAAACGTATGGTTACCAAAGGGTGGGGGGGAGGGATAAATTAGGAGTTTGGGATTAACATATACACACTACTATATATAAAATAATCAACAAGGACCTACTGTATAGCACAGGGAACTATAGTCGATATTCTGTAATAACCTATATGGGAAAAGAATCTGAAAAAGAATGGATATATGTATATGTATAACTGAATCACTTAGCTGTACACCTGAAACTAACACAACATTGTAAATCAACTATACTCCAATATAAAAGAAAAATAAAAAATAACTTCAAAAAATTTGTCAAGACGAAAAGTTGGAAGGGGTGAGCTTGAGAAGCCAGTCTGGAGGAAACTGATCAAACTAAGTGTTGTATAACAAAGAATTTGACTGGCCTTTGTCCCTGGTTCCTTATGGGAAGACTAAATCCTTGGAATTTCCCAAGTATTAGAAGAGATATTCACGGTGGGCCTTGATAGTTTATGCCAAGGAGGTGACTCATGGTGGCCCCTAAATGGTTTCAGGACTGGGGCTGGCCAGTGATGGGAAGAGGATTGGGGCTTTGAGCCATGGGGGGGGGTCCAGGAAGGGGGCCTGGAGATTGAGTTCAGCCTCCAGCCAATGATTTAATCACCCATGCCGACATAATGAAACCCCTATAACAACTCTGGACACAAAGCTCAATGGAGCTTCCTGGTTGGTGAACTCATCAGTGTGTCAGGAGGGTGATGTGCCATGGTTCCACGAGGAGATAACACAGAAGCCCTGCATGCCGGACCTTCTCAGACCTTCCCCTATGCGCCTCTTCATTTGGCTGGTCCTGCTGATTTGTATCTTCTCTAATAAAACTGTAATCCTAAGAATAGCACTTTCCTGAGCTGTGTGTTCTGTGAGTTGTTCTAATGAATTATTGAAACTGAAGGGGGTTGTGGGATCCCCCAAACTGTACCCAGTGAATCAGAAGTGCCTGTGGCCTGGGACCCCTCTGAACTTGCAGCTGGCACCTGAACTAAGAGCAGTCTTGTTGGGGATTGTGCTCTTGAACTTGTGGGATCTGCACTAACTATGGGTGCTTAGCACTAGAGCTGAATGGCAGTACTCCATTTGGAGTTTTTAACCCAGCACTGAATGAAGGAAGAACTCACCTTTCTCTCTGTGGCCTGCATCAGTTTCTGGACTCCCTCCTGAATCACCAGGTTCCCTTTCTTTCTCAGATGTCCTTGGCCCCAGTTCCACTCCCAACATCCTACCTGGGGGGGGGGCTTTGGTTTTCTGCTCCACCATTCCAACCAGCCAAGGGCAAGATGAAGACATCTTTATGAGATTAAGACCAATCTTGGGTGTCCTCCCAGGCTCAGTAAGGACCAAATTTCCTCAGAATTAGGGACAGTAATATGTATGTGTTTGGGAAGTGGGGAGTTGTCTCAGTGTCATCTTTTTTCTTCCCTCGCATTCTTTCATCTCCTGAGCACAAGTCTGTAGTATGGACAGGACAAGTCTAGGAATCAGGGGTTGTCAGGAGGGACCTCACACATCACTGAGCATAACCCTCTTATATACAGAGAGGTAAACCGAGCCTGTGAAAAGGAGTAACAGGGCTGGGGTGGGAACCTGAGCCCGCTGACTCGTAACCCAGGCTGCCTCCCCTTGATGGGGCACAGAGGCCCCTGCCCCTGTGGGCAGCCATTCTGAGTCTGTGCCCTGCCACACATGTGTATGCAGAAGGCAGGGAGGCAAAAGAAGGAAAACCGAGTAAGCCCACAGGCAGGGGAAGACACTTCCCATCCAGGCCCATCCACAGCCTTTCCCTCCATCAGTGAGGACCCCAGAAGCCAAGAGGTCACGTCAGCAGGGTTTGGCAAGGCCAGATGTCAACCTCTAGGTGTAGAGACAGGCTCCAAACACCACTGAGCTCATTTATAACCCATTAGACATCTTTCATCCATGATTTTCAACATTGCATCTCAACAGGAGACACCCTCCCCCCCCATTTATTGGAGCCCAATTCATCCTTCAAAGGCTTCTCAGTGGGCCCACCCCTCCCATCGTTGCCATCAGAATGAACCCATCCTTATTCTACGCTCCCACAGTCCCTTGCTCATCCACATAATCTTAGGCCATGAGTCCTACTCATCTAGTATCCCTATGTGCCCAGACCAGCACCTGCAGAGACCTAGTGCTCAGAAAATGTTAACTAGGGACTTTCCTGGTGGCGCAGTGGTTAAGAATCTGCCTGCCAACTCAGGGGACACGGGTCCGGGAAGATCCCACGTGTCATGGAGCAACTAGGCCCGTGCGCCACAACTACTGAGCCTGCACTCTAGAGCCCACGAGCCACAACTACCGAAGCCCACGTGCCTAGAGCCCGTGCTCTGGAACAAGAGAAGCCTGTGCACTGCAACAAAGAGTAACCTCCTCTTGCTGCAACTAGAGAAAGCCCAAGTGCAGCAATGAAGACCCAACACCTCCAAAAATAAATAAACAAATAAATAAATTTATTAAAAAAATTTTTGACTACCCTCAAGGAATGTACACTGTTACAATTATAAGTTAACATACAATAGTATGTTAAAGTTTTATATTAGTATTACTGGTATGGGGCTGGAAAAAAAAAAGAAAGAAAATGTTAACTAAATGCCTGCCTGACTGAACCTATTATTATAAACTCAAGGAGAAAAGACTGAATTCAACTCAATGCAAGCATTGGCTGAGAACCTGCCATGTGCTGTGCACAGCGCCAAGTGCTTAGTATACAGACCCCTGTCCTCAAGGGGCTCACAGTCTACCAAAAAGTCACAGAAGTAAATTATTATGATAATTATGATATACATATATCACAGAATTTATTATATAAGTAATGCAGTATGGTGCCTGGTGTGGTAACAATGTCATGTGCCAACTGAAATAAGCAGCCCAGGACTTCCCTGGTGGCGCAGTGGTTAAGAATCCGCCTGCCATTGCAGGGGACACGGGTTCGAGCCCTGGTCTGGGAGGATCCCACATGCCGCGGAGCAACTAAGCCCATGAGCCACAACTACTGAGCCTGCGCTCGGGAGTCCACGAGCCAGAACTACTGAAGCCCGCACGCCTAGAGCCTGTGCTCTGCAACAAGAGAAGCCACCGCAATGAGAAGCCTGCGCATTGCAATGAAGGGTAGCCCCCGCTCGCCACAACTAAAGAAAGCCCATATACAGCAACGAAGACCCAATGCAGCCAAAAATAATAAAAAGTAAATTAAAAAAAAATTCAGGGAGTAAAGGAAACCTCCTTGCAGTGGGGGAAATGCACCCAGGTAATGCACTGCATGCAGAGGTATCACTATTACTTAAATTATCACTGGGAAAAAAAAAGAAAAACAAAAATTATCATTGGGGGTGGCATGGGATGAAGTGTAGGGTACTGCATTGCTGGGGTGGGGAGATGGGAGATGGAATGGCTGTGGCCCTTCTTCACTATGGTGGGGAGTCATTTGGCTTCTGATGGCCTCCGGGAATATGTGCAGGGGAAAGGAGAACTGGGAGTTACCAGTGCCTGATGAGGAATGTGAGTGAGCAATTAGGACTCCTTGACGGGACCTTGAAGGAGTCCCTCACCTCCTACAGAGAGGGTTCATATGGCTGACTCAATACTCAGCCCTCTAGGGAATTCCTGACGGTCCAGTGGTTGGGACTCCGAGCTTTCTCTGCCGATCAGGGAACTAAGACCCCACAAGCCACACGGCCCAGCCAAACAAAACAAAACAAAACAAAAAAACCTCAGCCCTCTAGGTCTCTTATGCTAAGGTGAAGGCATTGATGGGGAAGGGGTGGGACCCTGAGATGGGGACATTTGGACAGACATGGATAAGGCTAATTCGGAACGCCTAAATTCTTTTGAAGTGTCTTATCTGTAGAGACAATCTCCTCTTGTCGTGATCCTGTTTCCTGGGACATCAGCCTCAGAACCCTTCCTGCCTCCATCCCTCCTGGCCCCAGGCCCTTCATGAGTTAGATCCCAGCACAGCCTGGGTGGAGAAGCACAAGGCCCACGCTAAGAGAATGCCCCCAGACAGAAAGAGTCACAGGCCCTGGCAAACTGCCTTGGCAAGAGCCACGGGAGCATGTGTGGAAGAGGGTTCGAAGGGAAACAGACCCAGGAGCGTGGAATGTAAGATCCAGTTTGGCCAAACTCATGGCCATGGATGCTCATCCAGGATTTGGGACTTCATGTATTGGCTCGAGCACCTGGGAGAGGAATTCATAATCTGCTAGCTTGCTTAACTAAAGCCTGGACTTAATGGTAACCTAGAGTTAATCAACTTGAAATGCCATAATTTCCCTGGCATACTATAGAGGAAGGAATCCAAAATCTCAGAGAGATGGGAATGCTGGATTGGATTTATTATGTGCAATCTGCTTAGCCACCCCTAGCCATGTATTTTAAGGGAGTCTGGAAAACACTCCCTTCACCAACGCATTAAGAAATGCATTGGTGGGCTTCCCTGGTGGCGCAGTGGTTGAGAATCTGCCTGCCAATGCAGGGGACACGGGTTCGAGCCCTGGTCTGGGAAGATCCCACATGCCGCGGAGCAACTGGGCCTGTGAGCCACAACTACTGAGCCTGCGCGTCTGGAGCCTATGCTCCGCAACGGGAGAGGCCACGATGGTGAGAGGCCCGCGCACCGCGATGAAGAGTGGCCCCTGCTCGCCGCAACTAGAGAAAGCCCTCGCACAGAAACGAAGACCCAACACAGCCAAAAATAATTAAATAAATAATTAAAAAAAAAAAAAAAAGAGTAGCGATTAAAATACAGATTTAAAAAAAAAAAAAAAAGAAAAGAAATGCATTGGTAAGGGCCACCAGCATCCTTGGCTAGGTCTGACGGCTGTCCTCTGTAGGCTGGAGATGCTAATGGGGGATGCTGGATTGTGAAACTTAATTCCTTGATCTTGATGAGAATAATGGTATCCTGGTGCGGTAAAGAGCAGATGGCAGTGCTTAACAGCCAAAGGCAAGGTAACTACAATGACCCAGAATAAAGCGTGGGAAAGAATGGTCATCAGGTGGACAAAGTGACAGGCGCTGGACCGCGGTCAGCCGTTTCCCCCAGGCACTCCAGGGCTTGTTCAGTGGACCCATGATGGCAGGGATGGAAGCTATGCTTTGGCTTAATAACATGGTCTTCCCCTCTCTGAGGCTAATCTGGCTGTAGCCAGTGCTGAGTGACCATCCTACTTACAGCCTGATTGGGTACCATTCTCACCTGGTGTAGACTGATTAGATTGGGAGCCCCCCCCCCACCCAGTGTGGATGGACTGTGCTTTATCCTCAAGAGAACAGACACAGGGGACTTCCCTGGCGGTCCAGTGGTTAAGACTCCACGCTTCCAATGCACAGGGCACGGGATTGGTTCCCGGTCAGGGAACTAAGATCCCACATGCCGCTAGGTGCAGCCAATACATAAATAAATAAATAAAGTAACGTATATTAAAAAAAGAGAGAACAGACACATATTCTAGGTATGAATTCACCACTGCCTACAGTACTTCTGTCAGTGCCACCATTTATGGACGTACAGAATACCTTATCCATCACCATGGCATGCCACATAACATGGCCTCCAACGTGGGCACACATTTTATAGCCAAGGAAATGTACAAATGAGCTCACACCCAAGGCGTCCACTGGTCTTACCATGTGCCCCATGACCCAGGAGCAGCTGGCTTGACAGAACGGAGGATTGGCCAGCTGAAGGCACAGTTAGAACAGAGCTAAGAAACTACACCCTACAAAGAGGAAGTGCTTTCCTGCAGGATGCGGTGTATTCTTTAAACCAAAACCAGAATCGTATTATATGTAACTGAGAGGTGGGGGTAGCAGTAGCCTTTTCACTATTATAGCTAAAGTCTATAACCTACTGGAAGAACTTTTGCTACCCATCCCCAGAACCTTGCCCTCAGGGAATTTGGCGATCCTTAGCATTCAAGGGAGGAACATTTGCACTGTGGAATGATCACAGTATTGATGACTTGGAAGCTGAGATGGCCCCTGGCCATTTTGGTTTCTCATGCTACTGAACCAACAGGCAGAGAAAGGGGTTACTGTAATGCCTGGGTTGACTAATCCCAATTATCAGAGAAAATTAGCTTGCTACCATGTAACAGAGGTAGGCACTAGAACTGGAATCCAGGGGATTCACAAAGTGCCTCTTAATAATTCTCTGCTCGGTTGTCCTGGTTAGCAGAAAACTTCAGCAACCCACAGTGTCAAGACTACCAAGGACTCAGACCCCACAGGAATAAAGCTTTGAGTCACCAGCAGGTAAAGAACCCAGTCTCTGGTGGCGCAATGGTTGAGAATCCGCCCACCAATGCAGGGGACACAGGTTCGAGCCCTGGTCTGGGAAGATCCCACATGCTGCAGAGCAACTAAGCCCGTGCGCCACAACTACTGAGCCTGCGCTCTAGAGCGCGTGAGCCACAACTACTGAAGACCACACGCCTAGAGCCCGTGCTCTGCAACAAGAGAAGCCACCACAATGAGAAGCCCTCGCACCCACTCACTGCAACTAGAGAAAGCTCGCATGCAGCAACAAAGACCCAATGCAGCCAAAAAATTAATTAATTGATTGATTAAAAAATAAAAACTGCCCAGCCAAGGTGCTGGTAAAGGATAAGAAGAATACATCATTGGAGGAAAAAGTAGGCAGCTCTGAATATGAACTTAGGCCTCATAACCCCCATTGTCCCCTGCTAACTTATGGGAGCTAATATTTTAGGTTTCAGTGGACATATGACATCACCTCCCAATGATATAGTAGCCAATGTGACCCAGTGTGTCCCCTGTGCTGGGGACATGGGTTTTTCTTCTGGAAAAGGCTAAGAGGAGCTTCCTGCGGATGCTCCAGATTCCCCCTCCCCCTCCTCACCCCACCAGCCCTGTGCCCTGGAAAGCTGAGCGGCATCAGAGGACTCCCACACCCCCCCACTTGGATTCAGCCAGTGAGGGACCAGTCAGGCGTCTGAAGATGGGAGGATAGCGAAGTCAGGGAATTTATTCTCCTGTTTCCTTCCCTGAAGAATCAACACTACCTACAATGATTGAAGATCACAGCTATTGTCAGGCACCCTCTCCACACAGCTCTCTCTGGCTCTGGGTTCCTGTCAATTGCTCCCTCCCCTCTTCAGACCTCAGGTGCTGACACCCCACTGTTACTAACCATGAGGTACTGTAGCAGCCCCAGCGATTTCTCCATACCCCGCCCACACCTTTATAAACAATCACTTTATTAAACTCTCTTCAGAATTACCCATCAGTGTTCCTGCTAGGACCCTGGCACATACAGCATGTATTTTAATTAGGATTAGTTTTGGCAATGAGCAACAGAAAACCTAAAATAACAATAGTGTACGCAAGATAAAAGTTTACTTCTTTCTTATATAAATTAAACTTGGTGTTAAGCAACCCAAAGCTGGTATGGTGGCTCCATGAACATCAGATCATACTATTTTTTGCATCCTTTTAAAATTAACATCATAACAAAAGTTTTCCATAGCATTACAAACTCTTTAGAAAGAATCAAGACTTGGCTCAAGTACCATCGTCTAAAGCACTTGTCCTGATGCTCATTCCAGCTCTAGAAGAATAATCTCCCTGTCTCAGAACCCCAGTCTCTACCCCTAAACACACACACACACGCTTCAGTCACGGCATCTGTCACACTAGAGTCCCTCTGTTTATGAGTCTGTCTCCTTCCTTGACTGCAGGGAGCTTCTCTTTTTGTCTTATTATCTCCAACCCCAATCTCTGGCATAAAACAGAGACCAATAAATGGGTCTGAATGAAAGGACATTTTAAGGCCTACATAATATTTCATCATGTAGACTCACCCTAGATTATTCCTTTATTACTTTAACATTGAACATTTAGGTGATTTTAATTTTTCATTTTAAAGATTATTGTAGGATTTTCATTTGATCAATGGAATATGTGTCCCTGGAAGAGACTTATACTTGCTATTTCATCAGACACACACATGCTGACGCCCTGTTTGCCCCTCTGGCTACAGTCTAATCAGATAGGGCAGATTTACACTCAGTAATTATCTGGTAATATCAGCAATCTTCTCTAAGAAGCCCTGCTACTTGTCCTTAATTTTCTTTTTCACATTCTATGTGGCTCATCTCAGTTTAACCACAGCCCTGGTTTTCTACCTGTGCATGTGAAAAAAGAGAGGAGAGGGATAATCTGCTGTGTACCAGGTACTCAGGTGTGTCCTCATATTTAATTGAATTCTCTCCAAAACCTTGTGAAAAGAGTTTTGGAGAGACAGACCCGTAGACACAACCTTGTAATGAACGCACAGTTCCACCACTTGCCTGCTAGAGAATCTTCCTCGAAGTAACTTCGTTTTTCAGAGCCTCAGTTTCCTCGACTGCAAAACTGGGATGAAAATACCTGATGCGTGGTTGTGAGGATTAAATGAGATGTCTGCGAACAGGGCCTGGTTCTAGGTAGTGGGTCTGCAAATGGCAGGTTCAGTCCCAAGTGAGGAGCTCAGAGCAGGGTTTCAGCTCGCGGATCTAAAGCCAGCATGTCGGGGCATCCTCACTGCCCTGGGGTAGGGCATCTTTAGGACCAGCAAGACTGTGGGGTCAGGGGGAGATTCCTGGGGCTCCTGGAAGGAGGGAACCGATGCAAGAGAGGGCAAAGAAAGCTTCCAGGCCGACCTGTGTCCAGGGAGCTGGGAGTGGGCCAGGGGAAGGGTAGCTGTCTCAGCGCAAGTGGGCCCAAGCGGGCAGCCAGCGAGGCAGGAGGCTGGCTGCGCGGGGTGGGGGTCTTCGGCTTTCTCGTCCTGGGAAGATCTTGAAACTCAAAAAAACGAAGCAAGCCCGAGGGCTCTTCCCCATCTGTATTGTGGTAACTGAGCCCGAGCTAGCACCTCCCCAGGATGGAAGGCGGGAGAGTCGTTAGGGACACCTGCCTCTCTCCCTCCCCCGCCCGGCGGGAACCCACCGAGACTGCGCGCACCTGGGCACCCGCTGCGCCTGGGAACACTTGGCGCCGAAGGCCGCCAGGCTACCCTGCGGGAAAAGGGGCGGGAGCGCAGCCCTGGCTGCAGGGAGTCCCTTAGGACACCGGAGAGTGCTATTGACATGATTATTAAAATAACCATCCAGAAGGAAATGGAGTGAGGCTGGCACCAAAATAAAGAAATCCGGGAGCCAGGAAGTAAACCCGCCAATGTAAAAGACATTAACACGTAATAGAGAATGTTTTGCAAATAGTGGGGACAGAAAGGATTACTTATGAATAATCCTGGGATAACTGATTAGCTCTTTGGGGAAAAAAAAAGAAATTTAGATGCACATCTTCCATAATATACCAAAATTAATTCAATTCCTGATGGAGTCAAATTGGGAGCGGGAGATTAAACTACAAGTGCACAAAAAGACAATAGAAGTAGGAATGTATCCATCCTTTGGAGGAGAGAGGACTTTCTAGGCTTGAAGGAATGAGATCAATCCCAGTAGGCAAGATGGATATGTTGGTTCATACAAAACAAAACAAAAACAAAAAAACCGTAGACTTAAAAAAAAAAGTGAAATTAGAAGTAGTCAGTGAGGAGCTTCCCTGGTGGCGCAGTGGTTAAGAATCCGCCTGCCAAAGCAGGGGATGGGTTCGAGCCCTGGTCCAGGAAGATCTCACATGCTGTGGAGTAATTAAGCC